>NC_060952.1:62003747-62066557 GCF_022045245.1 Lucilia cuprina | reverse complement strand
GTTCTAAATATGCAATTGTTCATCTGAAAATTGTCATAGTCCATAAATCCCAAGGTCTAACAGATGTAGATATGTCATTTCTATAAAATATTCCCGTACATTGAGAATAATTAATATTGCAGAGAAGTTTCAAATGCCTGTTTTTGAAGATAGAATGACTTCATTGTTGAAATGTTAACATGATGTTTAATTTTATGATCGTGAGATCTTTCACGTTAATTTTTCTTTAAGGTAACGAACAGGTTTCTTCATCAAATATCGTCGACATGTGCTTAAAGAGTCACGTTGCAAAATTTTTTTGCGATTGCAGACGGATAATCTGAGTATGTTAGCTAATTTTTCGGGAAAATAATCTAAGAAGTTGAAGTTGCATGGTTTAGACTTTTAGCATTTTCTGATGTTAATTTAATAATATTGGTCGACAAAATCAAGTTAAAATCTGTGTATCACGTCGGAATGGAATATTTATATTTAAAATTACCTGGATTAACGTATTGAAGACGAATAAAGAGTCACCTCTGTTTCGGAAATATATTATTTTAGTCCTTCCAAGAACACTTTTGTTTACAATTTGACAAACTTAAATCTGCGATAAGCTTGTCCTTGAATTATGAAATGTGGCCTAACTTCATACTCCGAGATAACAGTATCTCTTATTTAATTGTAATTTGGGAACCGTTGGACTAGACTGCAAACTAGACTATAGATGCATATATTATGTGGTATAACTATATATAGTATCTTGTTACCAGTGTTGCCACTTCATGTGTAATTACACATATTGTGTGTAATTTTTATTTCCATGTGTAGCCCATGTGTAATTGAACTCAAGTGTAAATTATGTGCAATTTAAAATCTCATTGTATTTACATAAGTATTACTTATTTTATATCAAATTTGATCTTTCAAACACTGGTTTTGTTTTTCATTTATTTTCCCTTTACAATACGTACATATCTGTCCTTTTCTTGCATATGCAACAGTTTTCACATTGTTTGAATAATAAGTCAGTGTTTTTTATTAAAACAAAACGATCCACACACATACATAGAAATTTATTTTCCCTTTAAAACTGTTAAGCAAAAAGTGTCCGTCCTTTTCTAATATATGCGATTTTTTGAAATTTGTTGAAAGCCGGTTGTTAAAAAAAGTGAGTGATGATGGTGCATATACATATTTTTATATTCAAAAATAACGAAGCAAGAAATAAGAAAATTTTTAAATAATCAAATTTAACTAAAACTAATTTCTAGTGGTAATTTTGTTTCAAGTGTGTAAAAGCTACGTTGTTTTTTAGATCTAGTTAAATAATATATTTTAGGAATGACTGGAAGAAATGACTTCAGATTCCAATCTGATTGGCTAAATAAATCTGAAATGATTGTCATATACTTTAGGTATTCTAGTTTCTTTTAATGTCCTTTTTCAATCAGAAAAGCCAATTTTATATAAAATGAAAAGTGAAGTTTTTAATATATTAAAAATATATTCTTCAAATTATATAAAAATGGATGTTTTGAAGTCAAAAATCGTATGGTAAATCAACGAATCAGATGAAAACCTATTTTCAAACATAAATGATATGTATATTGGTGTTGCTGCATATGAAAATTTAGCTCAGATATCTGCATCAGATAAAACAATCTTTCATCAAGATTGTAGAGAATTTTACATGGAGGCAAGTCGTCAAATAAAATCAAGATTTGATGTTAGTGATCAAATTTATTCTATTGTAGATATTATTAATCCAAAAGTTGTTCAGTCTTTTGAACCAAAGATATTATCCCTATTTAAAAAAAGATTTCCGTCATTCGACACAGATTTACAACAACTTGATAATGAATGGCGACAGCATGCTCTATTAGACTTTGAAAAATTTTAACTTAATGCAAGTCTAGAACCAGAGAAGTATACTGGCCTAAAGTTTTTAAATTAAAAAATTCTTTAGAAGAATGTTTGTTTCCCAATATACAAAAGTAATTCAGTTTATTTTAATATTACCTTTTTCAAATGCTTGTGCTGAAATTAGTAATTTGAAAAATTGCAAAACTGATTTAAGGAATAGAATGTCTTCTGAAACAATTGCATAATTTTTTTTTACTAATGAAGGAATTTTAAGAAACGGTAAAGAAAACTATGAACCTAGTCAAGCAATTATCAAAAAGAATTGGAAATAGTGATCGCAGTTATAACTATAAATGTATATATAGAGATATTTTAATTATCTAATATTATATTTTGTTTATAAATGAATTAATTATAATTATTTAAATATTCGTATAGAAAAATATGTATATGATTTATTTTTGTTTCATTGTTTTTTTATGTTTAAATAAAAATAAAAAAGGGCATGTGTAATTTTTTTTAATGTGTAATTTAGGAGTCGATCAAGTGTAGTTTCTAAATTTTTTGGTGGCAACACTGGTTGTTACCAACCATTAAATAACAAAACAAACAACAAAAATAATAATTATCATTAATTTACGCAATTGCTTGAATTTCAATTAAATGTAACAACTTTGTCTCAGATTTATATTTTATAAAAAATAAAATAAAACCAGTCATATAAGCGACTATTTACATTTTTGTATGAGGTGATAAGACTTTTTTTCAGAAAATAAACAAAGAACAGCTGTCATTGACGCTGTTTGATCTTACATTTGGTTTGCAAGATCAAATAATTATTTTACCAAAATGACGTAAATTATTTGACTTTTGGTGTTCACATTGATGAAACAATGAGAAAATATTTATTTGCCAGCAAATCAATTTGTTTTATGAAAATCATCCGCATTGCTGTTTGTTAACATGAAATATTTTATGTTCAGATTCGACAAACAAAGTTTTTTCAATCGTGTTATATATTAATATTATACACTTTTATTATAAAAATTAAATTTTAAACCTAATAAAAATAGTTAAAATTAAAACAAATTGCCAAATTGTTTTTTTCTTGGATGAAAATATACGATATACTGTGGCTGCAAAACATGTGTGTGTTTGAACCAAATTATTTTTGCACTGTTTGATAAAACAATACCATTAAATATTTATTCAAGTCTGAACATGAAATAAATATTGCATTTGTTTGACGCAACTTTATAAATATTTTATAACAAATATTTGGACCAAATATTTTACAGGTCTGAACTTAGCTTTAAACACACATTACATGTTACTAAATTACGATACAAAATTTGACTGAAATATAGATTTTATGTACAGAAATTTAGCTTAAAAAATCTTTTACGATAGGTCTATAATTGATCATATCTCCCATACTAGGTCCTGCCCCATAAAAACGCTTTAATAGTATTTAACTAGTTGCATTATCAATTTGTGTAGAACAAAATTATTTTGAAAATCCTTAAATCTTTCATACACATGCATACATGCAAATTACTAAATATCGCTAAGCGCTATAAAAATGTTAAGAAAAAGGCATTTGTAATGTTCAATAAACCTTGGAATTGTAATAAATTTCAATCTTGGGATTTTTCTATTTAATTTAGAAAACTCTTTTTTTACAAATATTTGATACATTAGAAATATATTAATATAGAAGTAGCTGGTGGAGGGTATTTAGGATTCGGCCCAGCCGAATATAGCACTCTAACTTGTTTTATTTAAGTTCAAAAAATTTAGTAGCTTTATAAATATTCATTTCAAAAAATAAAATGTTTCCCGTTTTTGTGATATCACAACTTTTTAGAATGTTTTTGTATCAGTAAATACTATGCTGCAATAATTTTCTTAAAATTCCAACTCCTTCTTCTGTATATCTGAAGCGGAAACCACTGATTTTGAGCGACATTTTTTACAGAGCAGAAACTGTAGAATTTATAGGAAATCATGCTCAAATAATTGATTTTATAGGAAAAATCAATAAGAATGAGCTTAATTTCACTCTTTTATCCAATGATGCACTTTTTCCAAAAAATATTTTTAAAAAATGTGTCTTTGTGCATAATCAAAGTATGCTTTTTGCTGAGACAAATGGTGCAAAAACAAAAATTTTACTATTAACCCTTTAGATGTGATGAGACTTTAAATTTTCAGATTTCGAAAACCACGAAAGTTATAAAGCCCAAAATTTGTCATTATACATGTTATATATGGAACATTAATTGGATGGAGTTTTATTAAATTCAGATATGATGATGAAAAACACCATTGTTTGATGGGAAATTATTAAACCACAAGCCAACATTATAACCGTCATAAATCCTAAAGGGATTACAATAAATTAAAAATTTTAACACTATTTTTTTAAGGGCATTGAATGTTATATTTACGAACAGAGTAGGCATTTTTTGCACTCGTGAATACAATTTTATTTATTTCTCTCGTTTTACAACTCAGTTTCACGAGATTTATTTTTAATCTCGCGAGATCTATTTTTTTAAACTCTTTTTTTTGCTCACTTTATGAACGATATTTATATATATTGTTTTTTTAATTTCTCTCACAAGAGATATCAAAATGAATAGAATTTGAATAAAACTCGCACACAGAAAATGTGTGCACATAAACCGGTTTATTGGCGGTCCCAGCAGTTCGACAAAGAGTCAATGCATACGAAAAAGACAGTAATTTCCACTAATAGTTGCCCACCTGGATGATCGTAATTCGTATGTTTTGGGTCATTCGTAACGAATGTACCCTTTGTAATCGACAATGAAGACAGTCGTCACTTTAGTGTCCCCTTTGTAAGCGGGAGCGGAGACAGTCGTCTCTTTACGTAATTTAGAGATTATACTATTAAAAGTTGTTTTTTTGTTGTACTTCCGAAAGTAGTTATTTTACCCATCTTTACTTTCTACTAATATATCACCATCTATCTGGTTGACTCAAATTTATAACTTTTGGGTCAATCGTCACATTAATGTCCCATACTATTCTGGAGTGTAGATACTTGAAATTTTTAAATTTTAGTTCCATTGATATCTTACCACCTGGCTGACTCCAATTCGTATGTTTTTGGTCTTTCGTCACAAATAAACTCTTTGTAATCGAGAATGAAGACAGTCGTCACTTTAGTGTCCCGTCGAACTGCTGGGGTGGTAAAAAATAAATTTAGTAAGAATGATGTACGTATATACACACATCCATCTTTCACATGTATGTATGTGAAAGATGGATGTGTGTGCGGAGAAAAAGGTTCCCAGCAGTTCGACAAAGAGTCAATGCATACGAAAAAGACAATAATTTCCACTAATAGTTACCCACCTGGATGATCGTAATTCGTATGTTTTGGGTCATTCGTCACGAATGTACCCTTTGTAATCGAGAATGAAGACAGTCGTCACTTTAGTGTCCCCTTTGTAAGCGGGAGCGGAGACAGTCGTCTCTTTACTGTCCCCAAGTAACCTAGAGTTTATACTCTTAAAAGTTGTTTTTTTGCTGTACTTCCGAAAGTAGTTATTTTACCCATCTTTTGGAGAAATGATTATTATTTTCTACTAATATGCCACCATCTGGATGACTCAAATTTATAACTTTTGGGTCCATCGTCACATTATTGTCCCATAGTATTCTGGAGAGTAGACACTTGAAATTTTTAAATTTTAGTTCCATTAATATCTTACCACCTGACTGACTCCAATTCGTATGTTTTTGGTCTTTCGTCACAAATAAACTCTTTGTAATCGAGAATGAAGACAGTCGTCACTTTAGTGTTCCCTTTGTAAGCGAGAGCGGAGGAAATCGTCTCTTTACTGTCTCTTTGTAGGGTGTAGAGTGACGATTGACTTCCTCGTAGGACAAGCCCATGTTAAAATGGTCGGTCACCTGGGTAGACAGGTGGCTAGGGGCCACCACAAGTGGTAGGCTAAGTGGTCAGTTCGGGACTGTCCCGTCGAACTGCTGGGTTTTATGGCGACAAACAAATGTTTTAAAAAATATAAATGTTTATTTGCAAAACAAATACTTGCATATATTCCTAAGCATTTTATTTGGGTTAAACACTAATTTATAAATATTTAATAAATATATTAATGGGTTATTGTAGGAATTTTGTATGGAAACGGGGATAATTGTATGAGTACGGGGATAATTATTGTCGATAACCCAATTTAAATAACTGGAATTCCAAAAAATTCAAAATATTATTGAGCTGTAAATTTTTTGAAAAAAACAAAATAAATTGCATCATCAAATGTCTTTTATACAAAAACCTAATTGACACATCGTATATCCTATTTCTTACTTCAATTACAAAAACAATTGATATTTCTATTTGCACACGTGCACAAAGATCGTAAAAAGCCATAAAATCAAAATGAAGTTTCTGGAAATTGACCACATTTTAAAAATTTACGAACATCTACAAGCAAACATAACTCTTTAAAGTTTAAGCACGCATATACATAAATGCACATGTATGCTTACACACTCACAGATAAAAAAGTTAATTTTCATTTTCTTAAGATTTACAATATTATAAAACTAATGAAATACTCGTTTGTACTCGTTTCACGAGAGAAATTTATTTTCCGCTCTTTAAATTTAAATATCACTCATGAGATTTATTTTTAAAAGTCACGAGAAAAAAAGATAAATTCACAAGAAAGTAAACAATTTATTTCGCTCGAATTAATATCACTCGAGAGAGAAATCAATTTGAACGCTCTTCCTACTCTTGAGAATGATTCTCTGAAAAATAATTATTTTTACAACAAATGAATAATGATAATTATGTTAACATACTATATTATTTAGAACCATTTAAACTATCAAATAACCATTAAATGGTAGGATTTTACACGTTTATCCATATAATGTTTAAGATAAAATATGTTTACTATTAAAAATATTTTTTTATCGCCATTTTTATATCAGTATGGTTTATCCGTAATAGTTCGGATTAAATAATTTGTTAAAAAAACGCAGTGTTAAAATAATTGTCAAAAATAAATAATATCTAAAAATACAATAGGAAACAATATAAATTTCAATAGAAATATAAAATACATAAAATAGGGTACATAAAAAAATTAATAATTAAAAAAACTTATATTGTGTTTATATTGGCATGAAAGTGTGGATATAAATTTTTTATTCGAATACCAGTGCTTGAATGTTTTGTGTTTGTTTAAAAGAAAATTAACAAATAATTACATTTTACGCCGAGCACTTTAGAAACCATATTATGTTTAATATGTAACCATAATATAGTTACTTGAAGACATGTGAGTACTTGTGTTGAATTTCACCGCTATTGATACATCTCTTAGCGATAAAGTTATTATCTGAAGAGGGCATTATAATAGGGATAGGAGAAAACGTGAACCGATATTCTTACTTTCAATAAGGATCGATCCTTATAAAATTTGATAAGGAGATTTTGGCTCGCACGAAACTTGTGTATGTAGAATTTTGTAGTAATGAGCGTTGAATTCGTTGTCTAAAGGGCACCTTATCAGGGGGTTAGATAATAATGGACTCATCCTCATAAAATTTAAGAAAATGATTTTAGTTCCCATAAAACTTTTATATGTCAAATATTATTGTTATATATATGCTTCCTAAGGTAGATATGAGCATTAAAGTCGTTTTCTGAAAGGGACCTTATAGGTGGTATAGGGTCAATTGTGGATAGGGTCAATTATCCTTATAAAATTCTACAAAGAGATTTATGAGACCAACAAACATGTTTGTGCCGAATTTCACCGCTATTGATGCTTCTCTTAGCCAGTTATAAGCGACAAAGTCATTTTCTGAAGGGGACTTTATATGGGGGGTAGGTCAATTATGAACCGATCCTTATAAAATTCTACGAAAAGATTTATGTCCCCATAAAACATGTTTGTGCCGAATTTCACTGCTATTGATGCTTCTCTTAGTCAGTTATGGGCAATAAAATCATTTTCTGAAGGGGACTTTATATGGGGGGTAGGGTCAATTATGGACCGATCCTTATAAAATTCTACGAAGAGATTTATGTCACCATAAAACATGTTTGTACCGAATTACACCGCTATTGATGCTTCTGTTAGTCAGTTGTGAGCGATAAAGTCATTTTCTGAAGGGTACTTTGTATGGGGGGTAGGGTCAATTATGGACCGATCCTTATAAAATTCTACGAAAAGATTTATGTCCCCATAAAACATGTTTGTGCCGAATTTTACTGCTATTGATGCTTCTCTTAGCCAGTTATTGGTGATAAAGTCATTTTCTGAAGGGGACTTTATATGGGGGGTAGGGTCAATTATGGACCGATCATTATAAAATACTACGAAGAGATTTATGTCACCATAAAACATGTTTGTGCCGAATTACACCGCTATTGATGCTTCTGTTAGTCAGTTGTGAACGATAAAGTCATTTTCTGATGGGTACTTTGTATGGGGGGTAGGGTCAATTATGGACCGATCCTTATGAAATTCTTTGAAAAGATTTATGTCCCTATAAAACATGTTTGTGCCGAATTACAGCGCTATTGATACTTTTGTTAGTCAGTTATTGGCGATAATGTCATTTTCTAAAGGGGGCCTTATATGGGGGCTAGGCGAAATCGTGGACCGATATTGCCTATTTTCAATACCAAACAAACTGCATCAACTATAAGTATCTGTGCAAAATTTCAGCTTGCTAGCTACTTCCGTTTGGACTCTATCGTGTTTTCAACAGACAGACAGACAGACGGACAGACATGGCTAGATCGTCTTAGAATCTAATAAGGACCCAGAATATATATACTTTTATGGGTCTTAGACGAATATTTCAATGTGTTACAAACGGAATGACAAAAACAATATACCCCCCATCTTTTTTGATGGTGGGTATAAAAATTATTATAATATGTGTTAACTTTAACCATTATTCTAACCATAATATGTTGCTCTTAGATTATGGTTACCACAACTATATATTTTCTCTGCGTGCATAGATGTCAGAATTGTTTCTGCAAAATTTGATTGTGATAGTTTCTCATATATCCGAATTTTTCATTTACTTTATATGAGAGGTGGCATACCCCCAATTGTTAGTCCGCCGCCTTTACCCTTAATTGTTCATATGTTTAATAATGAGTCATTCCACAGACACTTCGACCACATTAAATTTTTGACATCTTCGATTTAGTTAAAATTTAGACCATTTAGTTAAATACGGTTTATATGACGTATAAATTGGATCCGTAACTTATATGGTTCATATATTATGGGCTCCTAAAGTTGGGCATCTCGAGTATTTTTGTGGAAAATTAGCAATGTTGACTACTTAATTACATTGGAACCCGTTATCCGATTATAACATATGAGGTCTCGTTCGATAGGACTCCGATTACTCATTGTTGAAATTTCATAAAATATTTTTTAGGTCCTGGCTCAAGGATCATATACCGAAAAATGTCCTTTATCCTTGAATATCCTGAAAAATGGTATTTTGTTTTTCTTGATTTTTATACAGAAAATAGGCAATAGAACTATTATTACTACTTATGTAAAAATTTGAAATTGGGATCTCAATGGGATCAGAAGTTATGGCAGTTTTTTTTAGCTACATTTAAAATATTCATAGGAAATGTGTGCTTTTTATACATTTTTAGTCCACTCAAACAAAGGTTTTTATGCCGAATAATGTAAAAATTACCACAGACCATCAACTCGATGTTAGAAATATTGTGGATAATTTTATATGAAATTATGTCTTAATTAGAAGAAATATTAGAGGTCAAAGGTCAAAATAATAAATTTTTAAGAAATATATCCTTTCTTATGTATATTACGGGTTTAGAAGTCATAACAAAATTTGTAGAGAATCAAATAGATTTAGTGGGACTCAAGATTTAAAATTTTTGAATTTTTTTGCAAAATCAAAAACTTTGTTGACTTTTAAATTTTTTTTTTGCTCAGAAGAAAGCTTACGTGTTTTCCTTTAGCACCCTTTTTGTCGCTTAGTGGGATACGAGTGGGATATCTATAAAAAAATGTTTTGTAACTCAAGACATACAATTTTTACTTTTTTTTTTGAAAAATCAAAAACCTTTTTGACTTTTTTCCAAAATGGACTCTTTTTCTATTAATTTTTTTCTCAAAAGAAAGCTTAGGTCTTTTCCTTTAAAACCTTTCTGGTCGCTTAGTGGGATGCAAGTGAGATATCTATCAAAATAAATGCTTTGTAACTCAAGACAAAGGTTTTTAAATTTGCACTATTTTAATTTTTTTTTCATATTTGTGTGTAAACCTTAAAAATTAAACTTACGCAGAGAAACTAGACACATTAGCCTTTCCGATGGTATGTAACATACCCAACTAAAATTTCATAGCCTCGATACTGTAATACCCATTATATGTTAACCTCAGGAACAAAAATCACTTTTTCGATGGAAATGTTTTAATTTTGTTATTTATTTGTAATAATAATTATAATAATAATAAAAATATGAATAATTTAGTAAAATTTAATCTTAATCACAATAGATCAATTTATATAATAATTATTTTTACACTTAATTTATGAAGTTTTTAAATTTTCAAATATCCATACTTTTATCCTCCTTATTTGTCACCTTTATTAGCTGTTTTTTTTGTCAATCCTTTCTTGGCGTTATTAGATTCAGCTACTGATTTCGCTGTTGGCTTCTTTTTTGGCTTTGGAAAGAAATCGCATTGAGTAGATGCAGAAAACTTTTTTTAATTTGAGTCTTCCATCGACAAGCGGTATGAATGCATGGTATTGAGCAGTGCCATCGATTGTTACAGCAGCATCGAATCTGTTTTCAATGTTTTCTCATGATCCTCTTTGCTACTAAAAACTATTTTAGTTTCTTTACAATAATTCTTTGCCCAATGAAATAAAGCAGTCGCATCTAAGATGCGATCCTGATGAGAGCACTGGAGGCTATACTTCGCTGCATTTCTTTGGAGGTTTGCTTCAATACCATCACATGCTTCTTTACCATGAGCAGTAGGATGAAAATGCCACTTAGCTGGCATTCCAAAATCTTTTTCATGAGCTCTAATATTTGAGAAGCTACTTTTGTTTTTAAAATGTTGACGAGCTCCGTCCGAAATGTAGTATACCTTTTCTACTGTAAATTTTGATTTTAGATAATTTAGTATTATCTTCTGGTACTCATAAACTGCAACGGTGTCATGTTTTAAATCATCGGATATGATTGCCATACTTTTGTGTTCCAGGTTTTCTTCTTTCATGTAGTAATTAACTACTGTGAATATAGTTGCTTGGTCGTTATTGAAGTGGAATGATTGTATGGGATCCTGAAGAATATATTAATAGTTCTCTGCGAAATCAAATGAAATAATGAATTCACCAGACTTCAAATGTGTTTTCAAGTCCTTGAATAATGACCACTGCTCTTTGACTAAAAAGTCATGGGTTCTCAAATTTAGCAATCCTCTACACAGTTCATCCACAAAACCATCAAAATTATGGTTTTCAGTGTGCATCTTTCAGTCTGAAGCCAAGATTCAAATTTTAACTCCTCAATACATTCTCGATCAGAAGAGTTGATTAAATTTTCTTTGATAGATGTGGTTTCCGGGCGATTCGAACATTCACCTAAGTGGCAAGAAGTTGTAGCATTAGGGCACATAGTTAATTTAAGGCAATCGCGGTAATGGTGTAAATCTTCTGATGAATCATCTTTTAAGTAATTTAAGTTGATTTCCTTCAACATCAATTTAACATTTTCATGGTAAATACAAACACATACTGTGTGAGTTCCGATACTTCCTGCCAAAACGTATTGTTTTGGCCTCAGTTGTGTAAATTTTGTGGATCCAATTTTGACATCCTCGTATTCAGATTGAAATGTTGCGAATAATTCATTCAGGTTACAGAGAACCATTCTCTTCTGCATTTGAACTTTCTTGCCATCGATTCGTACAGACATCTAGTCTTTCATCCCTGGCATACATACTAAAGTACCTAGTTTAACCAAATGTTACAAATAATAATAAAAATAAACCACCATATAAATAACCTACCTGACAACTTCTACCTCTCCACCCACTTCTTAAAGTCAAATGTCATAAAATAATAAATAAACTGGTACTTCGGAGAAGGGCCATAAAATATTTCCACTTGATTCCAAAAATTTGTTTCTGGGGCACCTATTTTAACAATGAAAATCACGTGCGCTGAAAACTACCTCTAGGATTGAATAAAAAAGCCGCAAGATACAAAACTCAGACAAATTTTGGGGGTGGAAAATTAATAGCTGTCGGCCTCATATTGCACCCCTCCAGTGGCTATTATCGGTCAGTTGTTGTGGTTTTTATTTTTAAGGTTTTAAAAACACTTACGCACAAATATGAAAAAAAATCAATTTAAAAACATTTGTATTGAGTTACAAAACATTTATTTTGATGGCAAAAAAATAAAAAATGGGTCCATTTTTTTAAAAAAAGTCAACAAAGTTTTTGATTTTGCAAAAAAATACAAAAATTTTAAATCTTGAGTTACAAAATATTTTTTTTGATAGATATCACACTCGCATCCCACTAAGCGCTTAGGACCATATAGGACTTAAGCTTTCTTAAAAAATAAAAAAAAATAAAAAGGGCTCATTTTGAAAAAAAGTCAAAAATGTTTTTGATTTTAAAAAAATCAAAAATATTTTATTAAATTTTTTTTTGAATTTTTTTCGAAAGATTGCACAAATAGTTATCTAAACTATTTGGGACACATTTTGTTAAGAACAATAGGTAATAAGCAGAGTAGGCATTTTTTGCACTCGTGAATATAATTTTATTTATTTCTCTCGTTTTACAACTCAGTTTCACGAGATTTATTTTTAATCTCGCGAGATCTATTTTTTTAACTCTTCGTTTTTTATGCTCACTTCATGAGCGATATTTATATGTATATATTGTTTTTTTTTAATTTCTCTCACAAGAGATATCAAAATGAATAGAATTTAAATAAAACTCGCACACAGAAAATGTGTGCACGAAAACCGGTTTAATGGCGGTGGTAAAAAATAAATGTAGTAAGAAGTATGTACGTACATATGTATGTGAAAGATGGATGTGTGTGCGGAGAAAAAGGTTTTATGGCGACAAACAAATGTTTTAAAAAATAAAAATGTTTATTTGCAAAACTAAAACTTGCATATATTTCTAAGCATTTTATTTGGGTTAAACACTAATTTATAAATATTTAATAAATATATTAATGGGTTATTGTAGGAATTTTGTATGGAAACGGGGATAATTGTATGAGTACGGGGATAATTAAATAGCTGTCGAAGTATTTATATCATTATTATTCAAATACTCTAAAATATTTGATTAAATTACATATTTATTTTAAATATGACCATGCAATTATGATGTTACATTAGAAAAAATGCTAATATTAAAATGCCCTTTTAACAAATAAATAATTAAATCCAAAAAATGTAAAAAACCAATTTAAATAACTGGAATTCCAAAAAATTCAAAATATTATTGTAAATTTTTAAGAAAAAAGCGAAATAAATTGCATCAACAAATGTTTTTTAATACAAAAAACCTAATTGACACATCGTATATCCTATTTCTTACTTCAATTACAATAACAATTGATATTTCTATTTGCACACGTGCACAAAGATCGTAAAAAGCCATAAAATCAAAATGAAATTTCTGGAAATTGACCACATTTTAAAAATTTACGAACATCTACAGGCAAACGTAACTCTTTAAAGTTTAAACACGCATATACATAAATGCACATGTATGCTTACACACTCACACATAAAAAAGTTAATTTTCATTTTCTTAAGATTTACTATATTATAAAACTCATGAAATACTCTTTTGTACTCGTTTCATGAGAGAAATTTATTTTCCGCTTTTTAAATTTAAATATTACTCGTGAGATTTATTTTTAAAAGTCACGAGAAAAAAGATAAATTC
The DNA here is from genome assembly GCF_022045245.1 of Lucilia cuprina. NCBI lineage: Eukaryota > Metazoa > Arthropoda > Insecta > Diptera > Calliphoridae > Lucilia > Lucilia cuprina. The sequence goes on along the minus strand of NC_060952.1, from coordinate 62,052,689 downwards.
ACAAGAAAGTAAACAATTTATTTCGCTCGAATTAATATCACTCGAGAGAGAAATCAATTTGAACGCTCTTCCTACTCTGGCAATAAGTTACATGGATGAGAAAAAACACCTGCATGGCCAAAATGTCAAATTTTGACAGCCTCTAACTTAGAAAGTTCACGAGCGATCTTGTTGAAAAATTGTGTCTGAATTACTATCCTATAAGAACTAACTATGGTGCAAATTTCATTGCGATCGGAAGACATCGATTTCAAAAGTTGGCTCACTTGACGTGAAATGCCATATATACAGATTTATTTCCTTCTTTTTCTATTTCTATCTCACTGTGTAGTGCTGTATCATGGTATTCTTATAAATATGTTCAAAATAAAATAAATTCTAACAAGAAGTTTAGAAATGAATCAAAACATTTAAAAATTTTACCATAGATATAGAAAACCCGAACTTAATAATGAATACGTAGCCTACCTTTACAACACTGTAAACAGCTTGAGCATAGAGAAGGTTTACTTCCACAGGATCTTGTGATAATTCTCTAGTTGACTTAAATAATCTTTTTTTAAAAACAAAACGATTTTCTCCCGATGATGATCCATTAGTTAACCTTTTATGTGTTGTTGTTGGTTGTAATTTAACTTGTTTTAATTCCCATGCTGCTATAACATCATATAGGTAGTCAAAAGATTTAATATGTTCCTCTCCATTCGGTCGTGATTGAAATATAGCCCAACCTTCAGTATTAAATAGATTAAGTTTTTCGGCCAATTTTAACACTGCATCACCCGCCGTGTCAGTCGGATGAACATCAATAGCTTTTGTACGTCCATCCAAAAAGAAAAATCGGCATACAATAGTTCCAAGTCGTCTCATCGCCTGCAAATATACAGACGTACATTTTAAAAGAGAATTTAATGATATTTTTATTTATATAATTTATTATTCAATATTCAAAAGTCTATATATTAATAACATTAGCAAAAGCATATTAGAGCTATATTCGACTGTGCCAAATCTTAAATATCCTCCACTAGCAGTTTTTATTAAAACACATTTAACTGTAAAATTTTCAGATAACTCGAAAAGTTTTGTTTCCGTAGTGAGGGTCTAAAATTTATTTATATGTGGAACTAATTTTGATTAGATCCAGAAAAATGTGTACTTAATGGATTTCGGATGTAGACCTTCGTATAGTGGTTTGACTTCCCAGCAAAAAAGTCGTGCAAATAGTAGTAAATGCATGGGTTCAACTGATAATGAACATAAGTGAAACATGCATGATTTTAACATTAGCGTGTCATTGGAGAGCATGGGTTCATAATTGAAAATATAGCTCGTCATTAAAATTTTTGTTTTTAACACGATATTGTTAAAAATTTATATGATAACAAAATAAAACATTCAGATTAAAAATATCCAATATATTTTAAAATCCTTAAAACATTCAGCCATACATTCTTCTATTCTTAAGATGTTAAAAAAGATTCAATATTACAAATTTTAACAAATATTAAATACAACAAGTTAAAGTGCTATATTCGGCTGGGCCGAATCTTTAATACCCTCCACCAACTCCTTCTATATTAATGCATTTCTAATTTATCAAGTATTTGTAGAAATGAGTTTTCTCATGTCTTATATAGAAAAATCCCAAGATTTAAATTTATTACAATTCCAAGATTTATTGAACATTATAAAGGCATTTTTCTTAACATTTTTATAGCGCTTAGCGATGTTTAGTGATTTGCATGTATGTGAAAGATTTAAGGATTTTTAAAATACATATATAATTTTGTTCTACACAAATTGATAACGCAACTAGTTAAATACTATTAAAGTTTTTTATGGGACAGGACCTAGTATGAGATCAATTATAGATCTATCGTAAAAGATTCTTTAATCTAAATTTTTGTACATAAAATCTATATTTCAGTCAAATTTTGTATCGTAATTTAGTAACAAGTAATGTGTGTTTAGGTGATTTTCTGAAGGAACCTTGTATGAGACCGACCGCACCCATGTAATAAACCGATTATGAAAAAATCTTTCAATGTAATGATAATGAGTAATGTGCTTTCAAGAATTTTCGTAAAACGACTTTGTATGGGAGCTATGTCCAATTATGTATATAAGGATACAATTTCCAAATTTTGTATCTATATCATTGTTTGGTAATGAATATTGTGAATTTAAGTGATTTTCCGGAGGGGACCGATTGTAAAACAATTTTATAGTGTAATTTATGTATGTAGGGTAGAAAGGGGATCATACAATAGCGAATAACTTAAAAACAGAATAATCGATTTTATCGCATTATCAAATTTTGTTTTCGTTTATCGATTATCTATCATCCCTAAAAAATTTAAACATTAACTTTAGATATGGTGGGAGGCAGACATGATTAATTGTTTTCAAAGGGCTGTGAAAATATTTCACTGTGTGAACTTTTTGTGCTAACTTGTTTAGTTTTTGTGATAGAAAAAATATATTGGTCAGTATTAGAACGTCAATAATAGTGAACATTAAGACATAATAATATTTTCGATAATATAATTTGAAGCCCGAAAAACATTGAAACTAAAACCCAGAACTGCCCGTGGGGCACATGCGCCAAATATATATAATGCTTGTGATGTAGAACAAAATTTGGTTAAAATATAGAAAAAATCAGTAATAATATCTTTGTTAAGTTTTGTGAAATAAACAAATATCTGGTTTATTATACTTTGTTTAATAAATTAAAGTATAAAACAGCAAAATATTTTTTATATTTTTGTAATTTTTTCTTTTATTTTACTAATGACAAATCTGCCCCATCCCCTTGGCGCATTTACCCCATGGATGGGGCGCTAGCGCCATTTTTGGTCAGTGCGGAAAAGTTAAAAAAATATGTGCATGAGAATGACTTAGGAAAGATTGAAAGGAATAAAACTAAAGCCAACATATATAAGTATCCGAACCAAGAAAAAAATTACGAATATGTATTGTGGTTTTAATTTGAGGCCGCCTCAAAAAAAGTGGCTAAGGTCCCCCTTCTACCCTATATAAAAGCAATATTTTTGCTAAATGTATGGATATAAATATTTTAATGAGTTATATACGTGTAGGTGATTTTCGGGAGGGGACCTTGTATGAGAGCTACGACCAGTTATGGGCTGATCGAAAAAAAAATTCTCAGAAATATTTCTGAGCATATATGCAATGCTTGTACCAAATTCTACATGGATTTTGTAATTTAGTAAGGATTTATTTTCGCTTAAGTGACTTTCGGGAGGTAAGCTTGTATGGGAGCTATGACCAATTATGGACCTATCGGAAAAAAATTTCACAGTAATATATTATTGCATATGAGCAATACTTTTACTAAAGTTTATGGATATGTGGATATCTTAATTTAGTAATGAGTTATACGCATTTAAGTTATTTTCGGGAGGGGACTTTGTATGGGAGCTATGACCAATTATGGACCGATCGGAAAAAACTTTCATAGTAATATTTCTTTATGTGAGGCAATACTTGTACCAACTTTTTTTATCGATATCTTAATTAAGTAATGAGTTATGCGCGTTTAAGTGAATTTCGGGAGGGGACTTTGTATGGGAGCTATGACCAATTATGGACCGATCGGAAAATATTTCTTTATGTGAGAGCAATACTTGTACCAAATTTTATATGGATATCTTAATTTAGTAATGCACATAGTTTAAGTGATTTTCGGGAGGGTACCTTGTATGGGAGTTATGTCCAATTATGAACCCATCCAAAAAAAATTCCTCTGAATGAATTCCATTGACATTTGATTTTAATTTGTAAAATTTTTTGAAGATATCGACATTGCGAAGGAAGTTATTAAGAAATAACCCATTTTCCGGGAATATGTACTTTGTATGGGAGGTATATGAAATTGTGGACCGATGATGGCTACTTTCAGCCGGGATCAGACTCTTGTGTAGAAACGAATTTGTGCTTATTTTCATGGAATTATCTTACATAGTTTCCGAGAAAGTTACATCAGAATGTGTAAAAAATGCTTATTTATCGAGGTTGTTTTACATTTTGATTCATAACTTCATCCGGTGTGAACCGATTTTGCCTATTTTCAATACCAAACTGCTTAGGATAATAATGAATATATCCAGTGAATTTGGTCTATTTGTTTGGCTTAGTTTTAACTTGAGCGTGTTTTAACCAGACAGACACGCAGGCGGACATATCAAAATCGACTCAGAATTTTATAAGGATCCAGAATATATATACTTTTTTTGGTGATTTCTTGGTGTTACACACGGAATGACAAACTTATATATACCCTCTATCACCACTGATGGTGGTGGAGGGTATAAAAATCTAATAAAATTAATGTTCTTTTTAATATTTATTGAATGAAATTGCACGTTGTAAATTTTTCAATTCCTATAATAGAGATTCACAAGAGTGAATTGGATGCAATGTTCTATGCCTTCACTTATGACAAACTTATTAGAATTTTTGCATGTATTTAAAACGCATTAACTAGAATAAAACGTGAAAGTATCCCTTCTTCTCGAACAACTTCAAAAATTTTTGCTGATTTATTATGGACCGCTCTTGCTGATGGCAAAAAATATTTCTGTCGAGTTTTACTCCAACGCCTAACTACATTCGTTTATGTGATTTTTGAAACAATATTGATGACTTTATATCGGAGCTATGAACAGTATCGAAAACATTTTAGCACAATGTTTTATCTATATCCAGAACATATGTCGAATTTTATACAAATATTATCGTGTTATAATGAATTATGTGATATTAAGTAGACACATGCATGAGTGCGTAAAAAATGACTTATAAGTCTTTCGGTTATTTTATGATTGTTGTCTGTAGTTCGGCTGTAAAAGCAGAAAAGAAACAGAGACAATACCCCAGCTAGCTTTTTGGAAGACTGTTAGATGATTAATCAGTAAACTGAGCAATTTTTGACAATCCAAAGGTGTTTAATAAGTTACGCGCTTAAAACATGGTTAGAAAATGATCCGTATATATGATTGAAAAGCGATTATTTGTAAAACAATAACAAAATGTTTAAATCGTTCGTTGTTTCGCATTACGAAATTCTTTCGTAATACATACGAAATTGTACTAAATATTTTAGTATAAAGCAAAATATTCTTGAAAAAATTATTTTACATAAATTGAAAAAAAAAGAATTTTGAATAAATATGGTAAAATTTACGAAATATTAATTTATTCAAACATTTCTGCTCATTTTAAAATAAATTTTCTTATTTTAATTAAAAATTATTCTCCACACGAATTTTAAATTTTTTATGAAAATAATTCGAGAATAATATTATACTTTTTCTTAAATTTTATAAAAATGTTGTAGTTTTATTTAATCATAATATAACTAATATCATTATGTTTAATTTCGCTAAAATTTAAGAAAAAAATATTACGAAAGGTTTTCGTACTTACGTAAAACTAGAAAAGGGTTTTATTAAATAATATTTCGTATTATACACGAAATTTTTGTAAATATAACGAAAATAGAATTTTTTTTCGTAAAGTTGAGCATGGATTATTTTCAGTGTAGCAATCATAAATTAATGAACCTGGTGTTTAAAATATGATGGTTTTAAAAACTTTTTTTGCAGTCATTGAATAGTTGGAAGATCTTAAATTGTTTCCTATATAATTGTTTTTGTCTGCAGTTTGACACTTAAAAATTACTCAAAAACTATTCAAAGCTGAGTCGAAACTAATTAGGAAAGGAGCTCAGAGAAGACTCTTTAAGAAGAGCTGCCAAGGAAATTGAAATTATATTATGCTATAATTATAATAATTTTGTATGTCTACTAATCTTATATGAAAGATAGTTTGGTGACTAATCACTAAACTAAGTCTAAATAATTGCAATTTATATTTAAATCTTATTTATTTTAAAAACAAGTAAGAAGTTATAGAAGTTATATATAGGCCGACCATATTATACCCTACACCTGTATGCGAATAAAATGTGATTTAGTTTTCATAATAAAGCGTTTTAGTTGAATTGTAGCTTGCCTCAGATATACTAAAGCCATTTACTGTTTAATAAAACTGTGGATATTTAAGTAAAATTTTAGAGGGGCTAGGGTCAAATGAGGCCCTATAATTAAAAAGTTTATCAGGGTCATAAAGACTAGTATAGAATTTGGTTTTGCAGCTTTTTGTCGAGATACGAGTATATTAAACATAATTATGAACTTAAAATCACTATTTGGCGGGTTCAGTTCTATGGGGCCTAGGTGAAATAATGGACCGATGTTAACTATTTTCAATAGGCTTCGTCTACTGTACCATGAAATATCATGTGCCAAATTTCATTGAATTATCTTCAAAATTGCGACCTGTAGTTTGATTACAACGTTTACAAGTTCTATTAGGGGGTTCAGTTGTATGGGGGCTAGGTGAAATAATCAGCACGAACGCAGTTATCACAAATATGTCTTTCAATTATTATTCTTTATAAATTTCTTTTGTAGTTATGTTTCGCGCATTCGGAAGATCAAAGACTATTTTCTGTGGTATTGTATTTGGCTGTAACAAACATAAAAATTACTCACAAAAGACTTAAAAAAACTATAATATGATTCAAAAATAACTATAAAACAATCAGTTCATTAATAACTCAAAAAATATTAAAAAAAAAACTGATCAGAAGTGGGACTCGACAAGTAGAAAACGACAACAACATGCTTTGTTGAACTAAACAATTTTTTTGTATTTTTAACAAGAAGTTCGTTTTCGAACGTGTTGTGTACATGTACACGCAAATATTACGAAAATACAAGTTACGCAAAAAAATTTCGTAACTTATATTTTCGTAATATTTACAAAAATTTCGTGTATAATAGTAAATATTATTTAATAAAACCCTTTTCTATTTTTACGAAAGTACGAAAATCTTTCGTAATATTTTCTTCTTAAATTTTAGCGAAATTAAACATTATGATATTAATTATATTATGATTAAATAAAACACCAACATTTTTATAAAATTTAAGAAAAAGTATAATATAATTCTTGAATTATTTTCATAAAAAAATTGAAAATTCGTCAAGTTTCGGATTTTCTTAAGCACTTAGAGACTTTGCGTTCGGTTTTGACATTTCCTTAAGCTAGCTTATTTACATTATAGTTGGGCTTTAAGTCTGATGTCTGATGATGTTAAAAAATATATAAACCGACAAACTCAAACTCTCTTGTTTAAAAAGTTTTAATAATTTTGTTTGATATTCTATTTCATTTATACATATAAAAATGAATGTGTGTTTGTTTGTATGTTTATATGTTTGTATGTTTGAACGTTATAGACTACTAAACGGCTGAACCGATTATCTTGAAATTTTCACAGCGTATTCCTGTATGACTGGAATAGGTAATAGGCTACTTTTTATTTTGAAATTTAAAGTGAGCGAGGAGCCAAGCCTACATTAAGAAAATATAAAATTCGTATAATTGAGATTATATAACAGTTAGTGTCAAATTCTGTCGGAGCCACTTTAGTGTCAATATGATTATTTAGGATAAAAAGTGAACGGACTAGCGTTAGGCGACGTGGCACCTCCCATATATATTAAATACAAAAATTTGTTTATATTGGAAACTATTACAGTTAGAATCTTAAAATTTTGAATGAATAACTTTAACATCCATGTTAACATTTTGGGTAACAAATTGGCGGACTACCCATGAGGGGAGCGGCACCTCCCATATTAATGAAATAAAAAAGTTGTCTATCTTGGAATAATATAAGAGTTAGACCTCAAATTTTGCTGTAGGCAGTTTTGTGTCAATATTATTAATTGGTATATTAAATGGGCGGACTAGCGTTAGGGGCGTAGCACCTCCCATATAAATTAAATACTAAAGTTTGTTCATCTGGGAAACTAATACAGTTAGTAAATATTTTGGGTAATAAATTAGCAGACTACCCATGAGGGGAGCAGCGCCTGACATATTAATTAAATACAAAAATTCGTTTTTCTTGAGATAATATAACAGAGTCCTCAAATTTTGTATGTGTTACTTTAGCGTCAATATGATTATTTACGATAAAAAGTGGGTGGACTAGCGTTAGGGGGCATGGCACTTCCAATATAAATTAAAAAAATTATTTATTTTGGAAACTGTTAAAGTTGGAATCTTAAAATTTTTCACGAATAATTTTAACATCCATGTAAACATTTTGGCGGACTACCCATGAGGGGAGCGGCACCATAATAATTAAGTACAAAAATTCGTTTATCTGGGAAACTAATACAACTAAATTCTTAAAACTTTACACATTTAAAAAAAAGAGCGGACTTTCATCTAAGAGTCTTGGAGCCCCCATATAAAGAAAATAGAAAAATTCGTATATATGAGAGTCTATTGGAGCTAGAATCTTTAAATTTTACTTGAAGAATTTTGACATTCATCTGAACATTTAGAGTATAACGAGCGAACTTTTAATGGGGACTTGACATCTACCATATGCATTAAATACAAAATATTATTTATGTAGGAAAATATAGAACTAGATTAATAAAATTTTGCATAAATTACATTAATACGCACCTAAAAATTTTGGAGGAAATAGTGCGGACTTTAATCTGTGTAGCTTATAGCCCCACATGAATTAAATATAAAAAATCGTATATCTAAGAAACTATTAGATTAGAACTATAGAAAAAATCGTATATCTAAGAAACTATTAGATTAGAACTATCTTGAATATATGAATAACTTTGACATTCATGTGAACATTTAGAAAATAACGGGCGGACTTTCAATGGGGCTTGGCACCAAATATATGAATTAAATAAAAAATTCGTATTTCCTGAAAACTGTTATAATGTGATAATTCAAATTTTTCATAAATTTGCTTGGCATCTCTCACATGTAACATATTGTAAATATGGAAAACTATTATAGTTAGAATTTTCAAGATCTTTGAGTGGGTTTTTTTTTATTTATACTAGAGGGTAAAACAAAATATATTGTATATTCCAAGGCATAAGAATATGAATTATTTTTTAAGAATAAAAGAATATATTAAATTTTAGCAATTAAGAAATAAGTAGATCATTAATGCGTTATTTTAGAATTGAAATGAAATATATTGTCATCAAGAGAAATTATAATATACCTTTAAAAAATTATAATTTAGTAACTAAATAAATTATTTTTTGGATATTATGTATTTAATTTCGATTGGGGTAGCGAATCACAGCGGGAATTAGCTAGTTATTTTATAAATAATGGTTTGAAAAAGCCTTTTTTCAGTTTTAGGTAATCAATGTATGTTCATCGTATACCTATTCCCACCCGGGTGAACTTTTTTCTAATAGGATTTTTAGTAATAAAGAAGTGTAAACTATTTAATATATGGTTATTTCATACATTTTTTGTATTTTCTAAACTTAGTAAAAACAAGTAAGAGTGTTATATTCGGCTGTGCCGAATCTCATATACCCACCATCAAACTGTATGCCGTAAATGAATGCTCCCCTATAAACATCTGTGTGATATTTGGAATATGGCTTAAGTCAGGACCGAGCTCTTTTGAACTAACAAAATATTAATTTAAAAAAATATATATTTTAGTAAAATTTTTAAACCTTGAGCATATGAGTAATTTTTTAAAGAGGACCCTTATATGCGTCAATTATGAACCGATACTCATAAAATTTTGTACATAGATTTCGTTTGTATAGAACCTGTTTATGCAAAATTTCTCATATTTTAAATAAGGAAAACTCTTATTTTACTAACCAAAATTTGGTCCTGAAGGGAACCTTTTATCAGTCCTCATTAAATTCGGAATGAAGAATTATGTTATTGAGTATAAATTGAGTTTTTATTGAATATCATCGCTGTACTCGCATTTTTATGCCAGTAATTAGCGTAAATGTAATTTTATAATGTGGGCTTATATGGGGGTATGGTGAATTAGCGACACATTCCGAATGTATAATGATCATAATTTTCTGAAGGTAGGATCAATTATGACTGATCCACATACTAATTGGTAGAGAGATTTTGGCACGCGAGAAACTAACATACTTGTATCACATTTAATCGCTATACTCGCACTTTTTAACCAGTAATGAGCGGTAAAGTAATATTCTGAAGGAAACCTTGCATGGGCGGTATATTCGTATATTTTAGCCAGTAATGAGCGTTAAAATCATTTTCAGAATGGGTAGAGTCATTTATGGGCCGATCCTCAAAAAAATGGTTAAAAGGTTTTGGTTTGTAAGAACCAATTTTCATCGCTATACTCGAATTTTTAGGCCAGTAATAAGTTTAAAGTTATTTTCTGAAGGGGACTTTATAACGGGGGTAGGGTCATTTAAAAGTCAATCCTAAAAAAAATGGTAGAGAAGTTTTGAAGTGAGTGTTAAAGTCATTTTATAAAGGGAACCTAATGTGGGGTAGGGCCGATCATTAAAAAAAATGGTTTAAAGGTTTTGGTTCGTAAGAAATTTATTTATAACGAATTTCATCGCTATACTCGCATTTTTGGGCCAGTAACGATTGTAAAAGTCATTTTCTAAAGGGGCCCTTATATGGGGTATAGGGTCATTTATGGGCCGATACTAAAAAAATTGGAAGAGAGGTTTTGGATCATAAGAAACTTACTTATACCGAATTTCATCGCTATACTCGAATATTTAGGCCAGAAGTTAGTGTTAAAGTCATTTATGAGCCGATCTTAAAACAAATTGATTAAAAGGTTTATGTACGTAAGAAACTTACTTATACCGAATACACACATTTTTGGGCCAGTAATGAGTGTTAAAGACATTTTTTTGAAGGGGACCTTATATGGTGGGTAGGGTTATTTATGGGCTGATCCTAACAAAAATTGGTTAAAAGATTTCGGTTCATAAGAAACTTACTTATACCGAATTTCAACGTTATACTGAAAAAAAATTGTAAAAAGATTTTGCTTCATATAAAATTTATTTGAGTCGAATTTCATCGCTATACACGTACTTCTAAAGCAGTTATGCCCGTTAAAGCTGTTTTCAGGAGGTCCACTTGTAAGTCTACCAATATAGCCCATTTTCAATACCAAATAAACCTTAGCAATAGGGAATATATGTATATGCAAAATTTCAACTGTCTAGCTTCAATAATGATGACTAAAATTCTAGCATTTTCGAGTAGTTGTTATACCCTTCTCCACCATTAGTGGTGATAGAGGATATATATAAGTTTGTCATTCCGTGTGTAACATCAAGAAATATTCATTTGAGACCCAACAAAGTATAAATATTTTGGATCCTTATAAAATTCTGAGTCGATTGAGATATATCCGTCTGCCTGTCTGTGTATGAGAGTTTCTAAGTGAAACGATTTACTTTTTTATGTAAAAAATAATCATTTTATTTATTTAAAAATTTTAATAATGTAACAGAGATCTGCTATATCTTGTTACTTTACACAGACTTTTTTTATTTTTATCTGAATAAAGAAGACAAAAAAACTACTAGAACATGTAATGACAGATAGCAGAAACAAAAACAAATTAGTTACGTTAGGATCGCTTGTGTGGCCATCAAATGCTGGTAGAAAACAGATTTTAGCAACTGGGCGCTTAAAATATTTTCCGTTGCAGTATAGTGTAACAACACGGATATGTCCATCTGAACCTGGATGTATCTTCTCAATTCTAGCTAGTGGCCACTGTCCAGGTGAAAAACGCTCATGTAAGAGTAGAACAATATCTCCAACCTGTGCTTCCCGTTTAAGTGAGTTCCATTTTGGTCTTGACTGTAATCGGCTAATATACTCTTGAGACCAACGTTGCCAAAAATGTTGTTTTAGTTTTTCGACCTGTTTCCATCGTGTTAAACGATCGATTTTGGTATCTAGTAGATCGCCCTCAGAAATTGTAGTAGTTGGTTCCCCAACCAAAAAGTGGGCTGGTGTGAGCACTGTAAGATCTGTAGGATCAAAAGAGAGCGGGCACAATGGCTTTGAATTTAAACAGCTTTCTATTTGGCACATTAAGGTGGTTAGTTATTCAAAAGTGAGCACACGATCTCTCATGATGCGGCGTAAATGATGTTTGGTTGCCTTGACACCGGCTTCCCATAAGCCTCCAAAATGCGGTGAAGCTGGTGGAATGAAATGCCAGTTGGTGCCATCATTGCTAAGGGTATCCGCTAAGTCATTAGAAAGTGAACTTCTTGAATGGTTATGTAAAGCTCGTAGCTCTTTAGTTGCACCTACAAAGTGGTTCCGCAGTCAGAATACAGGTCAGTGCAAGGTCCTCTTCGTGAAATAAATCGCCTAAATGCCGCCAGAAAGGCTTCAGTGGTGAGGTTCGATACTACTTCCAGATGGACAGCTTTAGTACACATACACACAAAAAGGCAAATGTAGCCCTTGCTAGTAGCACATCTACGTAAAGTTGACTGTTTCAGCGTAATAGGTCCGGCATAGTCTAAACCAATGAGTTTGAATGGCCTTGCGGGCTGTATGCGTACTGATGGTAAATTACCCATAATTTGTTTTGAGGATTTTGCAATGTATTTTAAAAAACGACACATTTACGTTTTACGGATTTTGCAATATTTCTAGACGAAATGATCCAAAATTGGGACATAACATATGCTTGCATTAGCTGAATGCCGCCATGTAGAGTTTTAAAGTGTGCGTCTTTAAAAATAAGAGTTGAGATGGGATCTTTTTTATCTAGCAAAATAGGATGCTTCTTGCTAAATGGTAAATTTGAATTTTTAATTCTGCCACCAATACGTAGTAAACCAGTATCATCCATAAATGGCTGAAGATTCAACGCTTTACTATTATAAGGTATGCCTTTACGTTTTAAAAGACTTTTGATTTCCTCATGAAATGAAATTTGTTGACACTGTTTTACTAAAACAAATTTTGCTCTATTTAATTCAGCCGTAGAAAGATATTGACATTGTTTTAGACTGGAACTATTTATTGTTAAATTACACCGTTGTCCATTCTTTTTTGCTGATACATAATTTTTTTAGGTTGTAATAGAATCGAAGAATAAATGCTGTTATGCGTTGTAGTTTAGTAAATGTTGAAAATTTTGAAAAGAATTCTGGATAAGTTTGCTCACAATTTAATGTTATTGATGTAGCTACGTTAATGACAGTAGATTTTGATTCAATGGAATTTCTGAACCTTCTAACTGGCCATTTATCAGGATTTTCAACAAGCCATTGTGGACCTTTCCACCAGAGTGGGTGATTACACAGTTCTCGTGGTAATAAACCTCTCGTTGCGCAGTCCGCTGGGTTATCTCTAGTAGAAATATATTTCCAATCGGTAATATTTGTTAAACGTTGTATTTGCGAAACACGATTTGCTTCATATACTGGTAGTAATGATGATTGGCATTTGATCCAACTTAAAACAGTACTGCTGTCTGACCAGTAGGTTGTTTTAGAAATATTTAGACCAATAGTGTGTTTTACCTTATTTGCTAGCTTAGCCGATAGAACGGCGGCACATAATTCGAATTTTGGAATTGTTAGTACCTTTAAAGGTGCTACTTTTGTTTTTGACTGTATAAGACTTACATGTACTGTACCATCTTCAGCAATAGCTCTTTTATATAAAGCAGCAGCAAAAGCTAATTTTGATGCATCACAAAATGAATGTAATTCGATGGATGCAGTTGAAAGACAGTTGTACCATCGTGGTATATTAATTTTTTCTATGTCTTTTAACGCTAGACGATAGTTTGACCACTCCTCACTTAATGTCTTAGGTAAAGGGTCCGTCCAATCTAGTCCTTCACGCCAAAGTTTTTGGAACATGATTTTTGCTAAAATTGTTGTTGGGGCCAACCAGCCTAGAGGGTCAAACAGTCTGGCTGAATCTGAAAGAACACTGCACTTTGTTATTTTATCAGAAAAACTGTAATTTATATTAAATTTAAAGCAATCTGTTTGAGGATCCCATGATAGACCCAATGCCTTTACTATTTCTCGACTCCGTAATTCGAAAATTTGTGTTGCTAAATAATCTTTAGGAATATGTTTTAGAAGTTCTGTTGAATCAGAATTCCATTTACGAAGATTGAAACCAGCGCCACCTAGTAACTGACGAAGTTGTTGTTGTACTTGTATTGACTCAAGGAGAGTATCAGCACCTGATATGACGTCATCTACGCAGGTATCAGTTTTAAGTATTTTACTGGCGAGAGGGAATTTTGTAGCTCCATCACACGCAATTTGTTTAAGTACTCTTATGGCAAGAAGCGGTGCGCTTGTTGTGCCATATGTTACTGTTTTGAGTTTGTATATATTAATATTGTTTGTATTTTCATCACGCCACAAAATGCATTGGTAATGCTGATGTTCTTGACAGACTTTAATTTGTCTAAACATTTTTTTCTAAATCGTTGAAAGTAGGGAGAGGTTTTCCATAAAGTATATTTTTAAAAGGTAGGTATACCGTGTAACGACCATTAGCATCTCTTGTGACGGTTTCGACAAAATACTTTTCACATAGTTCTTCTTCTAGTGACAGTTTTCTTTCTTCTGCAAGATCCTCTTGTTCCCAAAAGAGTCGTAATTGATTTTCAAGGTTACAAGAATTAAGGCTCACCTTGTGTTCAGTAGAACATTTGACAAGAGGTCCAGACACTAGCCAGCCAAAATGACTTTCCTGTAAGTAAATACTGTTTGAAAATTTAAAAGAATTTAAAAGTAATATGTCACCATATACATCACTTCCCAACAATACATCAATTTTTGATGGCAAATAAAATGTCGAATCTGATAAACAAAATTGGTTTAAATTGGGTAAATCACGTTTGTTTACATTTTGTGGTTTATAAGATGTCAATTTTTTCATTATTAAAGCAGTAACTTCCAAGCAATAACTTTTGTTATAGTTTGAGAACAACTGCAATTGTACGTACGAATTCACTGACGTTTTATTATTTACTCCAATTCCTCTTACACACGTTTCTTCTATTTTTTGTTTATTTAGATTTAACAACTGACACATTTCATTTGTTATAAATGAAGCTTGAGAGCCTGGGTCGATTAAAGCTTTTACATTTTATTTTCTAGTTTTGTGCTTTATTAATACATTTGCTGTAGCTACTTAACAGCACTTGAGATCGGTTGCTAACAGTATGTTCAGTAACGTGAGAATGGAACTGCTCGTTTTCTAAAGTGTTGTTTATTGAACCTTGTTTATTGTTTTCTATAGTAGTAGACAGTATGTTATTTTGTGTCTGATTGTTTTGGTTTTCTGTTAAGAAAGAACTATGTAAAATAGTATGATGATTTTTCTTACATTGTTGACAGCGAGCAGCAGATGAACATTGAGATATGTTGTGGCCACTATGTAAACAATTAGAACAAATGTTGTTTTGTTGTATAACAGTTTTCTTCTCTGATGGAGATAGGGAAGAGAATTTGAAACACTTGTACAGAGGATGTCGACGTTGGCAGCAAAGGCAGTAGTTATTGTCGACTGCAGTGTTATTAACATGATAAGATCTTTTATTTATTCTTTGTTGTGTTATTTTACTGACATAATGTTGTTTTTCTGATCTGGAGGAATTGTTTGCTTCTTCTACTGACTCTAAGATGCGGAATGACATTTCAAGAAAATTTAGCATACTTGCCATTGGAGGAATTTGATTGTTGGTGTTGATGGACTGTTCCCATTCCTTTCTGGTTTGTTTATCCAATTTTTGGCTAGTAAGAAAAATGAGCATTGCATCCCATTTGTCGACCTCAATGTTAAGAGAATTTAACAGAGATATTGATGAACGTGTTGTGTCTAGCAATTCTTTTATATTTTCAAGTGAACCATTTGATGTGGGTATGTTAAACAATTTTTTTAATATTTGTTCCACAATTTTTCTAGTGATGTGATATTTCTCTTCTAGAGCATTCCAAGCCGCAGCATAATTGTTTTCTGATGCAGGATATTGATTAATTATCTCTAGTGGAGACCCTTTGCATGAACCTTTGAGGTAAAAGTATTTTTGTATGCCTGTTAGCCTCTGTTGTTGTGTACCAAGGAAAGGAACATATCACGATATGGAATCCACTCTATGTATTCACCGGTAAATGATGGTAACTCAATCTTAGGTAGACGTGCGCTAGACGTGAATGAGGCATTTTGCATCGTAGTAGATACGAAGGTGCTTGACATTTGATGATGGGAAGATGTAGGCTCTGTAGACAAATCTAAAAGTTTTAATTTAAGAGTTAAATAATTATCAAAAAATACATAATAAAAATCTTCATTTAAATACGGGACATCGGATTCATGTATTGAGTTTTCATGAACCGTTTCACATATTTGTTCATGATCTTCTTTAAAGTTTTTATAGGTTAGTTCAACTTCTTCAAGCAAGGTTTGTATGTAGCCTTTTGTTAATTCTTCTTTTGGCTTTTTCTCAAAATTCAGCATAATTTTTTGCAAATGTCGATTTGCGCTTCTTTGTGTTTCGATGACAGCAGAAATGTTCTCCATTTTGTAAAATGTCCAAGAAGAAAAAATATGAAAGATGATGGTTTTTATGATGTAACCAGTAGGTTCAGAAATAACCACTTTTTGTAGAAATTAACTAGACCACCAGTGCAATTTGAGTGACAGCGTTCATGATATATATCCATGTAGGAGGAGTCTATATTTTTGGTTTTAGCGATGTGGGTTAATTTTATTATTTTCTATCTAGAACGATAGTCCCGGGTTTCTGCGCCATAAAAAGAGAGTTTCTGAGTGAAACGATTTACTTTTTTTTATGTAAAAAATAATAATTTTATTTATTTAAACATTTTAATAATTTAACAGAGATCTGCTCTATCTTGTTACTTTACACAGACTTTTTTATTTTTATATGAATAAAGAAGACAAAGAAACTACTAGAACATGTAATGACAGATAGCAGAAACAAAAACAAATTAGTTACGTTAAATCAGGGGTCGAGAATAATTAAAACAATACGGTAACATAAATAAATAGTAAAATAAATCCCTAACAGTCTTTCTGTCTGTCTGTCTGGTTAAAACACGCTGACGTTAAAACTAGGCCAAACAAATGGACCAAATTCACTGGATATATTCATTATTATCCTAAGAAGTTTGGTATTGAAAATGGGTTAAATCGGTTCACACCGGATAAAGTTATGAATCAAAAAGTAAAACAACCTCAAAAAAAAAAGAATTTTTTCACATTCTGATGCAATTTTCTCGAAAACTATGTAAGATAATTCCATGAAAATCAAAAAATATTTATATCCATTCATTTAGCAAAAATATTGCTCTTTTATACATACATAAATTACACTATAAAATTGTTTTACGATCGGTCCATATTTCGTCATAACTCTCACACTAGGCCCCTTCCAGAAAATCACTTATTCACAATATTCATTACCAAAAAATTATATAGATACAAAATTTTGAAATTTTATTTTTATATACATAATTGGACATAGCTCCCATAAAAAGTCCTTTTACGAAAATCTCTTGAAAGCACATTACTCATTACCATTACATTGAATGATTTTTTCATAATCGGTTTATTACATGAGTGCGGTCGGTCCCATACAAGGTTCCCTTCAGAAAATCACTTAAACACACATCACTTGTTATTAAATTACGATACAAAATTTCACTAAAATATAGATTTTATGTAAAGAAATTTAGTTAAAAGAATCTTTTACGATAGGTCTATAATTGATCATATCTCACATACTAGGTCCTGCCCCATAAAAACGCTTTAATAGTATTTAACTAGTTACATTATCAATTTGCGTAGAACAAAATTATATATGTATTTTAAAAATCTTTAAATCTTTGACACACATGCATACATGCAAATTACTAAATATCACTAAGCGCTATAAAAACGTTAAGATAAAGGCGTTTGTAATGTTCAATAAATCTTGGAATTGTAATAAATTTAAATATTGGGTTTTTTCTATTTAAGACATGAGAAATAGAAATACTTGATACATTAGAAATGTATTAATATAGAAGTAGCTGGTGTAGGGTATTTAAGATTCGGCCCAGCCGAATATAGCACTCTAACTTGTTTTTAACATAAAAAGTTCACCTGGGTGAATATTGGTAAGGCGAAAGTTAAAATTATTCTCAATTAAACTGTTTTGTTTACATTCAAATTAATTTTTGCAAAAAATAATGGACTAATTGGTTATATTAAAATTTTAATTAAAACCATGATGTCTTATATATCACTAGATAGACAAACATTAGTGCAATACTTAATAACCGATTATTAATATATTTTTTTTTTTGAACAATATTTTTAGGCTCATTTGAATAAGTTCGTCATCTTTAATTGACAAAATAACAACAAATAGCATTTTTCATGAAACTTTTTTGTATTTATAAACATTTTTACAAGGTTTTAGAAAAGATTTACTCAGGAACATATCCGCCGTTACTAGATATAACTCCGAAAATTCGAGGTGATAAATAGTTATAAAGATTCTAAGGTAATGGCAAGGAAATTTCGGCCCAAGATTTTTTTGTTCCTTCAATTTAGGCTTCTTTTGTGCATACTGTCTGCCCGACCTATACACATTAATTCCCAAAAATTTTTCGATAATAAATAGATGAAAAGATTATGGAGGCCACTCCAAAATTTGTACATTCTGGCTTCGAATCCACCCTTTTACAGCCCTGGCGGTATGGATTGGGCCATTATATTTTTAAAATATATCCACGGCAATGGTTTAAAGATATCCAAAAATGTGAAAAAAGCTATTTCCCGTATGGTATTACAGTTATTACAATTCCTACTATATGAAAGAAATTTAAGCTCACGTGTTTCATAATACGAAATTGCCCCCCACTAGATCCAGGTAGAGCTCTTCCTTCCAAAAATCATATAAATAATGATTATATCGATCTGGACCTTCTAAATTAAAAATGTTTTCACCCGAAAAAACAAGATGTTGATCTAGCTTTTTATAACCATGTGTTTACGTGCAAACTGAAGAGGATTTCTCTTTACGAGTGGCAATTGAAGTGGCTTTAATTATTTTTTAATATTTCTAAAGCCTGTATCCTCTGTGCTACAGAATCACTTGACTTGGAAGCAAATTCGCTTTTGTTTTGTTCGCTTATGTTTTGACTCTATATGCAGTTCCATTTATGTTTTCCTAATATTCAAACTATTTTCTTATAAAATTGCTAAAAACATTCTGAATTTGCGCATTTTTTTTCTTATTTGCAAATTCCTGTGGTTTTGGACAGCTTCCAAAAACGCTTGAATTTTGCCATTTTATTATTTAGTTAATGGCTTACCGCAACCTATTTGTTAAAAAATATATTGTCTTTATTCACATACACTAGAATATGAATGGATTTTACTCACTGCCAGCAGTAAACTGATTTTATTTTGATTGAACCTAATCAAGTGAGCCATAAAAATACAGCTAAAAAACGTAGTACGTTAGAAAGAAATTATTAAAAATCCGCTATTAGGTATTGCGCTAATTTTTGTCTCACTAGTGATACCTAAGACATCATGTTTTTATTTAAAATTTTAATATTACTAAATAGTCCAGTAATTTTTGTAAAACATTAATTTGAATGTAAACAAAAGAGTGAACCTATTTAAGTGAGCGGGAGTGTACTACTATATGAAAAATTGTCAAATTTGTCAAGCTGCTAAAGCAAATCGTCATACAAAACCAAAGTTTGGTACCTTATAAAGAGGATATTAAAGCATATTCTGCACAATTTGTTTATGAAGAAGTACTATGTTTACCAGGTGTTATTTTAAAAGCAACATAAACTACAATATAACTCCCTCAGAATTCCTAACATATCTTCAAAAATCATTTGCAAAAATAATATCTGTTCCAGCAAGTAATCACTCTGATCAAAAACTCTGATTTGAAAAATACATCACACGTATGAAAAAAATTATATTCCCCTTAGAGTTAGAAGACAGTTAGAGGTTTGCTCGTCAGTTTTATTGCTTTCTTTTATTAGAGTTTTATTCTTATCGGATTGACGCCGAAATATTGGTAGCTTCGAACCGGATATTTACATTGCTCTTTTTAGACCCATGATGAAATACGAGAAAGGACATACTCCAACGTATAAAAGGAAGACTCCTTGCTAAAAAATTAATAAGATCCCTTTTGTTGGAGATTTGTTGAAGCCTTCATTTAAATAAGATTAGTAAATTGACCTAAAAGTGATTGTGTCAAAAAGAAAAGCAAGTGTTTGTGTGTGTGTTTCTTAAACATAAATGAAAAGTAAACAACAAGTTACTGCCAATAATTTATTGTGAATTAATTCAATCCCTATTGAATACTTTCTTGAGCGCGATTTATACAGTACCCTTTGGCTGCGATAGGTGCATTTATAATCAGGGCTGCGTTTGTTTCCTTTGGAAGGGCAGCCATAATTAATAATTAAAATAAGCTTTTTCTTCGGCAATTAAAAAAAAAACAAATTATTTTCAATAATTCAATTTTATAAAAATTATTTGGTGTTATAAAAAATTAGTAAATTGTGATCAAAATAATTAGTGTCTGCATTCTAGGAAAGTATCTAATTATACAAATTTAATTTAGTAATTGTGTTGCGAAAGATAAAAGTCTTCTTCTTCTCCTTTTAGTAATTTATTGATAGTTACTACGGTCGGTCGACTTGATAGTTTGCTTGGACAATTATAATACAAATTTGATTTTTGAATCCTGCTTCTTTTTTTATAGTATTTTGACAATTACGCAATATACATCATTTTGAGAGGAACGACCCTTCTATTTATATGTTAAGTTATTTTCATACTAAATAAATTTTGGCCATTTTTAAACATTTTTTATAAATAATAAGTATTAAGTTTTGGAGGGATTTTAAAAAATTTCGCCTAAGTGAATAAGATAGAAGGCAATTGAAGATCTATAAAAATTTTAAGTTATTTCCATCCCAAATTAATTTTGACTGTTTGTAAAATTTTAAAAATAATAAGTATTGAGTCTATAACAATTTTAAGTTATTTTTATCCTTAATTAATTTTGACTATTTTTTAACACTTTTTTTAAAATTTATTAATAATAAGTATTGAGTCTTAAAAAGAATTTTGAAAAATTTGGCGAATTTTGAAGGGAATCGACTTTAGAACAAATTGAAGTTATTTTTATTTGGTCAAAGTGGAAACAAAAGAAGAGGCATGTATTGCCACCATATGGGAAATATGTACAAGGGTCCTAGTTTTCACATCCCGTATCTGAAATTTTTGAATTGAATTTGTAGGACTTTAAACGAATTTAAAAAAACTCTTGGAGAAATTTCTTGATTTCTCTAAGGGATTTGGTCACATAAGGGAGAGGCATGTATAGCCACCATTTAGGATATATGTACAATAGTCCTAGTTATCTATATACGGGATGTGATTTAAGATTTTTGATTTGTTTCGAGGTACTAAGTTTGTTTTTGAGCAAAAATTTGCATTTTTTCAAACTTTGAACGACGAGCGGCACATGTTAACGTCTGTTAATCGGCTATCTCAATATCTGGAAAGGGGAATCATTTGGTGGGGTTAAGACGAACAAGATTCCGACATTTTTTCTCCCCATATAAGATCCGGTCAGTGTAATGCCCACTTTGTCCAAATCCCTTATAGAAATCAAGAAATTTCTCCATGATTATTTTTCAAAAATTCGTCAAAAATCCCACAAAATCAATTCGGGAGTTCAATTAATGGAATTTGGGTAAAATGCCTCAAAAGATCAATAAAGTTAATTAAGCCTAAGCAAAAATAAAACTTTTAAATTGCATAAACATTATTGTCATATATAAGTTTTTGGAAGGTTTACAAAATATCTCAGTTTTTAATAAAATTTGGTACAATTGGCTCTTTATGAATTTTAGCTACGCACAGTGGGGCAGAATCGAAATTTTTTGGAAATAAATCTGGCATTTCTAAACGGCTGATCCGATCGGGATAAAATTTGGCGTTAGGGTAACTACGACATGTAGAATTTTTAAACTCGTGCCATTCTTTTTTGTTTTTCACCCAAATACAAAGACTTTTATATTTTCTAAAAGCGCTCGACGAGATCTTGAAAAAACATGCTTGGAAATACTAATTATCTCTTATAATATCTGAGTTATAGGCATTAAAAAATGTACCATACCAAGGTATGGTAAATACCTTGGTCCGCCTTTTTTTGAATATTAGGCGTAATTTTGGACCAAATGGACTTTTGAATTTTTTCTTGTTAGTTAGACAACTTCCAATAATATACAAAAAATTTCAGATCAATATCATTTACAGATCCAAAAATATACGTTTTTTAATTTAAAAATTCAAAAATTTTTAGATTTTTGCCGTTTTTTTTTTTGCCAAAAATGTGTCTTAACTCTTTTACTAATAAAATAAAATTTTCTTTAAGAACATATAACAATTTTATAGTTTTCTAAAAGGTATCTTTACGCAGAACGCTTTATCCTATTTTTGAAAATGTTGCCACCCCGTCCTTCCGAATATGACCTATTTTTTTATCAAAACTTCAAATTTGGGCGACATCTTCTAAAATCCCAAAGCTGGGATCAGAAAACTGAAAGCAGTTTTGGAAACCTCAATATGTTTTATATTTACTTCAAAAGTATTTTTCCAGCCCTGAAAGAAATGTAACAATGATTGATGGAAAGGTCAGCAATGCCATAACATATATAAACAAAGGCAGAAGTATTAATGAAGAAGTCCAGTCTTTCACTACTTCATGCCAGAATACGATTTTTGGATTACTTTTTACACATAGCATACGACCTCAAATATAGAAGTGTGCCAGAGAATCTTACTAAATCAACAAAAAATAATGAAGAATTGAAAGAACTGAGAGCTGCGGAAAAAAGCAGAATCCAAAAAGAATTTAAAGTTCAGATGGGATTAAACATCGACAAACTACTTCCAAGTTGCGGTAGTACAAATGTACAAATACGGCGAGAAGTAATATAATATATGACAAAATCTTTATTTATGAACAAAACTCAGTGAAATTTTCAACGCTTGTTAAATTTGTCATTTCAAATAAGAAAATGCAAAAAAATTGAAAAGGGCATCCCGCAATTCTTAAAAATAGGAATAAAAATCCCAAAAATGGGATTTTTACTTTTTTGTCCATAGGGTCCACATTTCTTTCAGGGCTGGGAAAATACTTTTGGAGTAAATATAAAACATATTGAGGTTTTCCAAACTGCTTTCAGTTTTCAGATCCCAGCTTTGGGATTTTAGAACATGTCGCTTAAATTTGAAGTTTTGAAAAAAATAGGTCATATGCGGAAGGACGCGGTGGCAACATTTTCAAAAAATAGGACAAGTTTTTTACGCCAAAGCGTTCTGTGTAAAGATACCTTTTAGAAAACTATAAAATTGTTATATGTTCTTAAAGGAAATTTTATTTTATTAATAAAAGAGTTAAGACACATTTTTAGCAAAAAAAAAAAAAAAAACGGCAAAAATCTAAAATTTTTTGAACTTTTAAATTAAAAAACGTATATTTTTGGATCTGTAAATGATATTGATCTGACATTTTTTGTATATTATTGGAAATTTTGTTGTCTAACAAGAAAAATTTGAGTCCATTTTTTCCAAAATTACGCCCGGTATTCAAAAAAAGGCGGACCAAGGTATGGTAAATTTTGTATCACAAAATATTTAAATGCCTATAACTCGGATATTATAAGAGATAAGTAGTATGTCAAGCATGTTTTTCCAAGATCTCGTCGAGCGAAAATATAAAAGTCCTTGTATTTGGGTGAAAAACAAAAAAATGGCACGAGTTTAAAAATTTTACATGTCGTAGGTACCCTAATTTGAGCCGCCACAGCGCCGTCCCTGGGGCATCTGCAGGGTTCATCATAAAAACTTAAACTCGAATAATCCTTGGCTACGCTCACGCCAAATTTTATCCCGATCGTATCAGCCGTCAGATTTATTTCCAAAAAAAATTCGATTCTGCCCCACTATGCTATGTTATTTATATTAGCCTTAACCCTTTCCGTGGTTTTATCGAATATATTCGACATTACAATGGACTATTGTATTGATATAAGTGTAAGAAAATTTTACAAAATAATATTTATGAAAAATATTGGTGGTACTTTTTAGTGTTTCGAATTTCGAATATATTCGACATTAAACTTTGATATTAAAAATATATATGGATATTTAAAAAAAGTACAAAGTTCATTACTCAAATTTTAAAAAAAGTATCAATAGGATTTCTAGATTTAATTAAAATAAAATTTTTATTTGCATGATTATTTGTTTAACAGATAATCCTATCAGATTTAACATCTATCATTTATTTTCTTATATAAAAGAGGATATATTTCGAATTTCATTTATATATTTGTTTCTTTGGGTGATATTAAGGATATCAATTTTACCCTTTTTAAACCAATTCATAGTTCCGTTCTTAGTGGATCTATACAATACCAAAGGAAACTATAACCAAAATTTCATGACTCTAGCTTTAACGGTTTGAGATGGGCGATTATGAATCAGTCAGTCAATCAGTCACTCTAGCCTTTTATATTCAGGTAAAACTAGACTCTCTTGGCTACAAAAAAGTCGCCTATGCCGATGACGTAGCGAAGGCGGTGTCAGGAGATTATCTTGAAACTATATCTCAAAGACTAGAACAAGCACTAAGGATCATTAGCTCGTGGAGCGTTGAATGTCGGAACTTCTGCTATTCTCTGGTGAATACAATATTCTTTTATTTCCTCTTCCTTGCGTTATTAATGCTCTCGGACAGCGTTAAATATCTGGGCGTTATCCTAGATAAAAAGTTATCTTGGAGTACATCTAAAGCCATTACTGGCCCATATGTTTGTAGAAAGGTCATAGGAACATGCTGGGGTATAAATCCAATAAATGTTCACTGTCTCTTAGAGGTAGTTATTAAACCTATTATAAGGGGTAGTTAATATCGCCCGCTAATAAATCCCTGACGTCTCTCAATGAGATGGCGAGACAAATCACACTAATTTGGGTAAAGGGACACGGGATTTAGTACGGCAATAGTATTGTTGACACCTTGGCAAGGGCTGACACTATGATTAACAGACTTTTTTGGCGATCGATCCGAATTGTCAAATATTCAATTAGAAGGTCTTGATGCAGTCTAAATACACCCTACACCACACCAAAGAGAACGGCGTTTTTAATATTTCTTCCGTCCATAAAATTAGCCAATTGAAATTCTTTTGAAGAGGTACATGCTTAGAGTGGGTCGGTCTCTATGGACAAAAACCGTCTCAGTCACCCTAGGATTAAAGATATGTTAACATTTCCAAAAATATAAAAATTATTTTTCCAGATAATATGATGCAAATAGGCTGATATGTTTCATTTTACCAAGGACGAAGTTGTTTGAAAATGGATTAAATCAATTATTTTCCTAGCCCTCATACAACAGTACTCCCCGATAGGGCTTTGGTCGTTAATAAACAATACAATTAGGATGAAATTCTGCATATCTATTTTTTTATATGAACATAAAACCCTCCACTAAATTTTAATAAGATCGGTCCATAATTGATCCTAGTTCCAGAAAATTAGTTTTTCATCAATAAATTGCTCAAATAGTATATGGAAAGTAAGACAAAATTTATTATAAATTATATATTAAAAAATATATATTTCACCTTTACCCAAATTAGGGTGATTTGTCTCGCCATCTCATTGAGAGACGTCAGGGATTTATTAGCGGGCGATATTAACTACCCCTTATAATAGGTTTAATAACTACCTCAAAGAGACAGTGAACATTTATTGGATTTATACCCCAGCATGTTCCTATGACCTTTCTACAAACACATGGGCCAGTAATGGCTTTAGATTTACTCCAAGATAACTTTTTATCTAGGATAACGCCCAGATATTTAACGCTGTCCGAGAGCATTAATAACGCAAGGAAGAGGAAATAAAAGAATATTGTATTCACCAGAGAATAGCAGAAGTTCCGACATTCAACGCTCCACGAGCTAATGATCCTTTGTGCTTGTTCTAGTCTTTGAGATATAGTTTCAAGATGATCTCCTGACACCGCCTTCGCTACGTCATCGGCATATGCGACTTTTTTGTAGCCAAGAGAGTCTAGTTTTACCTGAATATAAAAGGCTTGAGTGACTGATTGACTGACTGATTCATAATCGCCCATCTCAAACCGTTAAAGCTAGAGTCATGAAATTTTGGTTATAGTTTCCTTTGGTATTGTATAGATCCACTAAGAACGGAACTATGAATTGGTTTAAAAAGGGTAAAATTGATATCCTTAATATCTCCCAAAGAAACAAATATATAAATGAAATTCGAAATATATCCTCTTTTATATAAGAAAATAATTGATAGATGTTAAATCTGATAGGATTATCTGTTAAACAAATAATCATGCAAATAAAAATTT
This sequence comes from Lucilia cuprina, assembly GCF_022045245.1. Taxonomy (NCBI): domain Eukaryota; kingdom Metazoa; phylum Arthropoda; class Insecta; order Diptera; family Calliphoridae; genus Lucilia; species Lucilia cuprina. Next base: position 62,026,252 of record NC_060952.1, on the reverse strand, counting down.
TATTTTAATTAAATCTAGAAATCCTATTGATACGTTTTTTTAAAATTTTGAGTAATGAACTTTGTACTTTTTTTAAATATCCATATATATTTTTAATATCAAAGTTTAATGTCGAATATATTCGACATTCGAAACACTGTCACTAAAAAGTACCACCAATATTTTTCATAAATATTATTTTGTAAAATTTTCTTACACTTATGTATATCAATACAATAGTCCATTGTAATATATTCGATAAAACCACGGAAAGGGTTAAGGCTAATATAAATAACATAGCACAGCGGGGCAGAATCGATTTTTTTTGGAAATAAATCTGACGGCTGATACGATCGGGATAAAATTTGGCGTGAGCGTAGCCAAGGATTATTCGAGTTTAAGTTTTGATGATGAACCCTGCAGATGCCCCAGGGACGGGGCATGATTATAAACGAAACAGAACGAAATGATCTGTCGAAAAAATTTAGGTAAAAAATAGTTATACATTTCTGAAAATTTAAGCATAATAGGACCTTTCAATTATAAGGATAAGCAAACAAATAGAAAATAGTCCGCTTATGACCCTTTTTTTATCAAAACTTCAAATTTGGGCGACATGTTCTAAAATCCCAAAGCTGGGATCTGAAAACTGAAAGCAGTTTGGAAAACCTCAATATGTTTTATATTTACTCCAAAAGTATTTTCCCAGCCCTGAAAGAAATGTGGACCCTATGGACAAAAAAGTAAAAATCCCATTTTTGGGATTTTTATTCCTATTTTTAAGAATTGCGGGATGCCCTTTGACCTTTTCAATTTTTTTTGCATTTTCTTATTTGAAATGACAAATTTAACAAGCGTTGAAAATTTCACTGAGTTTTGTTCATAAATAAAGATTTTGTCATATATTACATATTTGTTAAATTTTTAAAACTATGATTTATATCAAAATTTTAATAGGGTCGCAGATAGCTAAAACAATTTAGTCCATATTTATCCCTTAATATCATTTTTTAGTTAGATATAGAAATTCTCGACCCTTTACAAAAAATTTCAAGCCAATATCTCAATTACATTCAAAAAACATGTACATTTAAACCTGTGTCCTTTAATTTCATCTTTTACATATTTTAGTATTAAGTATGACAGAACATACATTTGGTGTTGAATAAAATATTTGGACAATTTTTAAAAATTATTTAGTTAATTATTTTATTAAAGACTATAACATTGTATATACAATAAAAAAATTATACTTTTATTATGAGCCACGCACAACAACACCTAAATCACCCCACACAAACCACCTTTCCCGCCCACCGAAATATAAAACACAATTTAATACAATACCATCAGTTAGTATAATAGCTTTTCTTATTTGAACTGTATATCTTAAACATAATACAATTAATTCTTACAACCTACTTATATAGTTAATTCCTAACACTACTTATTTTCTATAAAATAATCTGTCATATCGGTATACATATCCAGAAGGTAATATAAGTCCTTTAAATCTTTCTCGTTTTCAGATGATAGAGTTTCATAACAAGTCCATCTTTTTCGCATAGTTGAAAGAACAGGATCAGAAGATAGAAGTAAACTATTAAAAATATCTTCATTCTGTGATTGCCTGGAGCATTTTCTTGAGCTGAATAGTTGAACATGCTTAAAATCTCGATTCCTCGCTTCCTGGGCTTCTTCTGTTAACTCTCCAAGTGGAAGAATATTCGATTCAATTATTATTTGACCATGACACAATACTTTGTGTACTGTTATCCATGGATACAGAGATACAAGTAATTTATAAATTTCAGATGTATATTCCCCAAATCGATTTCCATTAATTTTATGTTTACTATTCAGTGCCATTAAAATAGTGTTAACTCTTCGAAGCAATTCCTTGTCGATTCCAGTAATTTCAAAATCACTAAAAAACCTTCTCGCCGTATTTGTACATTTGTACTACCGCAACTTGGAAGTAGTTTGTCGATGTTTAATCCCATCTGAACTTTAAATTCTTTTTGGATTCTGCTTTTTTCCGCAGCTCTCAGTTCTTTCAATTCTTCATTATTTTTTGTTGATTTAGTAAGATTCTCTGGCACACTTCTATATTTGAGGTCGTATGCTATGTGTAAAAAGTAATCCAAAAATCGTATTCTGGCATGAAGTGGTGAAATTCCAAAAGACAGGACTTCTTTATTAATACTTCTGCTTTTGTTTATATTTGTTATGGCATTGCTGACCTTTCCATCAATCATTGTTAAGCTTAGCTAATAGAGAATTCCTTTATTTTTATGCAAATGGGCTCCTGTGCATTTACTTCATCTTTTAAATATTCCACTAAATATTTTGTTGTTTTCTTTGACTCCTTTATATATTCAAATCCAATGGGTCTACAAAAATTTTTTGAACCCGGAGTTGTATTGATCCATATATCTTCAAATGAATTTCCGATGCTTGACGATGATGGATTAAGGGAATATGAACGAATTCGTAATGGCACTAATAATGACATAAATATACTTTTGTAGTCTGCTAATGTCCGATTTCCACAAGCTTGTTTGTATTCTGGAAGTGCTGATAAACCGTCACATCCCCACTTACACATTTAGCCAACATCACAGTTATGAATTTTCCTTAGTTGCTCTTCTGAAAAGTCTGACACAATTCTTGATGATGTGTTTTCTACAAAAATTGTTTGAACCGGAGAGTTGTATTGACCCATATATCTTCAAATGAATTTCCGATGCTTGACGATGATGGATCAAGGGAATATGAACGAATTCGTAATGGCACTAATGATGACATAAATATACTTTTGTAGTCTGCTAATGTCCGACTTCCACAAGCTTGTTTGTATTCTGGAAGTGCTGATAAACCGTCACATCCCCACTTACACTTTAAGACAACATCACAGTTATGAATTTTCCTTAGTTGCTCTTCTGAAAAGTCTGACACAATTTTTGATGTTGTGTTTTCGAGCAAAGAAGATATATCAATACAAGCTTCCACATCATTAACAGCAATAGGTGATGGTAGGATAGTTTGTTTTTTTTTCTTGGATCGCCTTGTATGGTGGTAATATATTGTGTCCTTTTTCATGCAGAGTGAAAGAAATGTGGACCCTATGGACAAAAAAGTAAAAATCCCATTTTTGGGATTTTTATTCCTATTTTTAAGAATTGCGGGATGCCCTTTGACCTTTTCAATTTTTTTGCATTTTCTTATTTGAAATGACAAATTTAACAAGCGTTGAAAATTTCACTGAGTTTTGTTAATAAATAAAGATTTTGTCATATATTACATATTTGTTAAATTTTTAAAACTATGATTTATATCAAAATTTTAATAGGGTCGCAGATAGCTACAACAATTTAGTCCATATTTATCCCTTAATATCATTTTTTAGTTAGATATGGAAATTCTCGACCCTTTACAAAAAATTTCAAGCCAATATCTCAATTACATTAAAAAAATATGTTCATTTAAACCTGTGTCCTTTAATTTCATCTTTTACATATTTTAGTATTAAGTATGACAGAACATACATTTGGTGTTGAATAAAATATTTGGACAATTTTTAAAAATTATTTAGTTAATTATTTTATTAAAGACTATAACATTGTATATAAGTACTTTAATGTAATCTTCATTGTAGATTTATATGATACTTTAAATCTGAGAAGTTTACTTATATACCAATTCTTGTCATATCCGATACAGGTATTCCAAAGTAAAAAATTACGAATTGTCTACCTTTAACATTTAGCATTATATTACTATAACCTGTAATTCAGTCATTGATATTTATTATTAATGAATGAATCGAAATTATCATCACCTGTATATTTTTACCTACATGATCATAAACGAAACAGAACGAAATGATCTGTCGAAAAAATTTAGGTAAAAAATGGTTATAAATTTCTGAAAATTTAAGCATAATAGGACCTTTCAATTATAAGGATAAGCAAACAAATAGAAAATAGTTAAATATAAGATTTAAATATGTTCTGTCATATTTAATACTAAAATATGAAATTAAAGGATACAGGTTTAAATGAACATATTTTTAAATGTAATTGATTTATTGGGTTGAAATTTTTTGTAAAGAGTCGAGAATTTCCATATCTAACTAAAAAAAGATATTAAGGGATAAATATAGACTAAATTGTTGTAGCTATCTGCGACCCTATTAAAATTTTGATATAAATCATAGTTTCAGATATTTAATAAATATGTAATATATGACAAAATCTTTATTTATGAACAAAACTCAGTGAAATTTTCAATGCTTGTTAAATTTGTCATTTCAAATAAGAAAAATTGAAAAGGTCAAAGGGCATCCCGCAATTCCTAAAAACAGGAATGAAAATCCAAAAATGGGATTTTTTACTTTTTTGCCCATAGGGTCTACATTTCTTTCAGGGCTGGGAAAATACTTTTGGAGTAAATATAAAACATATTGAGGTTTCCAAAACTGCTTTCAGTTTTCTGATCCCAGCTTTGGGATTTTAGAAGATGTCGCCCAAAGTTGAAGTTTTGATAAAAAATAGGTCATATTCGGAAGGACGCGGTGGCAACATTTTCAAAAATAGGATAAAGCGTTCTGCGTAAAGATACCTTTTAGAAAACTATAAAATTGTTATATGTTCTTCAAGAAAATTTTATTTTATTAGTAAAAAAGTTAAGACACATTTTTGGCAAAAATCTAAAAATTTTTGAATTTTTAAATTAAAAAACGTATATTTTTGGATCTGTAAATGATATTGATCTAAAACTTTTTGGAATTATTGGAAGTTGTCTAACTAACAAGAAAAAAATCAAAAGTCCATTTGGTCCAAAATTACGCCCAATATTCAAAAAAAGGCGGACCAAGGTATTTACCATACCTTGGTATGGTAAATTTTTTAATGTCTATAACTCAGATATTATAAGAGATAATTAGTATTTCCAAGCATGTTTTTTCAAGATCTCATCGAGCGCTTTCAGAAAATATAAAAGTCTTTGTATTTGGGTGAAAAACAAAAAAGAATGGCACGAGTTTAAAAATTCTACATGTCGTAGTTAGCCTAACGCCAAATTTTATCCCGTTCGGATCAGCCGTTTAGAAATGCCAGATTTATTTCCAAAAATTTCGATTCTGCCCCACTGTGCGTAGCTAAAATTCATAAAGAGCCAATTGTACCAAATTTTATTAAAAACTGAGATATTTTGTAAACCTTGCCTGCAAACAAAATCTTGTTTTTTTACTGTTTTATCCGTCAATTGCTTTACGCAATTATTTGTTGTAATGTGAACACCGGGCAAACAAACTTTTACTATTTGTATTGAATTGTGTTTGGCTTTGTTTCTTCAAACAAAACGTCAAAATAGAAATACTCATTTTAAGCACATTATAAAATAAAAATGTATTTAATTTTTTGTTTTTAGGCAGAAATTTCTATGAAATCGTAAAAAATATTATTATATAGTTTCTTTAACGTTTAACAAAAATGTTTCATGTTTGGTGTTCACATTTTGTTCACACTAAGAAAATATTTGTAGGTTGAAAAATAAAAATGTTTCACGAAAAACAGCTGATATTTTGCATGCTCTTCAAAAATATTTTGTGTTCACATTACAGCAAACAAATATTTGATAAAAAACGTCAAATATTTGATAGGTGTGAACGTACCTTAAGTTTTATAAAGATGTTTTTCATATTTTTTCCATACAAATATTTTTCATACAACTACTTGTATGTTTCTTTTTTGACATTTTTTAAAAATGTTTATACTAATTTTTATAAAATGTGAAAAATTAACCATTCTTTTAAATAATTACATATTTTTAAATAAGTTTAAAAAAAATTATATAAAATTTATATTTTTTAATATATAATTTATATTAAATTTTGTCTTACTTTCTATATACTATTTGAGCAATTTATTGATGAAAAACTGATTTTCTGGAACTAGGATCAATTATGGACCGATCTTATTAAAATTTGGTGGAGGGTTTTATGTTCATATAAAAAATATATATGCAGAATTTCATCCTAATTGTATTGTTTATTAACGACCAAAGCCCTATCCGGGGAGTACTGTTGTATGAGGGCTAGGGAAATAATTGATTTAATCCATTTTCAAACAACTTCGTCCTTGGTAAAATGAAACATATCAGCCTATTTGCATCATATTATCTGGAAAAATAATTTTTATATTTTTGGAAATGTTAACATATCTTTAATCCTAGGGTGACTGAGACGACTTTTTGTCCATAGAGACCGACCCACTCTAAGCATGTACCTCTTCAAAAGAATTTCAATTGGCTAATTTTATGGACGGAAGAAATATTAAAACGCCGTTCTCTTTGGTGTGGTGTAGGGTGTAGTTTTAGACTGCATCAAGACCTTCTAATTGAATATTTGACAATTCGGATCGATCGCCAAAAAAGTCTGTTAATCATAGTGTCAGCCCTTGCCAAGGTGTCAACAATACTATTGCCATACTAAATCCCGTGTCCCTTTACCCAAATTAGGGTGATTTGTCTCGCCATCTCATTGAGAGACGTCAGGGATTTATTAGCGGGCGATATTAACTACCCCTTATAATAGGTTTAATAACTACCTCAAAGAGACAGTGAACATTTATTGGATTTATACCCCAGCATGTTCCTATGACCTTTCTACAAACACATGGGCCAGTAATGGCTTTTAGATGTACTCCAAGATAACTTTTTATCTAGGATAACGCCCAGATATTTAACGCTGTCCGAGAGCATTAATAACGCAAGGAAGAGGAAATAAAAGAATATTGTATTCACCAGAGAATAGCAGAAGTTCCGACATTCAACGCTCCACGAGCTAATGATCCTTAGTGCTTGTTCTAGTCTTTGAGATATAGTTTCAAGATAATCTCCTGACACCGCCTTCGCTACGTCATCGGCATAGGCGACTTTTTTGTAGCCAAGAGAGTCTAGTTTTACCTGAATATAAAAGGCTTGAGTGACTGATTGACTGACTGATTCATAATCGCCCATCTCAAACCGTTAAAGCTAGAGTCATGAAATTTTGGTTATAGTTTCCTTTGGTATTGTATAGATCCACTAAGAACGGAACTATGAATTGGTTTAAAAAGGGTAAAATTGATATCCTTAATATCTCCCAAAGAAACAAATATATAAATGAAATTCGAAATATATCCTCTTTTATATAAGAAAATAATTGATAGATGTTAAATCTGATAGGATTATCTGTTAAACAAATAATCATGCAAAAAAAAAATTTATTTTAATTAAATCTAGAAATCCCATTGATACTTTTTTTTAAAATTTGAGTAATGAATTTTGTACTTTTTTTAAATATCCATATATATTTTTAATATCAAAGTTTAATGTCGAATATATTCGACATTCGAAACACTGTCACTAAAAAGTACCACCAATGTTTTTCATAAATATTATTTTGTAAAATTTTCTTACACTTATATCAACACAATAGTCCATTGTAATGTCGAATATATTCGATAAAACCACGGAAAGGGTTAAGGCTAATATAAATAACATAGCACAGTGGGGCAGAATCGATTTTTTTTGGAAATAAATCTGACGGCTGATACGATCGGGATAAAATTTGGCGTGAGCGTAGCCAAGGATTATTCGAGTTTAAGTTTTGATGATGAACCCTGCAGATGCCCCATGGACGGGGCATGATTATAAACGAAACAGAACGAAATGATCTGTCGAAAAAATTTAGGTAAAAAATAGTTATACATTTCTGAAAATTTAAGCATAATAGGACCTTTCAATTATAAGGATAAGCAAACAAATAGAAAATAGTCCGCTTATGACCCTTTTTTTATCAAAACTTCAAATTTGGGCGACATGTTCTAAAATCCCATAGCTGGGATCTGAAAACTGAAAGCAGTTTGGAAAACCTCAATATGTTTTATATTTACTCCAAAAGTATTTTCCCAGCCCGAAAGAAATGTGGACCCTATGGACAAAAAAGTAAAAATCCCATTTTTGGGATTTTTATTCCTATTTTTAAGAATTGCGGGATGCCCTTTGACCTTTTCAATTTTTTTTTGCATTTTCTTATTTGAAATGACAAATTTAACAAGCGTTGAAAATTTCACTGAGTTTTGTTCATAAATAAAGATTTTGTCATATATTAAATTTTTAAAACTATGATTTATATCAAAATTTTAATAGGGTCGCAGATAGCTACAACAATTTAGTCCATATTTATCCCTTAATATCATTTTTTAGTTAGATATAGAAATTCTCGACCCTTTACAAAAAATTTCAAGCCAATATCTCAATTACATTCAAAAAACATGTTCATTTAAACCTGTGTCCTTTAATTTCATCTTTTACATATTTTAGTATTAAGTATGACAGAACATACATTTGGTGTTGAATAAAATATTTGGACAATTTTTAAAAATTATTTAGTTAATTGTTTTATTAAAGACTATAACATTGTATATACAATAAAAAAATTATACTTTTATTATGAGCCACGCACAACAACACCTAAATCACCCCACACAAACCACCTTTCCCGCCCACCGAAATATAAAACACAATTTAATACAATACCATCAGTTAGTATAATAGCTTTTTTTTTGAACTGTTTATCTTAAACATAATACAATTAATTCTTACAACCTACTTATATAGTTAATTCCTAACACTACTTATTTTCTATAAAATAATCTGTCATATCGGTATACATATCCAGAAGGTAATATAAGTCCTTTAAATCTTCCTTGTTTTCAGATGATAGAGTTTCATAACAAGTCCATCTTTTTCGCATAGTTGAAAGAACAGGATCAGAAGATAGAAGTAAACTATTAAAAATATCTTCATTCTGTGATTGCCTGGAGCATTTTCTTGAGCTGAATAGTTGAACATGCTTAAAATCTCGATTCCTCGCTTCCTGGGCTTCTTCTGTTAACTCTCCAAGTGGAAGAATATTCGATTCAATTATTATTTGACCATGACACAATACTTTGTGTACTGTTGGTGTTAGTACCCTCTATGGATACAGAAATTCAAGTGATTTAGAAATTTCAGATGTATATTCCCCAAATCGATTTCCATTAATTTTATGTTTACTATTCAGTGCCATTAAAATAGTGTTAACTCTTCGAAGCAATTCCTTGTCGATTCCAGTTATTTTTGAAGTAATTTCAAAATCACTAAAAAACCTTCTCGCCGTATTTGTACATTTGTACTACCGCAACTTGGAAGTAGTTTGTCGATGTTTAATCCCATCTGAACTTTAAATTCTTTTTGGATTCTGCTTTATTCCGCAGCTCTCAGTTCTTTCAATTCTTCATTATTTTTTGTTGATTTAGTAAGATTCTCTGGCACACTTCTAAATTTGAGGTCGTATGCTATGTGTAAAAAGTAATCCAAAAATCGTATTCTGGCATGAAGTGGTGAAATTCCAAAAGACAGGACTTCTTCATTAATACTTCTGCTTTTGTTTATATTTGTTATGGCATTGCTGACCTTTCCATCAATCATTGTTAAGCTTAGCTGATAGAGAATTCCTTTATTTTTATGCAAATGGGCTCCTGTGCATTTATTTCATCTTTTAAATATTCCACTAAATATTTTGTTGTTTTCTTTGACTCCTTTATATATTCAAATCCAATGGGTCTACAAAAATTTTTTGAACCCGGAGTGAAGATTTCATTGAGTTTTGTTCATAAATAAAGATTTTGTCATATATTACATATTTGTTAAATTTCTAAAACTATGATTTATATCAAAATTTTAATAGGGTCGCAGATAGCTACAACAATTTAGTCCATATTTATCCTTCGTTCTGTTTCGTTTATGATCATGTAGGTAAAAATATACAGGTGATGATAATTTCGATTCATTCATTAATAAGAAATATCAATGACTGAATTACAGGTTATAGTAAATGCTAAATGTTAAAGGTAGACAATTCGTAATTTTTTACTTTGGAATACCTGTATCGGATATGACAAGAATTGGTATATAAGTAAACTTCTCAGATTTTAAGTATCATATAAATCTACAATGAAGATTACATTAAAGTACGAAGAGTTGTTTTCCGTTTTATGGAGTGTATCTTCAAAAGGACCAGAAAGAATTGAATACATTTCAAATTATATAAAAACTACATATAGTAGAAAAGTAGAGAAACTTTTTGGTGTAAACAGTAAGTCTGTGGATGGAAATCAAAAGAAATTTCGATTAAAATTTTGTAGTTGGATGGAAACTACTACGGAAATCTTAACTTACAACACATCAACAGGAGCGCCTTGAAAGTCATACGAAGACTTATGTTCAACGTCAAAAAAATGAGGATCACACAAAAACTTTTTTCAATCTCAAATGAGGAAATTGCAGATACATTTAACGAAATGCTGAAACAGGAAAACCAACCTATGGATGTTATACATATTGCAACTATTCTTCCTAATGCATCACCAAAACGACTTAAGCGAATTGTGGAAAGTATAACAACTCCAACATCACAATCAAATTTTACTGAAGAGGAAGCAATAGCGCTTATGTTGGAACTGGGTCTCAGTCGAAATAAGTACCAAATATTAAGGAAAGCTCTGCATGAAAAAGGACACAATATATTACCACCATACAAGGCGATCCAAGAAAAAAAAAACAAACTATCCTACCATCACCTATTGCTGTTAATGATGTGGAAGCTTGTATTGATATATCTTCTTTGCTCGAAAACACAACATCAAAAATTGTGTCAGACTTTTCAGAAGAGCAACTAAGGAAAATTCATAACTGTGATGTTGTCTTAAAGTGTAAGTGGGGATGTGACGGTTTATCAGCACTTCCAGAATACAAACAAGCTTGTGGAAGTCGGACATTAGCAGACTACAAAAGTATATTTATGTCATCATTAGTGCCATTACGAATTCGTTCATATTCCCTTGATCCATCATCGTCAAGCATCGGAAATTCATTTGAAGATATATGGGTCAATACAACTCCGGGTTCAAACAATTTTTGTAGAAAACACATCATCAAGAATTGTGTCAGACTTTTCAGAAGAGCAACTAAGGAAAATTCATAACTGTGATGTTGGCTAAATGTGTAAGTGGGGATGTGACGGTTTATCAGCACTTCCAGAATACAAACAAGCTTGTGGAAATCGGACATTAGCAGACTACAAAAGTATATTTATGTCATTATTAGTGCCATTACGAATTCGTTCATATTCCCTTAATCCATCATCGTCAAGCATCGGAAATTCATTTGAAGATATATGGATCAATACAACTCCGGGTTCAAAAAATTTTTGTAGACCCATTGGATTTGAATATATAAAGGAGAAAACAACAAAATATTTAGTGGAATATTTAAAAGATGAAGTAAATGCACAGGAGCCCATTTGCATAAAAATAAAGGAATTCTCTATTAGCTAAGCTTAACAATGATTGATGGAAAGGTCAGCAATGCCATAACAAATATAAAAAAAAGCAGAAGTATTAATAAAGAAGTCCTGTCTTTCGGAATTTCACCACTTCATGCCAGAATACGATTTTTGGATTACTTTTTACACATAGCATACGACCTCAAATATAGAAGTGTGCCAGAGAATCTTACTAAATCAACAAAAAATAATGAAGAATTGAAAGAACTGAGAGCTGCGGAAAAAAGCAGAATCCAAAAAGAATTTAAAGTTCAGATGGGATTAAACATCGACAAACTACTTCCAAGTTGCGGTAGTACAAATGTACAAATACGGCGAGAAGGTTTTTTAGTGATTTTGAAATTACTTCAAAAATAACTGGAATCGACAAGGAATTGCTTCGAAGAGTTAACACTATTTTAATGGCACTGAATAGTAAACATAAAATTAATGGAAATCGATTTGGGGAATATACATCTGAAATTTCTAAATCACTTGAATTTCTGTATCCATAGTGGTACTAACACCAACAGTACACAAAGTATTGTGTCATGGTCAAATAATAATTGAATCGAATATTCTTCCACTTGGAGAGTTAACAGAAGAAGCCCAGGAAGCGAGGAATCGAGATTTTAAGCATGTTCAACTATTCAGCTCAAGAAAATGCTCCAGGCAATCACAGAATGAAGATATTTTTAATAGTTTACTTCTATCTTCTGATCCTGTTCTTTCAACTATGCGAAAAAGATGGACTTGTTATGAAACTCTATCATCTGAAAACAAGGAAGATTTAAAGGACTTATATTACCTTCTGGATATGTATACCGATATGACAGATTATTTTATAGAAAATAAGTAGTGTTAGGAATTAACTATATAAGTAGGTTGTAAGAATTAATTGTATTATGTTTAAGATAAACAGTTCAAAAAAAAAGCTATTATACTAACTGATGGTATTGTATTAAATTGTGTTTTATATTTCGGTGGGCGGGAAAGGTGGTTTGTGTGGGGTGATTTAGGTGTTGTTGTGCGTGGCTCATAATAAAAGTATAATTTTTTTATTGTATATACAATGTTATAGTCTTTAATAAAACAATTAACTAAATAATTTTTAAAAATTGTCCAAATATTTTATTCAACACCAAATGTATGTTCTGTCATACTTAATACTAAAATATGTAAAAGATGAAATTAAAGGACACAGGTTTAAATGAACATGTTTTTTGAATGTAATTGAGATATTGGCTTGAAATTTTTTGTAAAGGGTCGAGAATTTCTATATCTAACTAAAAAATGATATTAAGGGATAAATATGGACTAAATTGTTGTAGCTATCTGCGACCCTATTAAAATTTTGATATAAATCATAGTTTTAAAAATTTAATATATGACAAAATCTTTATTTATGAACAAAACTCAGTGAAATTTTCAACGCTTGTTAAATTTGTCATTTCAAATAAGAAAATGCAAAAAAAAATTGAAAAGGTCAAAGGGCATCCCGCAATTCTTAAAAATAGGAATAAAAATCCCAAAAATGGGATTTTTACTTTTTTGTCCATAGGGTCCACATTTCTTTCAGGGCTGGGAAAATACTTTTGGAGTAAATATAAAACATATTGAGGTTTTCCAAACTGCTTTCAGTTTTCAGATCCCAGCTATGGGATTTTAGAACATGTCGCCCAAATTTGAAGTTTTGATAAAAAAAGGGTCATAAGCGGACTATTTTCTATTTGTTTGCTTATCCTTATAATTGAAAGGTCCTATTATGCTTAAATTTTCAGAAATGTATAACTATTTTTTACCTAAATTTTTTCGACAGATCATTTCGTTCTGTTTCGTTTATAATCATGCCCCGTCCATGGGGCATCTGCAGGGTTCATCATCAAAACTTAAACTCGAATAATCCTTGGCTACGCTCACGCCAAATTTTATCCCGATCGTATCAGCCGTCAGATTTATTTCCAAAAAAAATCGATTCTGCCCCACTGTGCTATGTTATTTATATTAGCCTTAACCCTTTCCGTGGTTTTATCGAATATATTCGACATTACAATGGACTATTGTGTTGATATAAGTGTAAGAAAATTTTACAAAATAATATTTATGAAAAACATTGGTGGTACTTTTTAGTGACAGTGTTTCGAATGTCGAATATATTCGACATTAAACTTTGATATTAAAAATATATATGGATATTTAAAAAAAGTACAAAATTCATTACTCAAATTTTAAAAAAAAGTATCAATGGGATTTCTAGATTTAATTAAAATAAATTTTTTTTTTGCATGATTATTTGTTTAACAGATAATCCTATCAGATTTAACATCTATCAATTATTTTCTTATATAAAAGAGGATATATTTCGAATTTCATTTATATATTTGTTTCTTTGGGAGATATTAAGGATATCAATTTTACCCTTTTTAAACCAATTCATAGTTCCGTTCTTAGTGGATCTATACAATACCAAAGGAAACTATAACCAAAATTTCATGACTCTAGCTTTAACGGTTTGAGATGGGCGATTATGAATCAGTCAGTCAATCAGTCACTCAAGCCTTTTATATTCAGGTAAAACTAGACTCTCTTGGCTACAAAAAAGTCGCCTATGCCGATGACGTAGCGAAGGCGGTGTCAGGAGATTATCTTGAAACTATATCTCAAAGACTAGAACAAGCACTAAGGATCATTAGCTCGTGGAGCGTTGAATGTCGGAACTTCTGCTATTCTCTGGTGAATACAATATTCTTTTATTTCCTCTTCCTTGCGTTATTAATGCTCTCGGACAGCGTTAAATATCTGGGCGTTATCCTAGATAAAAAGTTATCTTGGAGTAAATCTAAAGCCATTACTGGCCCATGTGTTTGTAGAAAGGTCATAGGAACATGCTGGGGTATAAATCCAATAAATGTTCACTGTCTCTTTGAGGTAGTTATTAAACCTATTATAAGGGGTAGTTAATATCGCCCGCTAATAAATCCCTGACGTCTCTCAATGAGATGGCGAGACAAATCACCCTAATTTGGGTAAAGGGACACGGGATTTAGTATGGCAATAGTATTGTTGACACCTTGGCAAGGGCTGACACTATGATTAACAGACTTTTTTGGCGATCGATCCGAATTGTCAAATATTCAATTAGAAGGTCTTGATGCAGTCTAAATACACCCTACACCACACCAAAGAGAACGGCGTTTTTAATATTTCTTCCGTCCATAAAATTAGCCAATTGAAATTCTTTTGAAGAGGTACATGCTTAGAGTGGGTCGGTCTCTATGGACAAAAACCGTCTCAGTCACCCTAGGATTAAAGATATGTTAACATTTCCAAAAATATAAAAATTATTTTTCCAGATAATATGATGCAAATAGGCTGATATGTTTCATTTTACCAAGGACGAAGTTGTTTGAAAATGGATTAAATCAATTATTTTCCTAGCCCTCATACAACAGTACTCCCCGGATAGGGCTTTGGTCGTTAATAAACAATACAATTAGGATGAAATTCTGCATATCTATTTTTTATATGAACATAAAACCCTCCACTAAATTTTAATAAGATCGGTCCATAATTGATCCTAGTTCCAGAAAATTAGTTTTTCATCAATAAATTGCTCAAATAGTATATGGAAAGTAAGACAAAATTTATTATAAATTATATATTAAAAAATATATATTTCATATAATTTTTTTTTAAACTTATTTAAAAATATGTAATTATTTAAAAGAATGGTTAATTTATCACATTTTATAAAAATTAGTATAAACATTTTTAAAAATTGTCAAAAAAGAAACATACAAGTAGTTGTATGAAAAATATTTGTATGGAAAAAATATGAAAAACATCTTTATAAAACTTAAGGTACGTTCACACCTATCAAATATTTGACGTTTTTTTATCAAATATTTGTTTGCTGTAATGTGAACACAAAATATTTTTGAAGAGCATGCAAAATATCAGCTGTTTATCGTGAAACATTTTTATTTTTCAACCTACAAATATTTTCTTAGTGTGAACAAAATGTGAACACCAAACATGAAACATTTTTGTTAAACGTTAAAAAAACTATATAATAATATTTTTTACGATTTCATAGAAATTTCTGCCTAAAAACAAAAAATTAAATACATTTTTATTTCATAATGTGCTTAAAATGAGTATTTCTATTTTGACGTTTTGTTTGAAGAAACAAAGCCAAACACAATTCAATACAAATAGTAAAAGTTTTTTTGCCCGGTGTTCACATTACAACAAATAATTTCGTAAAGCAATTGACGGATAAAACAGTAAAAAAACAAGATTTTGTTTGCAGGCAAGGTTTACAAAATATCTCAGTTTTTAATAAAATTTGGTACAATTGGCTTTTTATGAATTTTAGCTACGCACAGTGGGGCAGAATCGAAATTTTTTGGAAATAAATCTGGCATTTTTAAACGGCTGATCCGAACGGGATAAAATTTGGCGTTAGGCTAACTACGACATGTAGAATTTTTAAACTCGTGCCATTCTTTTTTGTTTTTCACCCAAATACAAAGACTTTTATATTTTCTGAAAGCGCTCGACGAGATCTTGAAAAAACATGCTTGGAAATACTAATTATCTCTTATAATATCTGAGTTATAGGCATTAAAAAATTTACCATACCAAGGTATGGTAAATACCTTGGTCCGCCTTTTTTTGAATATTGGGCGTAATTTTGGACCAAATGGACTTTTGAATTTTTTCTTGTTAGTTATTTCGACTGAGACCCAGTTCCAACATAAGCGCTATTGCTTCCTCTTCAGTAAAATTTGATTGTGATGTTGGAGTTGTTATACTTTCCACAATTCGCTTAAGTAGTTTTGGTGATGCATTAGGAAGAATAGTTGCAATATGTATGGCATCCATAGGTTGGTTTTCCTGTTTCAGCATTTCGTTAAATGTATCTGCAATTTCCTCATTTGAGATTGAAAAAAGTTTTTGTGTGATCCTCATTTTTTGACGTTGAACATAAGTCTTCGTATGACTTTCAAGGCGCTCCTGTTGATGTGTTGTAAGTTGAGATTTCCGTAGTAGTTTCCATCCAACTACAAAATTTTAATCGAAATTTCTTTTGATTTCCATCCACAGACTTACTGTTTACACCAAAAAGTTTCTCTACTTTTCTACTATATGTAGTTTTTATATAATTTGAAATGTATTCAATTCTTTCTGGACCTTTTGAAGATACACTCCATAAAACGGAAAACAACTCTTCGTACTTTAATGTAATCTTCATTGTAGATTTATATGATACTTAAAATCTGAGAAGTTTACTTATATACCAATTCTTGTCATATCCGATACAGGTATTACGAATTGTCTACCTTTAACATTTAGCACTATATTACTATAACCTGTAATTCAGTCATTGATATTTCTTATTAATGAATGAATCGAAATTATCATCACCTGTATATTTTTACCTACATGATCATAAACGAAACAGAACGAAATGATCTGTCGAAAAAATTTAGGTAAAAAATAGTTATAAATTTCTGAAAATTTAAGCATAATAGGACCTTTCAATTATAAGGATAAGCAAACAAATAGAAAATAGTTAAATATAAGATTTAAATATGTTCTGTCATATTTAATACTAAAATATGAAATTAAAGGATACAGGTTTAAATGAACATATTTTTAAATGTAATTGATTTATGGGGTTGAAATTTTTTGTAAAGGGTCGAGAATATCCATATCTAACTAAAAAAAGATATTAAGGGATAAATATAGACTAAATTGTTGTAGCTATCTGCGACCTATTAAAATTTTGATATAAATCATAGTTTCAGATATTTAATAAATATGTAATATATGACAAAATCTTTATTTATGAACAAAACTCATTGAAATTTTCAATGATTGTTAAATTTGTCATTTCAAATAAGAAAAATTGAAAAGATCAAAGGGCATCCCGCAATTCCTAAAAACAGGAATGAAAATCCAAAAATGGGATTTTTTACTTTTTTGCCCATAGGGTCTACATTTCTTTCAGGGCTGGAAAAATACTTTTGGAGTAAATATAAAACATATTGAGGTTTTCAAAACTGCTTTCAGTTTTCTGATCCCAGCTTTGGGATTTTAGAAGATGTCGCCCAAAGTTGAAGTTTTGATAAAAAATAGGTCATATTCGGAAGGACGCGCTGGCAACATTTTCAAAAATAGGATAAAGCATTCTGCGTAAAGATACCTTTTAGAAAACTATAAAATTGTTATATGTTCTTAAAGAAAATTTTATTTTATTAGTAAAAAAGTTAAGACACATTTTTGGCAAAAAAACGGCAAAAATCTAAAAAATTTTGAATTTTTGAATTAAAAAACGTATATTTTTGGATCTGTAAATGATATCGATCTGAAACTTTTTGGAATTATTGGAAGTTGTCTAACTAACAAGAAAAAATTCAAAAGTCCATTTGGTCCAAAATTACGCCCAATATTCAAAAAAAGGCGGACCAAGGTATTTACCATACCTTGGTATGGTAAATTTTTTAATGTCTATAACTCAGATATTATAAGAGATAATTAGTATTTCCAAGCATGTTTTTTCAAGATCTCGTCGAGCGCTTTCAGAAAATATAAAAGTATTTGTATTTGGGTGAAAAACAAAAAAGAATGGCACGAGTTTAAAAATTCTACATGTCGTAGTTACCCTAACGCCAAATTTTATCGCGATCGGATCAGCCGTTTAGAAATGCCAGATTTATTTCCAAAAAATTTCGATTCTGCCCCACTGTGCGTAGCTAAAATTCATAAAAAGCCAATTGTACCAAATTTTATTAAAAACTGAGATATTTTGTAAACCTTGCCTCCAAACAAAATCTTGTTTTTTACTGTTTTATCCGTCAATTGCTTTACGAAATTATTTGTTGTAATGTGAACACCGGGCAAACAAACTTTTACTATTTGTATTGAATTGTGTTTGGCTTTGTTTCTTCAAACAAAACGTCAAAATAGAAATACTCATTTTAAGCACATTATGAAATAAAAATGTATTTAATTTTTTGTTTTTAGGCAGAAATTTCTATGAAATCGTAAAAAATATTATTATATAGTTTCTTTAACGTTTAACAAAAATTTAATATTAATATATTATTCGACCTTTCAATTTCTTCAAATCAAATCATTAAACGAGCTCGAGGTCAAAGTTTTTCAATTTATTTATTTATTTTCTTCAATATTTCGCCATCCACTGGATAGCATCTTCAGGAATAAAATGAGTAACACTAAACAAACAATAAAAACACGTCACAATGCTTTTACATATCGACGCCTCCATTCTATAACGTTCTAAGTCGAAAAAGAGAGTTTTAATTTATGAGCTTTCAAAGTTTTCACGCGATATCTCGTAAACTTTATATGATACGCCATTTGTTCTTTCACATTTTTTTGTAGAATTTGAGTAGAATTTTTATAGTATTTGTCTAAATTTATAAATTTTAATTGGATCAAAGCTAAAAATGACATTGGTCGTCTAAGTATACTTAGCATGTTTTTGATAGGTTTATTGTTTTTAAGTTAATCACTTAAGTATATATAAAATATTTTAGTTTGGACCAAAATTTTTGAAAATTATATTTTCCTACATAGACGAATTCTTAGTTAAAATGTTATACAAAAAAACTATTATTTTTTTTAAATTAACTTTATTCATAAACAAAAACTAAAATAAATATATATAAAAAAATTCAGTTCAAACAAAAAGTATTTATAACATAAATTCAAGGTTACTTAAAAATAATTATAAGAATAAACATAACAGAAACAGTATTAATTCAGTATAACGTTAAACAAGTAGAAACTATATTGTATTAATTAGTCGTCATTATCTGACACGACTACATATTCTTTTCCATTAAAACCATTAAGTTGTCTATAGAAATTTTGGTAAAATTTTGGAATTAAATTTTGATCACACAGATATAAAAGATCTTTACGTTTTCCAAAAAATCATCATGGTCCATTTCAATTACATTGTATAATGGCGGTGTTTTCTTAGCATTTCTTATCACGGAGTACCATTCTGTGGGTGTATATATTCTTTTATTTTTCTTACACTTCTCTATAAGTGCATGAACACCATCGCCTTCATTTTGAGTATGACCCTTTTCTAAAGATTTGTGATTAATATCGATTTGTAGTTTCCGTGCAATCCATACATACATAGAGAATACAATTTTATTTTTTATTGACAACGTATTTATAAACATGGGTTTGCAGACTTGTTCTCTTATTTCATTTCCATTTTCTTCATAACTTAAAAAGTACTTTCTTGACTCACTTTTTCGCGAATTTTCTATATTTGTGCAAACTTTTTTTGTGCAGTGTTATTAAATTTGCTATGAAAGCCCATTGAAATTCTTTGCTGCCATTTTTATAAAATTTTTGAAAAATTTGTGTTCTTATATCTTTAGACAGCCTTTGTGAGCATCTCATTCTACAAGATTCCTTGCAACCTTCTTTTAACTCTTTCTTTGGTATAAACTGACCTTTTTTATTATAATGATCCATTCCATGGTTTTTTAAATATTTTGCTTTATTTTTTCCACTCGGTTGGGCGTCTTTGTCTTTTGCAAAAGTTTTCGGGTGGTGTATCAAATTCGGAATTTAATTTTTTCTTTTTTAATTTTGGAGTTATTGAACTAAACTCTGGATTTGATTCTGCTTCCGACGAAGTACATGACGGATTATATTCGCTGCAACTGCCGGGAAATGGCTTAATATAAATTATATAAAAAAGTGTCTATAAACATACCTATTGCCGATGAATTATTTGATGTGTATTCGCAGCCACTCCCGGGATATGCTTCTAAAAACTTCATTACTTAATATAAAATAATTAAAATATATTAATGTAAATATATCACATACCTAGTGAATAAGAATTTTCACTATTTTCATTATCAAATTTAGACGATTTTTCGTTTGCTGGACTAGTTTGCTCCTTATTTCCTATAAACAAATCCAATATAAATAAGCATAACATTTAAGTTAAGTCGTGAATTTCTTACCAACACTTTCCTCACAATTATATGAAATTGAACTTATAATTTTTGATTCACCATTTCCTAATAAAAAACTTATTAATTTTATCAGATAATACGGAAATCTAATAAATAATACCTTTAACGTTATTTTGTGCTAAATTTATCATTTTTCTTGCACGCGAAATCATTATATATCCGAAAATACAAAAATTAGGTGTCCGATAATGTTGACTACTTTTTCCAAACTAAAACATCTTATGTACACTTACACGCACAAAATTATTTTTTTAATCCGGGGAAAAACCTTTTAACTACACTTACAGACACTAAAAAAAGCACACTGAACATACCAAATACACATAGAAAACACAACGTTAAGAAATGTCCCTTCTATAACATACTAAGTCAACTTAGTTTTCAAGTCAATTCAAAATTGTCCAAGCCAAAGTATTCTAAGTGTACTTACTACATTATAGAATGGAACACTTTTACGACTACATGTGTAGTCTAAGTATATTTATGCTTATAGCTTCGGAACGGATCGGCCCATCTTAACCAAATTTTGACAGTATTTAAATTAGAGAACGTAGAATACGAAAATGCAAGAACATTAAAAACGTTCTAAGTACACTTAGAACGTTATAGAATGGAGGCGTCGATATAATATTGCACTCAATATGTAAAAGCATTGTGCAATATTATATGTAAAAGCATTGTGACGTGTTTTTATTGTTTGTTTATTGTTACTCATTTTATTCCTGAAGATGCTATCCACTGGATGGCGAAATATTGAAGAAAATAAATAAATTGAAAAACTTTGACCTCGAGCTCGTTTAATGATTTGATTTGTTTAACAAAAATGTTTCATGTTTGGTGTTCACATTTTGTTCACACTAAGAAAATATTTGTAGGTTGAAAAATAAAAATGTTTCACGAAAAACAGCTGATATTTTGCATGCTCTTCAAAAATATTTTGTGTTCACATTACAGCAAACAAATATTTGATAAAAAAACGTCAAATATTTGATATGTGTGAACGTACCTTAAGTTTTATAAAGATGTTTTTCATATTTTTTCCATACAAATATTTTTCATACAACTACTTGTATGTTTCTTTTTTGACATTTTTTAAAAATGTTTATACTAATTTTTATAAATTGTGAAAAATTAACCATTCTTTTAAATAATTACATATTTTTAAATAAGTTTAAAAAAAATTATATAAAATATATATTTTTTAATATATAATTTATATTAAATTTTGTCTTACTTTCCATATACTATTTTATTGATGAAAAACTGATTTTCTGGAACTAGGATCAATTATGGACCGATCTTATTAAAATTTGGTGGAGGGTTTTATGTTCATATAAAAAATATATATGCAGAATTTCATCCTAATTGTATTGTTTATTAACGACCAAAGCCCTATCCGGGGAGTACTGTTGTATGAGGGCTAGGGAAATAATTGATTTAATCCATTTTCAAACAACTTCGTCCTTGGTAAAATGAAACATATCAGCCTATTTGCATCATATTATCTGGAAAAATAATTTTTATATTTTTGGAAATGTTAACATATCTTTAATCCTAGGGTGACTGAGACGACTTTTTGTCCATAGAGACCGACCCACTCTAAGCATGTACCTCTTTAAAAGAATTTCAATTGGCCAATTTTATGGAAGGAAGAAATATTAAAAACGCCGTTCTCTTTGGTGTGGTGTAGGGTGTATTTAGACTGCATCAAGACCTTCTAATTGAATATTTGACAATTCGGATCGATCGCCAAAAAAGTCTGTTAATCATAGTGTCAGCCCTTGCCAAGGTGTCAACAATACTATTGCCGTACTAAATCCCGTGTCCCTTTACCCAAATTAGGGTGATTTGTCTCGCCATCTCATTGAGAGACGTCAGGGATTTATTAGCGGTCGATATTAACTACCCCTTATAATAGGTTTAATAACTACCTCAAAGAGACAGTGAACATTTATTGGATTTAAACCCCAGCATGTTCCTATGACCTTTCTACAAACATATGGGCCAGTAATGGCTTTAGATGTACTCCAAGATAACTTTTTATCTAGGATAACGCCCAGATATTTAACGCT
>NC_060952.1:61981978-62003647 GCF_022045245.1 Lucilia cuprina | reverse complement strand
TGCATTTTCTGATGTTAATTTAATAATATTGGTCGACAAAATCAAGTTAAAATCTGTGTATCACGTCGGAATGGAAAATTTATATTTAAAACTACCTGGATTAACGTATTGAAGACGAATAAAGAGTCACCTCTGTTTCGGAAATATATTATTTAAGTCCTTCCAAACAAGAACACTTTTGTTTTACAATTTGACAAACTTAAATCTGCGATAAGCTTGTTCTTGAATTATGAAATGTGGCCTAACTTCATACTCCGAGATAACAGTATCTCTTATTCAATTGTAATTTGGGAACCGTTGGACTAGACAGCAAACTAGACTATAGATGCATATATTATGTAGTATAACTATATGCAGTATGTTGTTACCAACCAATAAATAACAAAACAAACAACAAAAATAATAATTATCATTAATTTACGCAATTGCTTGAATTTCAATTAAATGTCACAAATTTGTCTCAGATTTATATTTTATAAAAAATAAAATAAAACCAATCAT
The DNA here is from genome assembly GCF_022045245.1 of Lucilia cuprina. Taxonomy (NCBI): domain Eukaryota; kingdom Metazoa; phylum Arthropoda; class Insecta; order Diptera; family Calliphoridae; genus Lucilia; species Lucilia cuprina. The sequence continues at coordinate 62,003,146 of NC_060952.1, read as the reverse complement.
ATAAGCGACTATTTACATTTCTGTATGAGGTGATAACACTCTTTTTCAGAAAATAAACAAAGAACAGCTGTCATTGACGCTGTTTGATCTTACATTTGGTTTGCAAGATCAAATAATTATTTTACCAAAATGACGTAAATTATTTGACTTTTGGTGTTCACATTGATGAAACAATGAGAAAATATTTATTTGCCAGTAAATCAATTTGTTTAATGAAAATCATCCGCACTGCTGTTTGTTAACATGAAATATTTTATGTTCAGATTCGACAAACAAAGTTTTTTCAATCGTGTTATATATTAATATTATACACTTTTATTATAAAAATTAAATTTTAAACCTAATAAAAATAGTTAAAATTAAAACAAATTGCCAAATAGTTTTTTCTTGCATGAAAATATACGATATACTGTGGCTGCAAAACATGTGTGTGTTTGAACCAAATTATTTTTGCACTGTTTGATAAAACAATACCATTAAACATTTATTCAAGTCTGAACATGAAATAAATATTGCATTTGTTTGACGCAACTTTATAAATATTTTATAACAAATATTTGGACCAAATATTTTACAGGTCTGTACTTAGCTTTAGCATAACACTTTAATTTTTCATCGATTTTTATAAAATAAAATGTTTATTTTTTATGTACCTACGTGATTTTGTTAATAATTAATAAAATTAAATGCTGAATAAAATTATTTTTCTTTTGGTAAGATAGGTGGTAGGATGCAATTTTTTTATTGTAAATTAATTTGAAAAAAATTGTTTTCGACCATATCCCTTGCAAATTGTTTGTAATTAGAACTATACAGGTATTTTTGATATCGAATAAAAAAATGTGTTATATCCCATTTACACATGCACGAAATCTACTAGATTTCATTTAAAATCTCTTTATAAATCTATACCGTTTATACTTACTATTTTGACATTGAGGAAGATTTCATTTTTGCTAATATAGAAGAAGAAATGGGATATTTATTAAAATTTTATTTTTAATAAAAATTGATATTTAAATATAACATTACCTTTTATTTAAATAAACTTTTCATTCATGTTTTTCAATTTATTAAGATTTTGTTGATATTTTAACTTTTTTTCTTTTATTTTTCTCTTTTTTCTAAAAATAACTAGATTTTGAATAGATTTTAACGAAATTTAGTTACGAAGTAGATTTTGTTTTTTTTATTGGAAATCTAGTTATGTACATGCTATTCAAGAATAGGATTTTTTAAATTCGACGACAACAAATTTATATATAGGAAAATTTGGCAATGCACTGCTTTATTGAGCAGTACATTCAGCTGTTAAGCAGTAAATTCATCAGTTAAATATAACTTCTACATTCTTCTACACGGTACCTGTACATTAGAGTGCTCCAAGCTTGTATGAAGGAAAAAAAATTATCCTACAGGCCGTTCTATGGGTTATAAAAAAAATTTGGTCAATAGGATTTACGTTAACTGGTGCCGCAACGGCTCTGAAGTTTGAAGATGCATTTACAAGGGGAAAATGTGCAATTTTTTAAGTTTTCACAAAAGTTTTTTTTTTAAATACATCTGTAGTTACTTGAATATGAGTTTTTGTCCTTATAGAATAACGTAAACCTGTTCTCAGCTATGGTCGAAAAATTTTGATATTTTTAACGGTCATTTCAAAATTCAAATTTTAGTTTTTTTGATACTTTGTTAAACAAATTTCAATATTTTTGGGAGAACTTATAGGGAACAGATTAGGGCATAAAACAGTGTATAGTTTGCCTGTACCTGCAATTTGAATTCAGCGGATTTCGAGAAAAAACCCATTTTTATGTAATATTTTGCAAAATTAGCCTTAAACGGCCTTGGGGGTCAAAATGACCCCGATGTTTTAAAAACACCCGTTTGCAATCCCATTAACGTAGTCCTATTGACCTATTTTTTGCACGAATTATTTTTATAACCCGTAGAACCATTTTTAAGAGGGGGGGAGATACAGCAAAATTCGAAACTTAGTTTTTTTGAAGCACTCTACTGTACATGTTAGAGAGTATTATTTCTTATGTTCACTTTCGAATGCTGACTTTCGTATCTATTATTAATATAAATTTAAGAAATAATTAAAATGTCGTTCGTGTGGTAATTTGAGCATTAGCACAAAATTAAAAAAAACTAAAGTTCTTTTAATATTATTTTCAAATGTCATCAGTAATCCAACCCAACAAACACAAAGAGTTTATTTAAAATTAAATTACCATTACTTTATAAAATAAAGAAATATAATATTAAACAATAATATTAAAAGTTTTTACACGGTAACGTTTGTATTTATGGGATATATATCCCAGCACACAGTGGTAAAAAAAGGGAAATAATTCGGTAACTCCTAAACGGTTAATCCGATTTTAATGAAATTTGGTATGCACAAAGAGGAGGTGTTGTCGAGTTTTTGAATTTTGGACCTTAGGACACCTCGGTTATGTTAAATTTTTAAAACGATCCTATTTTTTCATTTGAGTTTCGATTTAAAAAAAAGCAGTAAATTATCTCTTATAGTTTAGGAGAAATTCGCATTTGTAAATTAAAATTTTAAAATTTTTACCGTCCTTACTTTAGTTTTTTGATAATAGCGGGTCCAATTATTCCCGATTTTCGCCATTTTTTTTATTCGCTTAACAATAAGTTTATATATCAAGTAGTGCAAGAATTATGTAAAAATCGTGACCGTGTCCAAAGTTATAGGCATTTTAATTTAAAAATTAAAAAAGGCGATTTTTTATTTTTATTTTTTTTTTTTTTGAAAAAAGTATATTTTTCTTTATAAGTTTCTAAGAAGATGTATATAGAATTTATACTTTTTGGAAAGCTGACTTTACATAAAGTACGATAAATGAAACAAAACCTAAAAATTTTTGATACCGAAACTGAATAAAAAACATTTTTTATTTTTTTTTTTGTAAAGTATTCCGCGAATTTTTTAATTTTCAAAAATTATATACAGTTTTGAAAAATAGACAAAATTACCTTTCCATAACATGCCTACCTAATGTTCTTTAAGTAACAAATAGTACAAATAGTACCTAGTACTAATATTTTCATCCATACATTTGTTAGGCATGTTTTACTACCTAAATTTTTATGAATTTTTACAGCCACTTTTTACGATTAATCTTTTATTCTTTATCCCTAAAAAATTATATAAATTAATATAATTTTGTAAAATAATCGGTATCACAGTAGTCCATATCTAAAAGATAAAGTAAATCTCTAAATTCATGAATATTTTCAAATGCTAACGTTTTGTAGCAAATCCAACATTTCCTAATAGTAGATAAAACAGAATCAGAAGATAGAATCAGATTATTAAAAATATCTTCATTTTGAGACTGCCTAGAACGCATCCTTGAGCTAAACTGATGAATATGCTTAAAGTCTCTATTCCTCGATTCTTGGGGTTCTTCTGCAAGCTCTCCTAAAGGCAGAATATTATGTTCTATGATGACCTTTCCATGACATAAGATCTTGTGAACTGTAGGTGTCATTTCTTTCCAGGGATATAATTCCAAAAGTAATTTAGAAACTTTTGTAGAATACTCTCCAAATTTTGTTGCGTCCACTTTAAGCTTGCTATTTATCGCCATTAGAATAATATTGACCTTTTGCAGTAAATCCATATTAATTCCGGTTATTTCGGAAGTAGTTTCAAAATGTTTGAAAAAACGTCTAGCGGGATTACCATCTTTTCATTTATTTTTTCATATGATGGTAAAACATCCACTCCTTTTTCAGATAGCGCCTTTCTTAACGTTATGTAGTTATCCCGACTTAATCCCAGCTAAAACATAAGCGCAATAGCTTCTTCCTCAGTGAACGTTGTATCAGATGATGGTGGATACTTTTTACAATTCTTTTCAGTCGTCTTGGTGATGCGGTTGGAAGAATATTTGCAATTTTTATGGCATCCACAGGCTGTTTTTCTTTTCTTAACATTGCTTTAAAAGTGTCCGAAACTTCTTCGTTAGATAAAGTTTCTGGTGAAGTTGATAACCTTTTCCTCCTTGATTTTGAGCTCAACTGATTTTTTAAAATTTTCAATTTTACATATATGATTTTTATCCACTTTATTTTTATGTGCAGTTTCAATATATTTCAATAAGAAGTTCACTTTATCTTGAAAAGGAGCTGAAGAGTGTTCAAATAAAATGGAGCACAAATCATTTTTTTTAGTACGATCGCCATGGTTAGAAAATTACAAATAATTACAAACAGATATAAACCTGTCTTATATATTAATTACAGGTACTTAAATTAAATTATTTTTTAAAGGGTTGTGATATTCTACCTAATATGTCTAACGTTTCCTTATGTAATAAATTTTTCCTCAAAAGGTCACTTTAATAAGCTACCTATTAAAGTAAAAATCATTATAGTTTAAAAAATAATATCTGAACATTTTTTAATATATGTAACAAATTTATAAGTTAACCTTATGGATGAAAATAATAGAGCTAGGTAAATCCTCTAAAAGATGTTGAGTTTTCCCCAATTAATTTGTCACTTAAAAAACATAATTTTGTCTATTTTTCAAAACTGTATATAATTTTTGAAAATTAAAAAATTCGCGGAATACTTTTAAAAAAAATAAAAAATGTTTTTTATTCAGTTTACAAAGATACAAATTTTTCAAATTGCAATAAAAATTATATTTATGAATATTTTTTGATGAAATTTTACAGTTAGGTATATTTTTTTACTCAAAATCCAAAATTGAATAAAATTTTCTTTTTAGAAATCCCGGAATTCCCAACAAAGTTTTAAAAAATCCCAAAAATGGGATTTTTTGGTTTTTTGCCTATTATATCCATACCAGGGGCGGGGTTATCGAAACCCGTTACAAAATGATTAAGAACATTTTGGGTCATATAAAACAGGTCACTATAATTTGATATCGACTATGCGATTTGAGAATTTTTGCTCAAAATTGAATTTTCCATAAAAAATAGAGTTTTTTTTGGATGGATTTGGTCCCCTCGGTATCAAAAATTTTTAGGGTTTGTTTCATTTATCGTATTTTATGTAAAGTCAGCTTTCCAAAAAGTAAAAATTCTATATACATCTTCTTAGAAACTGTTTAGATAACTTAAAAAGAAAAAGATACTTTTTTCCCAAAAAATCGCCTTTTTTAATTTTTTAAATTAAAATGTTTATAACTTTGTACTCAGTCATGATTTTTACATAATTCTTTCACTGCTTGATATATAAACTTGTTAAGCGAATAAAAAATGGAGAAAATCGTGAATATTTGGACCCGTTATTATCAAAAAACTAAAGTAAGGCGGTAAAAATTTTAAAATTTTAATTTTCAAATGCGAATATCTCCTAAACTATAAGAGATAATTTTTTATAGTGCTCGATGAGGAGATTCTATATACGAATTTTTTTTAAATCGAACTCAAATGAAGAAATAGGATCGTTTTAAAAATTTAACATAGCCGAGGTGTCCTCAAAACCTAAACTCGTCAGCACCTCCTCTTTGTGCATACCAAACTTTATTGAAATCGGATTAACCGTTTAGAAGTTACCGAATTATTTCCCTCTTTTTTTCCTATACCACTGTGCAGCAGTTCGACAAAGAGTCAATGCATACGAAAAAGACAGTAATTTTCACTAATATTTAACCACCTGGATGATTGCAATTCGTATGTTTTGGGTCATTCTTCGCTAATATATCCTTTGCGATCGAGAATAAAGACAGTCGTCACTTTAGTTTCCTCTTTGTAAGTGCGAGCGGAGGCAGTCGTCTCTTTACTTTCCTCAAGTTGTACTTCCGAAAGTAGTTATTATACCAATCTTTTGGAGAAATGATTATTACTTTCCACTAATATGCCACCATCTGGTTTACTCAAATTTATATCTTTCGGGTCAATCATCACATTATTGTCCCATAGTATTCTAGAGAGTAGACTCTTGAAATTTTAGTTCCATTAATATCTGATCACCTGGCTGACTTCAATTCGTATGTTTTTGGTCTTTCATCACAAATAAACTCTTTGTAATCGAGAATGAGGACAGTCGTCACTTAAGTGTCCCCTTTGTAAGCGAGAGCGGAGGCAATCGTCTCTTTACTGTCTAGAATTAATCTAGAGATTAGACTCTTAAAAGTTGTTTTCGTTTTATTGAGCTTCCGAAAGTATTTATTTAACCCATCTTTTAGAGAAATGAATGTTACTTTCTAATATGCCACCATCTGGTTATATCTTTCAGGTCAATCGTCACATTGATGTTCCATAGTATTCTAGAGTGTAGACACTTGAAATTTTTACCTTTATTTCCATTAATATCTTACCACCTGTTGGCTCCAATTCGCTAGTTTTGGGCCATTCATCAAGAATAAATGTAAATCGTCACTATCCTAGAACACGTCCATGTCCTAGTTTTACAGCAAGAAATGTAGCGCCAATAAAGCAGCTAGTAATGTGACTGACTTTCAAGAACCCTTTTGGAGATTACCATCCTTTGACTTTTTTTGACCGTCTTTTGACTGCCTCTTTGTAGGGTGTAGAGTGACTTTCTCGTAGGACAAGCCCATGTTAAAATGTTTGGTCACCTGGTAGTCAGTTCGGGACTGTTCCGTCGAACTGCTGGGATATAACCCATTTTTTACTAATACATTCTCACGACTTAGATTTTTAACTGCAATATACCATGATAATCAATTTTATTATTCTTTTTCATTTCAGTCTTCTTGTTTAGTTTGGTCAAGGCATTGTTTTTAAGTGTTTAAGAGTGTAATTTTATAAAATTAAGTATATATTGTGTTTAAAAAAGGCCACATAAAACAATGTGGTAATACCCTAAACCACCTTAGTGGGAGGGTACATTGGGTTTGTGCTGATGTTTGTAACACACAATAATATTGGTTCTCAGAATCATTTTCTAAGTTATTTTAGCTGAGTCAGTCCGTCCATGTAAACCTTGTAATCAAAATACAGGTCGCAACTTTGAAGATATATCAACGATTATTGTCCCATTGAAATGGTTAAAATCGGTCTATTATTTCTCCTAGCCCCCATACAACTGACCCTCCGAATAGGTCTGGCAAACTTTGAGATAATTCAACGGTACCGGTGACGAAGCACATTGAAAATGGTCAACATCGGTTCATTATACAACTCCCATACAACTGAACGCGCCGAATAGGGCTGAGATCCAACAAAGTATAAATTCTGGGTCCTTATCAAATTCTGATTCGATTTAGCTATGTCCGTCTGTCTGCCTGCCTAAAACACGCTCACGTTTAAACTAAGGAAATGAAGTCAGCCAAATTCAAGAAATATTCATCTGAGACCCAACAAAGCATATATATTCTGGATCCTTATAAAATTCTGATTCGATTTAGATATGTCCGTCTGCCTGTCTGTCTGGTTAAAACACGATCACGTTAAAACTAAGCCAAACAAATAGACCAAATTCACTGGATATATTCATTATTATCCTAAGCAGTTATGATATTGAAAATGGGCAAAATCGGTTCAATTCCATGAAAATTACCACAAATTCGTTTCTACACAAGAGCCTGATCCCTGCTGAAAATAGCCATCATCGGTCCACAATTTCATATACCTCCCATACAAAGTACATATTCCCGGAAAATGAGTTTTTTGTTAATAACTTACGTCGCAATGTCGATATCTTCACAAATTAAAATCATATGTCAATAGAATTCATTCAGAGGAAAATTTTTTGGATGGGTTCATAATTTGACATAGCTCCCATACAAAGTCCCCTCCCGAAATTCACTTAAACGCGCATATATCATTACTTAATTCAGATATCAATATAAATTTTGGCACAAGTATTGCTCCCACGTGAAGAAATATTACTGTGAAAGTTTTTTTTTCGATCGGTCCATAATTGGTCATTGCTCCCATACAAAGTCCCCTCCCTAAAATTTACTTAAACGCGCATTACTCAATTAAGATATCCATATAATTTTTTCCCATATGTCCATTTGGTCGTAGCCCCCATACAAGCTTACCTCCCCCATACAAGGTTCCCTCAGGATAATCACTTAAACGCGCATAACTCATTACTTAACTAAGATATTCATATAGAATTTGGTACAAATATTGCATATATGTAGAAATATTACTGAGAAATTTTCTCCGATTAGTCCATAACTGGACATAAACGTACATAACTAATTAAAAATATTTGCTCTTATATACATACATAAATTACACTATAAAATTGTTTTACGATCGGTCAATATTTCTTCATAGCTCTCACACTAGGTCCCCTCCAGAAAATCACTTAAATTCACTATATTCATTACCAAATAATGATATACATAATTGGACGTAGCTCCCATACAAAGTCCTTTTACGAAAATCTCTTGAAAGCACATTACTCATTAACATTACATTGAAAGATTTTTTCGTAATCGGTTTATTACATGGGTGCGGTCGGTCCCATACAAGGTTCCCTGCAGAAAATCACTTAAACACACATTACTTGTTACTAAATTAGAATCTTTTACGATAGGCCTATAATTGATCATATCTCCCATAAAAACGCTTTAATAGTATTTAACTAGTTGCATTATCAATTTGTGTAGAACAACATTATATATGTATTTTAAAAATCCTAAAATCTTTCACACACATGCATACATGCAAATTACTAAATATCGCTATGAGCTATAAAAATGTTAAGAAACAGGCGTTTGTAATGTTCAATAAATCTTAGAATTGTAATAAATTTAAATCTTGGGATTATTCTATTTAAGACATGAGAAAACTCATTTCTACAAATACCTGATAAATTAAAAATGTATTAATATAGAAGTAGCTGGTGGAGGGTATTTAAGATTTGGCCCAGACGAATATAGCACTCTAACTTGTTTAATAACCATTTAACCATCTAATTTTCAGATAACTTGACAAAACTTTCTGCAATGAGGGTACTAACATTTATGCATGTGTGGAACTAATTTCGATTACGTACAGAAAAATTTATATTAAGTTATGCTTGTGGACCTCGTACTGATGCCATGATTTATTATGAAAGATCATGTAGATGTCAAAAAAATAAATTAGGAGAATGATTTATGTATTTACAACGATTTTGATGACTGTAAATCCGAAGTTTGATCAATATTAGGTTAGTTTCAAAACATTTTAGTAGAATGATCTATCTATACACAGAACATACTCATGTCAAATTTTATCGATTTATTTATTTACTGATGTTTGAAAATGCGAATTTATGTCAAATTTAATCCCGAAAATTTTGAATGTCAATTTGCGTTTATGTATTTTTTTAGAAATGGACCTTATTTAGGAGTTGTGATCAATTATGGGCCAAATAATAATTTATGTGCATACATAATCTATTCAAGTCAAATTTTACCCCAGTTGCTTTATTAATTAATGAAATATGTGCGTTTAAGTAATTTTCGGAAGTGGACATTATTTGGCAGCTATGGCCAATAATGAACCGATCCGGTAAAAAGGGGTAAAATAATTTAATTGTACACAAAACATATGCAAGTCGAATTTTATTCTGAATACTTTATAATTCAATGAAATATATACGGTTAAGTGATTTCGGAAGTGAATCTTATATGGGAGCTATGACCAATAATGAATCGATCCAGAAAACAATTTTATAAGTTGATTCATGTATAGACAAGAATAATTTTATCGAAATAGCTTAAGTAATCAATGAAATATGTCTTTTAAGTAATTTTCGGAAGTGGGCCTTATATGTGTGTGACAAAATTAATCAAATTATCTTGAGTGCTCTCTGAGAAAAATTCTGAAGAATTGCGAAAAACACGTAATTTTTTTCGAGGTATTCCGAAATTTTTACTCATAACTTTTTACGTCGTGAGCTGATTTTGCTGATTTTCAATACCAAACTGGTTAGGATAACTATAAATATTATGTTTATGTCTTTAGCTTAGTTATCACAAACAGATGGACATAGCTAAATCGACTCAGAATTTCACAAGGACCCAGAATATATATAATTTGTTGTGTCTTAGATGAGTATTTCTTGGTGTTACTCACGGAACGACAAAATTATATATACCCTCTATCACCACTGATGGTGGTGGAGGGTATAAAAACACAGAGTAGTTAGGGTTTTTGAACGAATTCAAATATTTTATTGAATATGTTGGGTTTACCTCTCGCCAAGAATTAAAACAAGAAAAACAGTTTTCACAGTACAAAAAAGTAGTTTCTAGAATGTGAAATAAAATTTTTGTTAGTATATAAGTGTTTTTATACAAATTTTATAGAATTAGTAAAATTTTTGTTATAATTCAATGTATATTTTTTAACAAAATTTTTATGGATTCAATAAGAAATTTTGTGTATTATTGCCAAAAACCAAAAAATTATTTATTTGTTTCAGATAAAAAATTTGCTTGAATTTTAGTATAAATACAAATAACCTGCCTTATTGTTTTAGTAAAATAATTGTCTGGAAATGTTGCGAATATTTATTAATGTTTTTCGTAAATAGCATATTATTTTCCTGAAATTTTTTCAATAAAGAATTTACGAATTTAATTACTTGATTTTACGAATTTCGTAATAGGTCCTATTTTAGTAAAAAATACTTGGCTTTATGAAATATTTGTTTGATTTTGAATTTTATTTTTCTATGTGATAGGTATTTAATAGATTAAACCATGTTTTAGTTAAAGAGTTAATAGTTTACATGTATATGTTCGTTGTTGGCGTTAACATTGCCGCCCGTACAAAGAATGCGTACAAATAAACACCGGAGCCATGGAATGTCCTAATGCTGCTACCAGAAGAAAGGAAAAAAATGAGTATTACACAGAAAAAAATATGCACAATTTTTTTCTTAACAATCGTTTGCTTAAATTTAATTTCGATTTTTATAAATATTTTTGTTTGGGTTTATTACGAATTTGTTTGATTCTCACACAGAAGGGAAATATTTTCTAACAAATACTTTATTGAAATAAATTTAATTTTCAGAAAAATTTTTTACTGATTTAATAAATGTTTTTGTTTGAGTTTTATATTTTTCGTCAGCATATGGAATACAACAATAAAACAAGTTTTTGAATGTACTAAAATGATTTGATATAATTATAACATTTAATGTATAAGTGTTTCAGTTTTCACTGTACTAAAAAGTAGTTTCTATAATGTGAAACAAAATTGTTGTAAGTATATAAGTACTTTTTACAATTTTTAATATTATAGAATTAGTAAAATTTTCATTAAACGTTACGTCTCTGGAATACTCTACCACAAAACCAACAACTAAATAGCAACGCACAATCTTTTAAGAAATTTTTATTCAGCTATTTTGTTAAACCTATGTCCAATTTAATTTTGTAATATTATATTATTGATGTATTATTGTCCTTATAACTATTATTTTTAATTAATTTAACATATTGCTTTCCTGTACTCTAACTATAAAATTTTATCTTGTTGTATAGGAAATAACAAAATAAAATAAATAAATAAAATTCCATATTAATTTTTAACACAAGTTTTATGGATTCAATAAGTAATTTTGTGTATTGTTATTGCCAAAATACAATAAATCATTTATCTCTTTCAGATAACAAATTTTCTTGAATTTCAGCACAAATACAAATAACTTGCGTTATTGATTCTAAAATAATTGGAAATGTTACGAATATTTATTAATGTTTTTCGTAATAGTATATTATTTTAATAAGAAAAATCCTAAAATTTTTTTCAATAAAGAATTTACGAATTTGAATACTTGGTTTTAAGAATTTCGTAATAGGTCCTATTTTAGTAAAAAAAATACTTGGCTTTATGAATTTTTTGTTAGAGTCTGAATTTCTTTTTTTTCTGTGTATATCAAACATAAAATTAATATGTATAAGATTCAATTTTAATGTAATTAAAATGCTTATACATTAATTTACAAATAAGGAAATAATATAGAAAAAAATTTTAAATTCAATTATAAAATTTAGTGAAAAAATATAAAAAGTTTAGTATTTTGCATGCCTAGAAGTGCATTTTGAATTTATATAGAACAAGGACCATAAATAGTCCATTCGAAGATAGTACTCTAAGCTGTTGGAACGCCTGTTTTATTATTAATATTTAATTTTTTCACGAATAAATCTTTTTGACTAGCGAGTTTAATTTTTAAACTCGCGATAAGAGTTGAAAATTTAAAGAGCGTTAAATAGAACTCGTGCGCGATTCGAGTCGAAACGAGTAAATCGCAAGTTTTATAATTTTGTAAACAAAAAAAATTAAATTTATAACACATAACCATTTTACTGATAAGAAATAACCGAAAACAGAAAATGCAATGAAACTATGTGCATATGTACCTACATTATCCTACAGGCCGTCCCCCCCACTAGAATTGTTCTATGGGTTATAAAAAAGTCGTGCAAAAATTTAGGTCAATAGGATTAGGTTAACTGGTGCCGCAACGGCTCTGAAGTTTGAAGATGCATTTACAAGGGGAAAATGTGCAATTTTTTCAGTTTTCACAAAAGTTTTGTCATTAAACAATTTGTTTTGCATTTTATTGTCAAAGAATCGTAATGTAAACAAAATTAGCGTTACAAAAAGATAAAAAACACAAAAATTGTTTGAAAAATGGAAAATGTATAAAGAATTCCCCAGGCCATTATCGTGTCTCAGAGCACTTAAATTCGAAATGTGATAAGAAAATAGACATATTTTAGAAAATATTCTTATAAAACAATTGTATTACTTAAAATACGTCTGTAGTTACTTGAATATGAGTTTTTGTCCTTATAGAATAACGTAAACCTGTTCTCAGCTATGGTCGAAAAATTTTGATATTTTTAACGGTCGTTTCAGAATTAAAATTTTAGTTTTTTTGATACTTTTTTAAACAAATTTCAATATTTTTGGGAGAACTCATAGGGATTTATGGACAACAGATTGGGCAATAAAACAGTAAAAAATTAGGTCAATACCTCTTATAGTTTGCCTGTACCTGCAATTTGAATTCAGCGGATTTCGACAAAAACCCAATTTTTATGTAATATTTTGCAAAATTAGCCTTTTTATTATATTGTTGTGTATTTTAAATGGAACCTTTTGTAAATTTATTAGTCCACATATTTTTAAGTAAAAAGCAAGAGTTTCATGCAATTTGGACGCCATTAACCCATAAACTTTAAAGGTCAAATTTTGTAATATTTACAATTTTTGATGGAAACTAGTCAAAATTGCTTCTATTTTTAGGTAGATTAGTAAAAAAATTAATTATCCCTTAAACGGCCTTGGGGTCAAAATAAGCCCGATGTTTTAAAAACATGCCAATTTGGACATATTTCAATAAAACCCGTTTGCAATCCCATTAATTCAGCAAATTGATAAAAAATAATTGGGTGTTATAAAAAATATAATATATATAAATAAAAATAATGAAATCTAAAAAATGTATTTAAATATTAATTGCATTAAATATTTTAAAATAAAAATAAAACTGGAAAATTATATCACAAATATATAATTTAAATCGATTACAAAAAGTATTATTATTAAACGGGCTCATTTTGACCCCAAGGCCGTTTAAGGGATAATTAATTTTTTTTCACTATTATTGTAAATATCGGTTGTTAATAAACTTCAGAGCCGTTGCGGCACCAGTTATCGTAGTCCTATTGACCTAAATTTTTGCACGACTTATTTTTATAACCCGTAGAACAATTTAAGGGGGGGGGGGTGTGGTGTGCGTGTAAAATTCGAAACTTAGTATTTATGGAGCACTCTAACCTACATACATATCTACAGACATGTCCATTCATATGTACATATGTATATTATTTGCAGTTAGAGGATACTTTAGAATTTTTGAATTGTTCCACATAATGGTGTGTGCAAAGAAAGAAGATATTATATGTAAGAAAAACAATCACATCGGCATTTTATGATATTACATAATAAAGGGGTACAAATCCCCAAAAATTGTGGACCAAATGGGCCAAAAATTGTGGACCAAATGGGCCAAAAGTATATCATTTCGGTTGATAGTAACCCTTTAAAAGAATTCAAAGCATAATAACCATTCGATTCTAAAATTTGTGTTTCGTATAATATGATTAAATATGAAATACAGGAAAAATTCGTATACTTTTGCGAGGCAATTTTATGGACTTTTTTTTAAAAAGAAGCTAATTTAATTTAAGTAAATGTAAAATTTTCAAGTTTTAAAAAGCGTAATATCAAACCTAAGAACTGTCTAGACAATATAACAAATTTATTTTTTTTGCACACAAGATATATTACTAAATTTGGTTTCTTTTCATAGTTTACCTAAATTCGAATACTTATGAGAGATACTGTATGCATGTGATTTTTTTTTCTTACATAAAACATCTTCTTTCTTTGCACACACCATTATGTGGAACAATTCAAAAATTCTAAAGTATCCTCTATAAGAAAAACATTAATAAATATTCGCAACATTTCCAGACAATTAATTTGCTAAAACAATAACGCAAGGTATTTGTATTTGTAGTGAAATTGAAGCAAATTTTTTTATCTGAAATAGATAAATAATTTTTTGTTTTTTGGCAATAATAATACACAAAATTTCTTATTGGTCTATTAAAATTTTGTAAAAAATACATATTGAATTTTAATAAAAATTTTACTAATTCTATAAAATTTGTATAAAAGTACTTATATACTTGCAAAAATTTTATTTCACATTCTAGAAACTACTATTTTGTACTGTAAAAACTGTTCTTCTTGTTTTAATTCTTGGCGAGAGGTAAATCTAACATATTCAATAAAATATTTGAATTCATTCTAAAACCCTAACTACGCTGTGATTTTATACCCTCCACCACCATCAGTGGTGATAGAGGGTATATATAATTTTGTCGTTCCGTGAGTAACACCAAGAAATACTCATCTAAGACACAACAAATTATATACATTCTAGGTCCTTGTGAAATTCTGAGTCGATTTAGCTATGTCCGTCTGTTTGTCTGTGTAAAACACGCTCACGTTATAACTAAGGTAAAGACATAAACATAATATTTATAGTTATCCTAACCAGTTTGATATTGAAAATCATAAAAATCAGTTCACGATGTAAAAAGTTATGAGTAAAAATTTCGGAATACCTCGAAAAAAATTACGTGTTTTTCGCAATTCTTCAGAATTTTTCTCAGAAAGCACACAAGATAATTTGATCAATTTTGTCACACATTGAATCAAAATTTCTCATATTCTCCATACAAAGGTATATATTTCCGGAAATTAGTTTATAGTTAATAAGGAGTGATATCGAAAAATTCTTAACACACGTTTTTCATTACATTTTTCAACCAAAGTATTATTTGATTTTTTTGATCAAGTTACCTATGGAAAACATGTCAGTTATTATGTGTAATGTAAATTATATTAATTTTTTTGTTAATCTGATTAAAATGAGTGACCAGAAAAAAGTGCGTACTGAAATTATTAAATATTTTCTATTAATTACTTAAATTAAATTATTTTTTAAAGGGTTGTGATATTCTACCTAATATGTCTAACGTTTCCTTATGTAATAAATTTTTCCTCAAAAGGTCACTTTAATAAGCTACCTATTAAAGTAAAAATCATTATAGTTTAAAAAATAATATCTGAACATTTTTTAATATATGTAACAAATTTATAAGTTAACCTTATGGATGAAAATAATAGAGCTAGGTAAATCCTCTAAAAGATGTTGAGTTTTCCCCAATTAATTTGTCACTTAAAAAACATAATTTTGTCTATTTTTCAAAACTGTATATAATTTTTGAAAATTAAAAAATTCGCGGAATACTTTTAAAAAAAATAAAAAATGTTTTTTATTCAGTTTACAAAGATACAAATTTTTCAAATTGCAATAAAAATTATATTTATGAATATTTTTTGATGAAATTTTACAGTTAGGTATATTTTTTTACTCAAAATCCAAAATTGAATAAAATTTTCTTTTTAGAAATCCCGGAATTCCCAACAAAGTTTTAAAAAATCCCAAAAATGGGATTTTTTGGTTTTTTGCCTATTATATCCATACCAGGGGCGGGGTTATCGAAACCCGTTACAAAATGATTAAGAACATTTTGGGTCATATAAAACAGGTCACTATAATTTGATATCGACTATGCGATTTGAGAATTTTTGCTCAAAATTGAATTTTCCATAAAAAATAGAGTTTTTTTTGGATGGATTTGGTCCCCTCGGTATCAAAAATTTTTAGGGTTTGTTTCATTTATCGTATTTTATGTAAAGTCAGCTTTCCAAAAAGTAAAAATTCTATATACATCTTCTTAGAAACTGTTTAGATAACTTAAAAAGAAAAAGATACTTTTTTCCCAAAAAATCGCCTTTTTTAATTTTTTAAATTAAAATGTTTATAACTTTGTACTCAGTCATGATTTTTACATAATTCTTTCACTGCTTGATATATAAACTTGTTAAGCGAATAAAAAATGGAGAAAATCGTGAATATTTGGACCCGTTATTATCAAAAAACTAAAGTAAGGCGGTAAAAATTTTAAAATTTTAATTTTCAAATGCGAATATCTCCTAAACTATAAGAGATAATTTTTTATAGTGCTCGATGAGGAGATTCTATATACGAATTTTTTTTAAATCGAACTCAAATGAAGAAATAGGATCGTTTTAAAAATTTAACATAGCCGAGGTGTCCTCAAAACCTAAACTCGTCAGCACCTCCTCTTTGTGCATACCAAACTTTATTGAAATCGGATTAACCGTTTAGAAGTTACCGAATTATTTCCCTCTTTTTTTCCTATACCACTGTGCAGCAGTTCGACAAAGAGTCAATGCATACGAAAAAGACAGTAATTTTCACTAATATTTAACCACCTGGATGATTGCAATTCGTATGTTTTGGGTCATTCTTCGCTAATATATCCTTTGCGATCGAGAATAAAGACAGTCGTCACTTTAGTTTCCTCTTTGTAAGTGCGAGCGGAGGCAGTCGTCTCTTTACTTTCCTCAAGTTGTACTTCCGAAAGTAGTTATTATACCAATCTTTTGGAGAAATGATTATTACTTTCCACTAATATGCCACCATCTGGTTTACTCAAATTTATATCTTTCGGGTCAATCATCACATTATTGTCCCATAGTATTCTAGAGAGTAGACTCTTGAAATTTTAGTTCCATTAATATCTGATCACCTGGCTGACTTCAATTCGTATGTTTTTGGTCTTTCATCACAAATAAACTCTTTGTAATCGAGAATGAGGACAGTCGTCACTTAAGTGTCCCCTTTGTAAGCGAGAGCGGAGGCAATCGTCTCTTTACTGTCTAGAATTAATCTAGAGATTAGACTCTTAAAAGTTGTTTTCGTTTTATTGAGCTTCCGAAAGTATTTATTTAACCCATCTTTTAGAGAAATGAATGTTACTTTCTAATATGCCACCATCTGGTTATATCTTTCAGGTCAATCGTCACATTGATGTTCCATAGTATTCTAGAGTGTAGACACTTGAAATTTTTACCTTTATTTCCATTAATATCTTACCACCTGTTGGCTCCAATTCGCTAGTTTTGGGCCATTCATCAAGAATAAATGTAAATCGTCACTATCCTAGAACACGTCCATGTCCTAGTTTTACAGCAAGAAATGTAGCGCCAATAAAGCAGCTAGTAATGTGACTGACTTTCAAGAACCCTTTTGGAGATTACCATCCTTTGACTTTTTTTGACCGTCTTTTGACTGCCTCTTTGTAGGGTGTAGAGTGACTTTCTCGTAGGACAAGCCCATGTTAAAATGTTTGGTCACCTGGTAGTCAGTTCGGGACTGTTCCGTCGAACTGCTGGGATATAACCCATTTTTTACTAATACATTCTCACGACTTAGATTTTTAACTGCAATATACCATGATAATCAATTTTATTATTCTTTTTCATTTCAGTCTTCTTGTTTAGTTTGGTCAAGGCATTGTTTTTAAGTGTTTAAGAGTGTAATTTTATAAAATTAAGTATATATTGTGTTTAAAAAAGGCCACATAAAACAATGTGGTAATACCCTAAACCACCTTAGTGGGAGGGTACATTGGGTTTGTGCTGATGTTTGTAACACACAATAATATTGGTTCTCAGAATCATTTTCTAAGTTATTTTAGCTGAGTCAGTCCGTCCATGTAAACCTTGTAATCAAAATACAGGTCGCAACTTTGAAGATATATCAACGATTATTGTCCCATTGAAATGGTTAAAATCGTCTATTATTTCTCCTAGCCCCATACAACTGACCCTCCGAATAGGTCTGGCAAACTTTGAGATAATTCAACGGTACCGGTGACGAAGCACATTGAAAATGGTCAACATCGGTTCATTATACAACTCCCATACAACTGAACGCGCCGAATAGGGCTGAGATCCAACAAAGTATAAATTCTGGTCCTTATCAAATTCTGATTCGATTTAGCTATGTCCGTCTGTCTGCCTGCCTAAAACACGCTCACGTTTAAACTAAGGAAATGAAGTCAGCCAAATTCAAGAAATATTCATCTGAGACCCAACAAAGCATATATATTCTGGATCCTTATAAAATTCTGATTCGATTTAGATATGTCCGTCTGCCTGTCTGTCTGGTTAAAACACGATCACGTTAAAACTAAGCCAAACAAATAGACCAAATTCACTGGATATATTCATTATTATCCTAAGCAGTTATGATATTGAAAATGGGCAAAATCGGTTCAATTCCATGAAAATTACCACAAATTCGTTTCTACACAAGAGCCTGATCCCTGCTGAAAATAGCCATCATCGGTCCACAATTTCATATACCTCCCATACAAAGTACATATTCCCGGAAAATGAGTTTTTTGTTAATAACTTACGTCGCAATGTCGATATCTTCACAAATTAAATTCATATGTCAATAGAATTCATTCAGAGGAAAATTTTTTGGATGGGTTCATAATTTGACATAGCTCCCATACAAAGTCCCCTCCCGAAATTCACTTAAACGCGCATATATCATTACTTAATTCAGATATCAATATAAATTTTGGCACAAGTATTGCTCCCACGTGAAGAAATATTACTGTGAAAGTTTTTTTTTCGATCGGTCCATAATTGGTCATTGCTCCCATACAAAGTCCCCTCCCTAAAATTTACTTAAACGCGCATTACTCAATTAAGATATCCATATAATTTTTTCCCATATGTCCATTTGGTCGTAGCCCCCATACAAGCTTACCTCCCCCATACAAGGTTCCCTCAGGATAATCACTTAAACGCGCATAACTCATTACTTAACTAAGATATTCATATAGAATTTGGTACAAATATTGCATATATGTAGAAATATTACTGAGAAATTTTCTCCGCGACTCAAAAAATGATTCTGAATCGATCGGTATACTTTAAGGTGGGTATTGGACCAATATTTTTGTATGTTACAAGCATCAGCACAAACGTATAATACCCTCCCCACTTTAGTGGTGTAGGGTATAATAATGATACTACCATATTGAATGGTGTTTCTTCGAGGGATGTTTTGGAGTTGTACACTTTTACGATACATTGAAAACTTAAAATATATAAAAGCTGATATCTAAAAGATTATATACAAGAAAATTTTCCCGAAAATTTTTGACAATTGTATTATGAAAATGGACTTAAGTTCCAATATATTAAATTAGCGAGAGAATAATGATATCAATAATATATCTTGGATCGTTTAAATACAGATCAAATATCAAATTTACGCCATCGGCATTTTATGACTAAAACGCTTTAATAGTATTTAACTAGTTGCATTATCAATTTGTGCAGAACAACATTATATATGTATTTTAAAAATCTTTAAATCTTTCACACACATGCATACATGCAAATTACTAAATATCGCTAATTACTAAATATCGCTAATTACTAAATATCGTTAAGAAAAAGGCGTTTGTAATGTTCAATAAATCTTGGAATTGCAATTGGAATTGAAATTAATTTAAATCTTGGGATTTTTCTATTTAAGACATGAGAAAACTCATTTCTACAAATACTTGATAAATTAGAAATGTATTAATATAGAAGTAGATGGTGGAGGGTATTTAAGATTCGGCTCAGCCGAATATAGCACTCTAACTTGTTTAATAACCATCTAATTTTTAGATAACTTGACAAAAGTTTCCGTAATGAGGGTACTAACATTTATGCATGTATATAGTATTGTGTAGTATTTACTGATGTTTAGAAATGCGAATTTATGTCAAATTTAATTCCGAAAATTTTGAATGTCAATTTGCGTTAAAGTATTTTATAGAAATGGACCTTATTTAGGAGTTGTGATCAATTATGGGCCAAATAATAATTTATGTGCATACATAATCTATTCAAGTCAAATTTTACCCCAGTTGCTTTATTAAGTGATTTTCGGAAGTGGATCTAATTTGGCAGCTATGACCAATAATGAACCGATCCGGAAAAAGTGGTAAAATAATTTAATTGTACACAAAACATATGCAAGTCGAATTTTATTCTGAATACTTTATAATTCAATGAAATATATACGGTTAACTGATTTCGGAAGTGAATCTTATATGGGTGCTATGACCAATAATGAATCGATCCAGAGAACAATTTTATAAGTTGATTCATGTATAGACAATAATAATTTTATCGAAATAGCTTAAGTAATCAATGAAATATGTCTTTAAAGTAATTTTCGGAAGTTGACCTTATATGGGAGCTATGACCAATAATGGACCGATACGAAAAAATTTGGTAGAATGAATAATGTGTGCATAAAACATATTCAAGTTTAATTTTATTCTTATAAAATTATAATTGACTGAAATATGTGCGTTTAGATCATTTTCGGAAGTGAACCTTATATAAGAGCTATGACCAATTGTGAATCGATTCTTTGGTAGTATGATTTATTTTTGTAATATATTCATGTGCATGATTTTGTATTTATACTGATATATTTGAGGGAATTAAGGAGTGAGATCGAAAAATTCTTAACATACATATATGTTTATAAAAAAGAAACCACTAAACTTACAGCTTAATTTTTTTCTTAATTTGATTCAAATTATTATTACAATTTACAAAAAAAAATATTTTTATAGTTTTAATCACTAGTGATGAAATTTTGAACCCTTTTCGGAAACCCTTTCATTAACGTTTT
>NC_060952.1:61849251-61981878 GCF_022045245.1 Lucilia cuprina | reverse complement strand
AAATTGACTTGTAACCATTTGTATCGCAATGAAACTCAACAAAACTAACTATTATTTAGAAATATATCCTTTTCCCAAATTTACCGAGGATCGGCCCATATTTGACCTCTATAAAGCCTTATTTAGAAATTTTAGTTTTTTATCAATAAATGGCTTAAATATTTTGGAATTATGGTAATATTCAACATAAAAGTTTCTTTACAAAAAATATAAATTTTATAAAAAGTAAAAATTTTAAAAATATACTCATGGTGTAGGGTATTATATGGTCGGCCATGCCCGACTATACTTTCCTACTTGTTTTTATATGCCAATGACGTCCAGGCAGCATGCCACTATATTATTATGGTCTAACTCAAAAATATCGACATCTGTTTAAATATTGATTACTGTGATAAAAAAACCCAAAATTTTGGACTAACATTGTTATTATAATGGGCAACATAAGCGTGAATGTTACGAACAGTAAAAACTGAAATCTACTGTATAGGACAGGCGTCGGCAAACTTTTGAGTCGGAAGAGCCAAAATTTATAGTTTACAAAGCATGGGTTTTAAAAGAGCCACAAAATTTTTAGTTATTGAATCATTACAAATACTTTATTATTTGACTTCAAAAACAATTTTGATTTAATTATTCAACAGACAATTCTGCAAAGTTTTGAATTCTCGAAAAGTCTATTAGTGTTGGACGACAGTGATATCATTTAAAAGGCATTTGCCATAATACAGTATAAAGTGTCAGTTATTAGGCAGCAATCAAGATAAAGTTTTGCAGAAGTTATTTTTATGCAAACTGTGATGTATTGCAGACATCGAACGATAATTGACCAACCCACAGTGGGGCGGAATTGAAATTTTTGGAAATAAATCTGGCATTTCTAAACAGCTGATTCGATCGGGAGCGTAGCCAAGGAGTATTCGAGTTTATGTTTTGAAGATGAACCCTGCAGATGCCCCAGGGACGGCGCTGTGGCGGCTCAAAGTAGGGTACCTACGACATATAAAATTTTTAAACTCGTGCCATTTTTTTGTTTTTCACCCAAATACAAAAATTTTTATATTTTCTGAAGGCGCTCGACGAGATCTTGCTTGGACATACTACTTATCTCTTACAATATCCGAGTTATACGCATTTAAAAATTTAGTGATACAAAATTTACCATACCTTGGTCCGCCTTTTTTGAATACCGTAATTTTGGAAAAAATGGACTCAATTTTTTCTTGTTTGGCAACAAAATTTCTAATAATATACAAAAAATTTCAGATCAATATCATTTACAGATCCAAAAATATACGTTTTTTAATTTAAAAATTCAAAAATTTTCAGATTTTTGCCATTTTTTGCCCAAAATGTGTCTTAACTCTTTTATTAATAAAATAAAATTTTCTTTAAGAACATATAACAATTTTATATTTTTCTAAAAGGTATCTTTACGCAGAACGCTTTGGCGTTGTCCTATATTTTGAAAATGTTTACTGCGTCCTACCGAATATGACCTATTTTTTATTAAAACTTCAAATTTGGGCGACATGTTCTAAAATCCCCAAGCTGGGATTAAAAAACTTAAAGCAGTTTTGGAAACCTCAATATGTTTTATATTTACTCCAAAAGTATTTTCCCAGCCCTGAAAGAAATGTAGACCCTATGGGCAAAAAAGTAAAAATCCCATTTTTGGGATTTTCATTCCTATTTTTGGAAATTGCTGGATAACCTTTGAACTTTTCAATTTTTCATATTTGAAATGACAAATTTAACAAGCGTTGAAAATTTCATTGAGTTTTATTCATAAATAAAGATTTTGTCATATATTACATATTTGTTAAATTTCTAAAACTATGATTTATATCAAAATTTTAATAGGGTCGCAGATAGCTACAACAATTTAGACCATATTTATCCCTAATATCTTTTTTTAGTTAGATATGGATATTCTCGACCCTTTACAAAAAATTTCAACCCAATATCTTAATTACATTCAAAAACATGTTCATTTAAACCTATATCTTTTAATTTCATATTAAATATGACAGAACATATTTAAATCTTATATTTAACTATTTTCTATTTGTTTGCTTATCCTTATAATTGAAAAATCCTCAAATTTTCAGAAATTTATAACTATTTTTTACCTAAATTTTTTCGACAGATCATTTCGTTCTGTTGCGTTTATGATCATGTAGGTAAAAATATACAGGTGATGATAATTTCGATTCATTCATTAATAAGAAATATCAATGACTGAATTACAGGTTATAGTAATATAGTCCTAAATGTTAATAGGTAGACAATTCGTAATTTTTTACTTTGGAATACCTATATCGGAAATGACAAGAATTGGTACATAAGTAAACTTCTCAAATTTTAAGTACCATATTTAATAAATCTACAATGAAGATTACATTAAAGTACGAAGAGTTGTGTTCCGTTTTATGGAGTGTATCTTCAAAAGGGCCAGAAAGAATTGAAGACATTTCAAAATATACAAAAACTACATATAGTAGAAAAGTAGACAAAACAGGCATATCAAAAATTGAAAACTTTTTGATGTAAAAAAAAGTCTGTGGATGGAAATCAAAAGAAATTTCGATTAAAATTTTGTTGTTGGATGGAAACTACTACGGAAATCTCAACTTACAACACATCAAAAAAAAGAGGGTCACACAAAAACTTTTTTCAATCTCAAATGAGGAAATTGCTGATACATTTAACGAAATGCTGAAACAGGAAAACCAACCTATGGATGCCATACATATTGCAACTATTCTTCCTAATGCATCACCAAAACGACTTAAGCGAATTGTGGAAAGTATACTAACTCCAACATCACAATCAAATTTTACTGAAGAAGAAGCAATAGCGCTTATGTTGTAACTGGGTCTCATTCGAAATAAGTATCAAATATTAAGGAAAGCTCTGCATGAAAAAGAACACAATATATTACCATCATACAAGGCGATCCAGGAAAAAAAAACAAACTATCCTACCATCACCTATTGCTGTTAATGATGTGGAAGCTTTTATTGATATATCATCTTTGCTCGAAAACACAGCATCAAGAATTGTGTCAGACTTTTCAAAAGAACAACTAAGGAAAATTCATAACTGTGATGTTGTCTTAATGCGTAAGTGGGGATGTGACGGTTTATCAGCACTTCCAGAATACAAACAAGCTTGTGGAAGTCGGACATTAGCAGACTACAAAAGTGTATTTATGTCATAATTAGTGCCATTACAAATTCGTTCATATTCCCTTAATCCATCACTGTCAAGCATCGGAAATTCATTTGAAGATATATGGATCAATACAACTCCGGGTTCAAAAAATTTTTGTAGACCCATTGGATTTGAATATATAAAGGAGTCAAAGAAAACAACAAAATATTTAGTGGAATATTTAAAAGATGAAACGTATCATATTAGCTAAGCTTAACAATGATTGATGGAAAGGTCAGCAATGCCATAACAGAAACTTCTTCCTTCTGGAGATGCTCAATTTATAATGAGAAAAAGTCGCAAATCTCAAATATAAACTAAAGCAGAAGTATTAATGAAGAAGTCCTGTCTTTCGGAATTTCACCACTTCATGCCAGAATACGATTTTTGGATTACTTTTTACACATAGCATACGACCTCAAATATAGAAGTGTGCAAAAAAATAATGAAGAATTGAAAGAACAGAATCCAAGAAGAATTTAAAGTTCAGGTGGGATTAAACATCGACAAACCACTTCCAAGTTGCGGTAGTACAAATGACGGTAATACGGCGAAAAGGTTTTTTCATGATTTTGAAATTACTTCAAAAATAACAAATCGACAAGGAGTTGCTTCGAAGAGTTAACACTATTTTAATAGCACTGAATAGTAAACATAAAATTAATGTAAATCGATTTGGGGAATATACATCTGAAATTTCTAAATTACTTGTATCTCTGTATTCATGGATAACAGTACACAAAGTATTGTGTCATGGTCAAATAATAATTGAATCGAATATTCTTCCACTTGGAGAGTTTACAGAAGAAGCCCAGGAAGCGAGGAATCGAGATTTTAAGCATGTTCAACTATTCAGCTCAAGAAAATAATCCAGGTAATCACAGAATGAAGATATTTTTAATAGTTTACTTCTATCTTCTGATCCTGTTCTTTCAACTATGCGAAAAAGATGGATTTGTTATGAAACTCTATCATCTCAAAACAAGGAAGATTTAAATGACTTATATTACCTTCTGGATATGTATACTGATATGACAGATTATTTTATAGAAAATAAGTAGTGTTAGGAATTAACTATATAAATAGGTTGTAAGAATTAATTGTATTATGTTTAAGATAAACAGTTCAAATAAAAATGCTATTATACTAACTGATGGTATTGTATTAAATTGTGTTTTATATTTCGGTGGGCGGGAAAGGTGGTTTGTGTGGGGTGATTTAGGTGTTGCTGTGCGTGGCTCATAATAAAATTATATTTTTTTTATTGTATATACAATGTTATAGTCTTTAATAAAATAATTAACTAAATAATTTTTAAAAATTGTCCAAATATTTTATTCAACACCAAATGTATGTTCTGTCATACTTAATACTAAAATATGAAAAAGATAAAATTAAAGGACACAGGTTTAAATGAACATATTTTTGAATGTAATTGAGATATTGGCTTGAAATTTTTTAAAAAGGGTCGAGAATTTCCATATCAACCTAAAAAATGATATTAAGGGATAAATATGGACT
The DNA here is from genome assembly GCF_022045245.1 of Lucilia cuprina. Taxonomy (NCBI): domain Eukaryota; kingdom Metazoa; phylum Arthropoda; class Insecta; order Diptera; family Calliphoridae; genus Lucilia; species Lucilia cuprina. The sequence continues at coordinate 61,977,141 of NC_060952.1, read as the reverse complement.
AAATTGTTGTAGCTATCTGCGACCCTATTAAAATTTTGATATAAATCATAGTTTTAGAAATTTAACAAATATGTAATACATGACAAAATCTTTATTTATGAACAAAACTCAGTGAAATTTTCAACGCTGGTTAAATTTGTCATTTTAAATAAGAAAAATTGAAAAGGTCAAAGGGCATCCAGCAATTCCCAAAAATAGAAATGAAAATCCCAAAAATGGTATTTTTTACTTTCTTGCCCATAGGGTCCACATTTCTTTCAGGGCTGAGAAAATACTTTTGGAGTAAATATAAAACATATTGAGGTTTCCAAAACTGCTTTAAGTTTTTTGATCCCAGCTTTGGGATTTTAGAACATGTCGCCCAAAGTTGAAGTTTTGATAAAAAATAGGTCATATTCGGAAGGACGCAGTGGCAACATTTTCAAAAAATAGCACAAGTTTTTTACGCCAAAGCGTTCTGCGTAGAGATACCTTTTAGAAAACTATAAAATTGTTATATGTTCTTAAAGAAAATTTTATTTTATTAAAAAATACACATTTTTGGCAAAAACGGTAAAAGTCTAAAATTTTTTGAATTTTTAAATTAAAAAACGTATATTTTTGGATCTGTAAATGATATTGATCTGAAATTTGTATATTATTGGAAATTTTGTTGTCTAACTAACAAGAAAAAATTGAGTCTATTTTTTCCAAAATTACGGTATTCAAAAAAAGGCGGACCAAGGTAAATTTTGTATCACTATATTTTTAAATGCATATCAGAAAATATAAAAATCTTTGTACTTGGGTGAAAAACAAAAAAATGGCACGAGTTTAAAAATTTTACATGTCGTAGGTACCCTACTTTGAGCCGCCACAGCGACGTCCCTGGGGCATCTGCAGGGTTCATCTTCAAAACTCGAATACTCCTTAGTTACGCTCACGCCAAATTTTATCCCGATCAGATCATCCGTTTAGAAATGCCAGATTTATTTCCAAAAAATTTCGATTCTGCCCCACTGTGCAACCCCAATGTAAGGTCCCTTTCAGAAAATTACTTTAACGATCATAATTGAATTAACAGTGCGAAATTCGACATAAACAAGTTGTATAAAAACAAAAATCTATCTTTCAATTTGATTTTAACACTCATTCATAACTGACTTAATAATATCAGTGTTATGACGAAATTCAACACAAAAAGAAACATAATACGCTTTCTGTTTCCTTATTTACAGCCAAAATTTTTATGTTAAACATATATTAATCCTAAATAGATCACTGTCATTAAAACGTGTAATATTTAAAAATATAAAATTTTTTGCGCCTTTTATAGAAAGTGTGCAAAAAAATAATTTAAAAAAGAGATTAAAATTTTTAAATAGACCAAGTTTTTAGTATTTAACTGTATGCAAACTTTCCACATTATTAATTAATTACTATATTTTCAATTTCCAAAAAATATGTTTTAATTCGAAAAAAAAAACAAAAAATTAATTTACATCTTTTTGCTGATATGATACCGCATTTCTTTATTGGGAACTTTTCAATTAATACTTTAAAGAAATTGACATTTTCTTACAATATTAACTTGTACATGGACCAAAATCAATGTATTTGTAGGTTTGTATGGCTTTAGAAAGTTTTGATCATAACATGTTGTTTGATGTTCCATTTTCATTTTTTAGTTAGTTTTTTACCTGCTTTTAAATTTTGACAATTTTCCACAATACAAAGTTTTACTTTTTAAATTTATCAACTGCATTTCTAGATATCCAGTAACAATTCCAAATGGCTCAATGAGGATCTATTCTCAAATGAAATGTACGATTGTAAATAAATGCATGGAAATGAGCGAAAAGCTAATTGTGTTGCTTTTTTTTCTCATGTACAGAACGATAAAGCAAATTTATAAAGTTGTGTATATTGTTTTGTTAGTTGTTTTGTTGATGTTAAAATACATATTTAAACAAATGTGTGTATGAAACTAAAGAGCCACTGCTCCACATCCAAAGAGCCACGTTTGGCTCGCGAGCCATAGTTTGCCGACCCCTGCTCTAGGCAATTCTTTTTCATTATCCTATAAACTCCCGCATATTTCAGCAATAAGTGATCTCAAAATAATCCATATGGGAATTTAAAAAATTAATTTTTGTTGACATATGAACGCCTAGTTTTTCAAAAGCCCTAAGCACGTATATTCTAGTAGTAGGAGATCGATTTTTGCCTAAGACATTGTACATCACTTGCTTAATGCTTTTGAACGCTTCGATCTTAATTGGTGAGAGCATTTCGTCGAAGTTATCGTTTTGCATTAGCTTTCTGATATCTGGACTAACAAAAACACCTGTTGGTATGAAACCAAATAAATCACTCAAACAGTATGTGCACCGCAAATTGACAGATACCTATTATAAAATTTCACGGAGAATATGTTTGCTTAACAATTTAACCCACAAAATGCATGTTTTAATGGTGTTTTTGTTCTTTTTCTAAACGTAGAGCAAAAAAACACACCTTGAGAGGTTAGAGGGTTAACATGTTTAACAAATATGTTTTCCGTAATATTTTATACATAAAATATAAGGGTCACATTGTTTCTTATGCCGTTTAACAAAAAGAATGTTGGAAAACTTTATAAGTATTAATTCTACCTTCTGGATGAATTTTCCGTTTTGGTGTATTCAGACACTTATAGTAAAGTTTAACAGATAATATTTTTGCGGGACATTTTAACCCCTTAAATCCCGGTTTTAATCGTGTTTTTGCCCTATTTTAAAAGAAGGACAAAAGAGACCCATATCTTGAGGTGTTAGAGGGTTAACATATTCTACAAAAATGTTCTCCGAAATATTCTACATAAATTTAGTGAACAAATTTTATACCTAAAATGTAAGGGTCACATGGTTTCTTATGCCGATTAATAATAAAAATGTGCCGTGTCAAAAAAAATTCAGATGTAAACTTTCAAAGCACCGATACACGTGTATTGTTTTTTTGTCTCCTCTATCAAAACTTGTAATTTTGAAAAAAAAATATTTTGTTGGATAGTGTTATTTTTTCAAAATTTGTATATCATACACAGGAAAAAATATTCAGTAATTTTTTTCAATAAAGACGTTAATAAGTATAAAATTTTAATTAAATTATATTTTTAATTAATGTGATTATTTTTTGTAATTGCTTTTTGAATTTTTGAAATTTTTAATATTTTGACATTTGAAAAATAAAATAAAAAGAAAAAACAGTTTAAAACTTTTGCAGATAAGAATTTTTTCATTATTTTATTTCAATTCAAAAACAAACTGGACGGGAATTTATTCATCTCTGTTATGTGGACCAACGTAAGTAAACAAGTTCTCATTCAAAAATATGTATACGCAATTTAATATAGTGTCTTTTAGATATTTTGTGGGATGGGATGCTATATTTAGACGCATTATATCCCTGATACATTTAAAAAAAGCAGTGGACTTAACACAAGGTAAGCTTTGATGAAGATTTCTCAAACGTATTTCTAAGTTTTCTTTTGTTGTCTCTTTTTAGATCATTATTTCTTGGCGCATGACCCTGGCGGATGCTAGGAGTTTTTATAAGTTATGAAGTATATCTGAAAATATCGTGGCGATTGCATACATACAAACATACATACATACATACATACATACATACATACATACATACATACATACATACATACATACATACAAACAAACATAAATACGTACTTCATGTATTTTAATTATGTATAATAATTTATGTAAGTATATTCAATAAAAACAATTTAGATAAATCTTCAATTAGAATAATTATTTTTGGTCGATATTTTAAATTACAATAATTAGGAATTTAATCGAATTCATTAAAGACGTATTTGAAATATGCCACCAGATCTAATTAAACGAATTAATTACTATAATACCGTTTTAATTGAAATTTTTGCCACGTTTTTTCCAATTAACATTTTTAATTTTCAGTTAATCAATAAGTAGTATCATTTTGATGATTAGAGAAAAATCAAAACTTTTTTTAATTAATATGAGCAATTTCATAAATGAAATTCATTTTTATTTTTTTCTGTGCAGGAATAAACTGTGCATCACAGGAATAAACTACTGTGATCCAAATTTAAGTTTGAAAGATTTCTCGAACAAAATATATATAAAAAGAAAGATACAATTCAACACTTTAAAGCCCTGATCGGCAAAGAGCTTTGTTTTGCTCTCTAATTTCATAAGCATGTATGCTTACACATGTATAAAAAACGATACAAACCAGTAGAGAACTTTTTACTCTCTGCCGAAGTTGGCTCTAAAGAAACAGTTGTAGCTAAAATTTTCCTCACTATTTAGGATTATATGATGGTGACAATACTTTTCAGGGTGATCCTGCTGAATATACAGTAGCAGAATCAAGTGTAGAAGAAATCATGAGAAACGAACATAGAGATATTGAAGAAAATGAAAGTGAAGGTACTAGTGCAGTTTTGGAAACTGCAGTTGATCTATTGATCTACAAGTAATTGAAGACAAATATGACTCTTCACATCATATCCCTGTTAAATTAGTTGCTAAATATGAGGTGCAACATATTGTGAAAAGAGAAGCAGATCAATATCATATAATTTTCTCGAGCGATTATCACAACAATGAAAATGCCGGTGCCAGATGATACTACCGATACTGATGACGAAACATTATTTAAAGTTAATAAAAATGATAGTCCAGCCAATGAAGAATAATACTATGATGGAGATGTGGAATTGAACAAAGTGAAGAAAGCTAATCTGTGGTCGTGGGTTTCTGTCTACTATTACCGCAAATATTGAAAAAGGTTCCCATGCCTATGGTTCTATTCATATATTCATAAATTACACAGAAAAAAATAAAAATGAATTTCAATTATGAAATTGCTCATATTAATTAAAAAAAGTTTTGATTTTTCTCTAATCATCAAAATGATACTATTGATTAACTGAAAATTAAAAATGTTAATTGGAAAAAAACGTGGCAAAAATTTCAATTAAAACAGTATTATAGTAATTAATTCGTTTAATTAGATCTGGTGGCATATTTCAAATACGTCTTTAATGAATTCGATTAAATTCCTAATTATTGTAATTTTAAATATCGACTAAAAAATAATTATTCTAATTGAAGATTTATCTAAATTGTTTTTATTGAATATACATAAATTATTATACATAATTAAAATACATGAAGTATGTATTTATGTTTGTATGTATGTATGTATGTATGTATGTATGTATGTATGTATGTATGTATGTATGTATGTATGTATGTATGTATGTATGTATGTATGTATGTTTGTATGTATGCAATCGCAACGATATTTTCAGATATACTTCATAACTTATAAAAACTCCTAGCATCCGCCGGGGTCATGCGCCAAGAAATAATGATCTAAAAAGAGAATACAAAAGAAAACTTAGAAATACATTTGAGAAATCTTGATCAAAGCTTATCTTGTGTTAAGTCCACTGCTTTTTTTAAATGTATCAGGAATATAGCATCCCATCCCACAAAATATCTAAAAGACACTATATTAAATTGAGTATATATTTTTTGAATGAGAACTTTTTTACTTACGTTGGTTCACATAACAGAGATGAATAAATTCCCGTCCATTTTGTTTTTGAATTGAAATAAAATAATGAAAAATTCTTTTCTGCAAATGTTTTAAACTGTTTTTTCTTTTTATTTTATTTTTCAAATGTCAAAATATTAAAAATTTCAAAAATTCAAAAAGCAATTACAAAAAATAATCACATTAATTAAAAATATAATTTAATTAAAATTTAATACTTATTAACGTCTTTATTGAAAAAAAATTACTGAATATTTTTTTCTGTGTGTGATGCACTTTTTGCACTTTTCTAGCTCATGTCCATTTTGATAACATAAAAATATTTAAAAAAAAAACAGATTTCCTTTTAATCCAGTTGCTCTACGGGAGCAGTTTTTAACTTTGGCAGAGTTTTTATTTGTTCTTGTAGAACTTGTTTCTATGTATCTTTTTAAAAAGATTGCTCTCTTAGAGTTTTTCTAGGCTCTTTTGGAGCTGTTTGAAGCTTAATTGGAGCTTTTTTAACTCACCATGAACGAATTTATTCTTGATAAATTTGTTTTAATATAGAAGTACATTTCTTCTCTTGAATGTTTGTAAGTTCACTGAGTTCATTGTTCATTGAGTGTCATGACGATGTCTGCTTGTAATGCACTAGTCCGATTCTCGATGAATACTAAATTAAATTATAAAACTAAGAAAATTACTAACTAAGAACAAAAATCTTAAAACTAAATAACTGATTTTAACACATGTGCTAGAAATAAGGGTTGTTTTACACATTTATTTTTCTAGATAGATTTAAGTGTTATATAAGGAACCACAACCGATTTAAATTCGAATTTTTGTGAAAATGTAATATGAATATATCATTTACACTATTTTAGGATCATCAGAAACTACAGCCGATTCTGATTTAAAATAGTTATTTTCTGATACACAGCAGATTACAGGTTTTGAAATAAAAATGGATTTCCGGTGGAATATATAAGTGATGGGAGTTTTATATATCTATAGCCACAACAATATAATTTTGATAAAAATGTTCATATGCTATATTATCGATCGTAGGAAATTACAGCCGATTACAGGTTTTGAAATAAGAATAGGTTTCCGGTGATGGGAGTATTATATACGGATCTACAACCGATTTTACGCTTTAGATGAAAATCGATTTTAGATAATAAATTAAATTGATTACGGGTTTTTATTTTACGTAATCGCAAAGTAAGTTAAATATTATAGAGTTTTCAAATAAACATTAATTTTTGATTAAAAATTTAACTAAATAATAATTCTCATATAATATAAGAAGTATATATTATGGTCTTTACCATTAAAAATGTAACAAAAAGAAAACAGAAAAAAGTCATAGCATTTCATTAAGATCACAACATTCCTGAAATTGGTGGTAAAGATGTATTTTTTGGATTTGATGTATTCTCTTCTCAAACTAACCTAACCTTCCACGATTGAACTATTGTCATACTAAATTTCATGAAGCATAAAATCCAGATCAAAAAGTTGATTCCAAAAATACACTGTATGTTACCAAATTTCTTGAAAATCGTTTCATATTTTTTATATTTAGCCTAGGGGCGTGGCACCTCCCATATAAATTAAATACAAAAATTCCTTTATCTTGGTAACTGTTACAGTTAAATTTTAAAATTTTGCACGAATAACTCTATCATCCATATAAACATTTTGGGTAATAAATTGGCGGTCCACCCATGAGGGGAGCGGCACCTCCCATATTAATTAAATATAACAATTCATTTTTCTTGACATAATATAACAATTAGATTCCTCAAATTTTGTCGGAACCACTTTAGTGTCTATATGAATTTTTGTATTTAATTTATATGGAAGGTACACGCCCCTTTCGCTAATCCGCCCACTGTTTATCCTATATAATCATATTAACTCTAAAGTGCCTCCGACAAAATTTGAGGACTCTAACTGTTATATTACCTTAAATATAAGAATTTTATATTTCCTTAATGTGGGCGTGGCTGCTCGCCCACTTGAAAATTCAAAATAAAAAGTAGCTTATTACCTATTTCAGACACACAGGAATACGATGTGAAAATTTCAAGAAAATCGGTTCAGCCGTTTAGTAGATTATAACGTTCAAATATACAAACATATAAGCATACAAACAAACACACATTAATTTGTATATGTAAAAGAAGAAGATGAGATTTTTCTTGTTGTTTTTTATTTAGTTTATGTTTAAACATAGGTAAAAAAGGTAATCGGTTTTAGGCCGAAAACGTTTCACAGTGGTATAGGAAAAAAAAAAGAGGGAAATAATTCGGTAACTTCTAAACGGTTAATCCGATTTTAATAAAATTTGGTATGCACAAAGAGGAGGTGTTGTCGAGTTTAGGTTTTGAATTTGGACTTTATAGGCCAACCAAGGGCACGGCGGGGGGTCCTCAAATTAGGACACCTCGGCTATGTTAAATTTTTAAAACGATCTTATTTCTTCATTTGAGTTCCGATTTAAAAAAACTTTCGTATATAGAATCTTCTCATCGAGCACTATAACAAATGTCGTCATTAAATTATCTCTTATAGTTTAGGAGATATTCGCATTTGAAAATTAAAATTTTAAAATTTTTACCGTTCTTACTTTAGTTTTTTGATAATAGCGGGTCCAAATATTCCCGATTTTCGCCATTTTTTTTATTCGTTTAACAACAAGTCTATATATCAAGCAGTGAAAGAATTATGTAAAAATCATGACTGAGTCCAAAGTTATAGGCATTTTAATTTAAAATATTAAAAAAAGGCGATTTTTTGCCATTTTTTGGGGAAAAAAGTATCTTTTTCTTTTTAAGTTATCTAAAATGTTTCTAAGAAGATGTATATAGAATTTATACTTTTTGAAAAGCTGACTTTACATAAAATACGATAAATGAAACAAAACCTAAAAATTTTTGATACCGAGGGGACCAGATCCATCCAAAAAAACCCTATTTTTTATATAAAATTCAATTTTGAGCAAAAATTCTCAAATCGCATAGTCGATATCAAATTATAGTGACCTGTTTTATATGACCCAATATGTTCTTAATCATTTTGTAACGGGTTTCGATAACCCCGCCCCTGGTATGGATATAATAGGCAAAAAACCAAAAAATCCCATTTTTGGGATTTTTTAAAACTTTTTTGGGAATTCCGGGATTTCTAATAAGAAAATTCGAAATTTTTATTTAATTTTGGATTTTGAGTAAAAAAATCTACCTAACTGTAAAATTTCATCAAAAAATATTCATAAATAAAATTTTTATTGCAATTTGAAAAATTTGTATCTTCGCAAAAACTGAATAAAAACATTTTTTAATTTTTTTAAAAAAAAGTATTCCGCGAATTTTTTAATTTTCAAAAATTATATACAGTTTTGACAAATAGACAAAATTACCTTTCCATTGATATATAACATGCCTACCTAATGTTTTTTAAGTGACAAATTAATTAGGGAAAACTCAACATCTTTTAGAAAATTTACCTAGCACTATTATTTTCATCCATAACGTTAACTCTTAAATTTGTTACATATACTAAAAAATTTTCAGGTATTATTTTTTAAACTGTAATGATTTTTACCCCTATAGGTCACTTTAATAGGTAGCTTATTAAAGTGACCTATTGAGGAAAAATTCATTACATAAGGATACGTTAGACATATTAGGTAGAATATCATAACCCTTTAAAAAATAATTTAATTTAAGTACCTGTAATTAATATATAAGACAGGTTTATATCTGTTTGTAATTATTTGTAATTTTCTAACCATGGCGATCGTACTAAAAAAAATGATTTGTGCTCCATTTTATTTGAACACTCTTCAGCTCCTTTTCAAGATAAAGTGAACTTCTTATAGAAATATATTGAAACTGCACATAAAAATAAAGTGGATAAAATTTTTTATTCGCTTAACAATAAGTTTATATATCAAGCAGTGAAAGAATTATGTAAAAATCATGACTGAGTCCAAAGTTATAGGCATTTTAATTTAAAAAATTAAAAAAGCGATTTTTTAATTTTTTGGGAAAAAAATGTATCTTTTTCTTTTTAAGTTATCTTAAAAGTTTCTAAGAAGATGTATATGGAATTTATACTTTTTGGAAAGCTGACTTTACATAAAATACGATAAATGAAACAAAACCTAAAAATTTTTGATACCGAGGGGACCAGGTCCATGCAAAAAAAACCCTATTTTTATGGAAAATTCAATTTTGAGCAAATATTATCAAATCGCATAGTCGATATCAAATTATAGTGACCTGTTTTATATGACCCAATATGTTCTTAATCATTTTGTAACGGGTTTCAATAACCCCGCCCCTGGTATAGATATAATAGGCAAAAAAAATCCCATTTTTGGAATTTTTTAAAACTTGGGAATTCCGGGATTTCTAATAAGAAAATTCGAAATTTTTATTTAATTTTGGAATAAAAAAGTCTACCTTACTGCAAAATTTCATCAAAAAATATTCATAAATAAAATTTTTATTGCAATTTGAAACATTTTTATCTTTGCAAAAACTGAATAAAAAACATTTTTTATTTTTTTTTTTTTGTAAAGTATTCCGCGAATTTTTTAATTTTTATACAGTTTTGAAAAATAGACAAAATTACCTTTCCATTGATATATAACATGCCTACCTGATGTTCTTTAAGTAACAAATTAATTAGGGAAAACTTAAAATCTTTTAGAGAATTTACCTAGTACTAATATTTTCATCCATACATTTGTTAGGCATGTTTTACTACCTAAATTTTTATGAATTTTTACAACCACTTTTTACGATTAATCTTTTATTCTTTATCCCTAAAAAAATTATATAAATCAATATAATTTTGTAAAATAATCGGTATCAAAGTAGTAAATCTTTAAATTCATGAATATTTTCAAATGCTAACGTTTTGTAGCAAATCCAACGTTTCCTAATAGTAGATAAAACAGGATCAGAAGATAGAATCAGATTATTAAAAATATCTTTATTTTGAGACTACCTAGAACGCTTCCTTAAGCTAAACTGATGAATATGCTTAAAGTCTCTATTCCTCGATTCTTGGGGTTCTTCTATAAGCTCTCCTAAAGGCAGAATATTATGTTCTATGACATTAAGAACATATTGGGTCATATAAAACAGGTCGCTATAATTTGATATCGACTATGCGATTTGAGAATTTTTGCTCAAAATTGAATTTTCCATAAAAATAGGTTTTTTTGGATGGATCTGGTCCCCTCGGTATCAAAAATTTTTAGGTTTTGTTTCAATTATCGTATTTTATGTAAAGTCAGCTTTAAAAAAGTATAAATTCTATATACATCTCCTTAGAAACTTTTTAGATAACTTAAAAAGAAAAAGATACTTTTTTCCCAAAAAATGGCAAAAAATCGCCTTTTTTAACTTTTTCAATTAAAATGTTTATAACTTTGGACTTGATTTTTACATTTTACAGTCATGATTTTTACATAATTCTTCTAACTTTGGACTCAGTCATGATTTTTACATAATTCTTTCACTGCTTGATATATAAACTTGTTGTTAATCGAATAAAAAATGGCGAAAATCGGGAATATTTGGACCCGTTATTATCAAAAAACTAAAGTAAGGATGGTAAAAATTTTAAAATTTTAATTTTCAAATGCGAATATCTCCTAAACTATAACAGATAATTTTTTGTAGTGCTCGATGAGGAGATTCTATATACGACTTTTTTAAATCGGAACTCAAATGAAGAAATAGGATCGTTTTAAAAATTTAACATAGCCGAGGTGTCCTACTTTGAGGAACCCCGCCGGGCCCCTGGTTGGCCTATAAGGTCCAAATTCAAAATCTAAACTCGACAACACCTATTTGTGCATACCAAATTTCATTAAAATCGGATTAACCGTTTAGAAGTTACCGAATTATTTCCCTCTTTTTTCCCATACCACTGTGCGACATTCACCCAAAATATTCCTTAGTATCGGGTACAGTTTGGTATCAGCAAAAACGGTTCACGACTTAAAAAGTTTTGTATAAATATTTCAGACTACCCCAATTACCCAATTATTAAGTAGTTTTCTCAGAAACTACAAAATATGTTTCGATGAAATTTGTCACAGGTTGTGTTTTTTAGTCAGAGATCAAGTATGTTTAAACCCATTCAAAATTTCCCATTGCCTTCTACTATGGTGTATATTTTTGGAAAATAGTTATTCGTTAATATATTCTTCAAATATATAAATATCAACACAAAAATATGTGCATTCTAATAAATATAAACAGAAATTGTACTACTACGCAATTCTCAGTCGGGCTCCCTTATAAGTTATCAAATTATCTAAAAATTAGTTAAATAATAAATATATAATAAAAGTAGATTGCTGGTAGAGGGTACTTAGGATTCGGCATAGCAGAATATAGCACTTTAACACAGAATTTTATCTGGATATAAAAATTTAATAATGAATTAGTATTAAATGATTTTCGGAAGTAAAATTTCATATAACGATTTATATATACAAAATACACATTTTATCCCGAATTAAATATAGGTGAGTGATTTATATATTGACAAGACATATTTATGGCGAATGTTATTAAGATACCTTTATTGGACAATGAAATATGTGAGTTTAAATGATTTTGAAAATGGGCCTTATATGAGAGCTATGATCAATTATGGTAGGGATATAATTATGTATATGAAACATATCTGCATTTTATCGAAATAGCTTTATTTGACAATTAAATATATGCGTTTAAGTGATTCTCGGAAGTGGGCCTTATGTGGGAGCTGTGACCAATAGTAGAACGACCTGAAAAAATTTGATAGAATGATTTCTATGTACACAAAATATATTCAGCACGAATTTTATCACAATAGCTTCATTTATCGATTAAAAATGTAAATGAAGTAGACCTTATATGGGAGCTATTGATACCAATATATTTTAGGTAGTTATTAATGATAAACAAGTATGAATGTATAGTCGGGCGTAGTCGACCATATGACCTTTAATTTTGACCTTTAAGTCATTTTCTGAAGGGGAGTTTGTATGGGGGATAGGGTCAAATGAAGCCCGATCATTACAAAAATCGAAGTAAGCGCCTCTAAATCTGTCATATTCAAAATTGGGAAGGGCTGTTACAACAAGCCTCGAAAAGGACACTAAAAAACCTAAGACCACAGCATCAGTATCCACTACTGACAACGTTGAGGAGTCAAATCCTAAAATCGAGGAATTTACGATTAACTCGCCAGAAGAAAGTGTAGTTGCTCTTTCCAAAATTGGGAAGGCGCCGATTGAAAGGGCTGTCAAAACCGGCCCCGACAAGAACACTAAAACACCTTAGACAGTACCCAAAGCATCATTAGCAAGTACTAGCAATGTTTAGGAGTCAAATCCTAAAAGCGAGGTGGAAATCACTCACCCGCCAGAAGAAAGAACAGCAATGCTCTCCAGAATTGGGAATGTGTATTAAAAATACTGCTATTCCTATGCCTGATAAGGACACCGCAGTGCCATCAACAGTACTCACTGCATTAATAGCCACTTCAGGCTATCCGGAGGAGTCAAATCCAAAGAGCGAGGAGGTGACCACCAACTCGCTGGAAGACAGTTTAATGGATGACCATGATTGAGGTTATCCAAATAAACCTCCATCGAAGCGAGACAGCTACCAACGTTCTGATGGCTAAAATCAACACAGGTAAAATACATATAGCTTTAATCCAGAACCTTGGACGATTCGCAACAAGGTTTCTGGATTAAATCACGTAAATTTCCAACTTTTCTACGCTGATTCAGGATCTCGCCCGAGAACATGTATCTTTTGTCACAAGAACTTATGTTTTCTCCTTTCAACAGGATTATCAACATCGGATGCAACGGTGCTGAAGCAAGGTCGTGGCAACATATTCCTTGCATCTTTCTACCTGCCTTTCGATTCTCCGACACTACCACCAACTTCGGATCTGATGAAACTGGTTGAAGAGGCACAAAGGAAAAATAAGAAAATTGTAATAGGTTGTGATGCCAACTCACACCATGTAGCTTGGGGTAGTACAAACACCAATCGCAGGGGACAAGCCCTCATGGATTTCTTTAATACTAAAGACTTGATAACATTGAACTTAGGTAATAAAGCTACCTGTTTCGTATAATATAGTCAAATATGAAATACAGAAAAAATTCGTATTCTTTTGTGAGGAAATTTTGTGGACTTTTTTAAATAAAGCTAAATTAATTTAAGTAAATGTGAATTTTTAAAGTTTCAAAAAGCGTGATATCAAAGCTAAGGACTGTCTAGAGAATTTATCAAATTACTTTATTAATTTTGCATACAAAATATGTTATTAAATTTAGTTTCTTTTTATATTATACCTAAATTCGAATACTTATGAGAGACACTGTATGTGTTGTTTTGTTTCTTTATTTTTATACTCAAAATTGAGAAAGGAATACGGAAATATTTTCAGAAACTTTAATCAAAGCAAGGAAAATAAAATCTTTTAAAAAATCGTTGAGTGTGTAAAACGAGATGTATGATTGTTTTCACCATAGACTATCTGTGGTTTTCATTGTTCGTTTGAAAAAAAGAAAAAAAACAAAAAAATGTAAACAATGAAGAAGAAATGCCAAAAAAAATAAAAATAAAAACAACTTTATTGTATTAACTATTTGCTTAAATTCAAATTATAAGTGTATTGGCTTTGCTTTTTAATAATTCATTATTGTATTTTATTTAAAAAAACACTTTTCCATACACAATTTATACAAAAAAACAACCCATATACAATGATCTCCGTGGATTCAGTAAAATCTTTCAATATAAACGTATTTCATTAATTTTCAAGTACAAAAAATAAATTTATTCCTTTTAACAAGAATTATTTACAAAATATGTTTTTGTATCAAAATAGTTATCAAATTCCGGGAATAAAAAAACCATCGTAAAAAGCAATAATAGTTATAAAGGGGTTTGACCATATAGTAGTAAATAGGCGAAACTAATTTTCAATGACCTAAGTCCCCCGTAAAAGACCTAACTGGTGTCAAAGACCTAACAAAAAATAACGTCAGAAAAATGTATTTTTTCTGACGATATTTTTTGTGTGATATTAATGGAATTTTACATGATTATTTTTTGGAAAATATATTTTATCTCAAAACATATTGCAAACACGTCCTTTCGTCATTTTTTCTGCACTAATACAAAATGAAAAAAAGTATGTAAAATACTTTTTTAATTTTCAATACGAAAATATACATCTTTTCTTTTTTCAGTTTTAATTAAAATGAAACAATTTTTTTTTTTTCGTTTGCAAAATATAAACTTTGTTCGGGGTTTTAAATAAATGAAAAGTGTTGCAAAAAAATATAACTATTAAGTTTAAATGATAAGAAAAACTAATAAGTGCTAATATCCTCGCGAAGAAAATTTGAAGTTTAGTGAGTGCGTTTTGTTCTCACAAGTTTGTTTTATTCTCTCAGAGCTCGTTTGTGTGAAAAGAATAAACCCAGCAGTTCGACAAAGAGCCAATGCATACGAAAAAGACAGTAATTTCCACTAATAGTTAACCACCTGGATGATCGTAATCCGTATGTTTTGGGTCATTCGTCACGAATGTACGCTTTGTAATCGAGAATGAAGACAGTCGTCACTTTAGTGTCCTCTTTGTAAGCGAGAGCGGATACAGTCGTCTCTTTACTGTCCTCAAGTAACCTAGAGATTTTAATCTTAAAAGTGGTTTACTTTCTACTAATATACCACCATCTGGTTGACTTAAATTTATATCTTTCGGGTCAATCGTCACATTATTGCCCCATAGTATTCTAGAGAGTAGACACTTGAAATTTTTAAATTTTAGTTCCATTAATATCCTCCAACCTGGCTGACTCCAATTCGCATGTTTTTGGTCTTTCGTCACAAATAAACTCTTTGTAATCGAGAATGAAGAGAGTCGTCAATTTAGTGTCCCCTTTGTAAGCGAGAGCGGAGGCAATCGTCTCTTTACTGTCTCTTTCAAGGGTGTAGAGTGACGATTGACTGCCCATGTTAAATAGGTAGGTTAAGTGGTCAGTTTGGGACTGTCCCGTCGAACTGCTGGGTATATACAAACAGTTTTTTTTACAACCCAGCAGTTCGACGGGACAGTCCCGAACCGACCATTTCAAACAACTCACACATGTATAGAAATATTAATAACTGTGATGAGGAAGACTTGACATATTTGAGTATTTATTTTACATCATTCACTTTACACAAATATGTGCTAAAATAAATAATACAAATGTTTTCATTTATGTGTGCTTAAAATAAAACAGAGATTTGCATTATTTTTGAATGTGAACGTAAAAATCAGAAATTGCTATTTTCATTAATGTTTATTTATTACGAATGTATCAATTTAAGTGTTAGTATTTAAATATTTCTGAACCCTGATTCAAGGGTGCGAAAATTTTAGAAAAGGTATACAATAGTTTTATTGGATCGGTCCTCAACAAGCGGTGGCTGATTGAAATTACCCACAATGCATAGCAACCAAAGGGCCAGTAAGAAGAAGTCGTTGACAACTTCAGCCGTAGATAATACATAGATTGCCAACTCAAGCTTTACCACGAAAAAAAGAGCTTTCTCTCTTCACACTTTCATGTTCTATGTGAATTTAACACAAATCTACAACAACAAATGTTCAATATTTCAGGTCCAAAATTCTCCCAAAAAACGATTCGAACACAATTTTTATAACACAAACACATATTATTTATTATTTTAACATATTTCCTTTATCGAAATCTTTTTAATTTTCACAAACCAAAAAATTATTTTTTCAATTGTTTGACATTTCATTTTTTGTTTTTCTAATTTCAAATTGAAGGTGCATTTCTTAGAAGTAAACAAATTTATGATAATCCAAGAAATTAAAGATTTTTATATTTTAATAAATATAGAATGCATGAAAAATATTATCATGCTTTTATAAATGCAATCTACATTGTAATATTATTTCGACCAATTTTATACAACTACGTGGGCATTGTATGTGTGGTAAAAAAGCTTTTATACACTAACACTTCTAAAGAAAATTTTACTAATACATGTTTAGAGTTAGGTATTTTTGACAGCTGAGTTAGGTTTTTTTCCGGGAAAGTGTGATAGCGACTTCCAAATTCCTGTGTTTATATTTTATTAAGTTTTTGATTCGCATGTTTTTGTATAAAATTCTACTTTCTGAAAAATATTTTATTATTGATTGAGTTAGCGTTGATTTTTATGATAGTTTTTTTTTTTTTTGATTTGTAAAGAAAGAATATTTTGTTGAAGGGATAAGACACAATTTTGTTGAAGAAAAAATTTGAAATTTTAATTGGTGAATCAAAGAAAAAAAAAATGGAAGAAAAAGAACACAATTTGATTTTGGAAATTGTTTTAGTCCTGATTTCTCTGAGAAAGGAAAGATAATTGCGGTGTATATTGCCCAGCTAAAATTGAAGATCTGATTTTTGAATCCACGAGGAAAATTCCTTGGTGCTCTGGGGGAACTATATTTTATAATCTCTTGGAGGTTTGGAATAGTCTCCTTGGAAAATTGAGTACGATTTGGGGAAAATCCAAGGATAAAATTTTATCTAAGTCAAATGGCCTTGGATTATCGAAGCGAATATTTGGTCAAAGGAAATCCAAATTGATGGCATATAGTCAATATACTAAAGAAATTTTAAGAGCATAATCTTGGAATCTTCAAAACGTATTTTTTTTTTTAATTTTTATTTATTCATGAATGTATTGGACAAACACTTCGAACACATAATTTATAAATTTCAACATATTAAATTGTTTGCTGAAAATAATTTAAAATTTTTTTAATGTCATCTATTAGTGACCATATCTTTTTATAATTGAATTTCGTTAAATTGTTTAAAATTCATATTTTTATTTTTAGTTGTTAATTAATACTAAATTTCCTTGCCATTTTTTTAAATATTATTTTGTTAAATTTCTGTTGAAAATTTGGTCACCTTTTTAATTAAAAAAAATTGTTTATAATATGTAAATTCAAAATTATATCTATATAAACTTTCCATACACTATCATAATTATAAATACAAAAAGAAAAATGAAAATTTGTAGCAGATCTATTAACATCAACATTTCGAATATCTTACATTTTGATTTTGAATTATTTACTACCTTAATGTTGATATTAATAATATGTTGCACATATTAATACTAATTACATTTATTGTTTAATTTTGAATTGTAAATTATATAAATATATAGACATTTCTGAAAATTTTCTATTGGTAATAAGGTGACTTTAAGTTCATCATTTAATTATAATTTGAGAATCTTGAAAATTTATTAGCCAGTAGTTAAAATTTTGCATTTCGGGAAAACTATTTTATTTAATTATTTTTACCATGAATTGAATAAATTTTATATTAGTTTTTTTTTATGATTATCAAAATGAAATACTAATTTTTTTATTTGTGAGTTAAAGTATTAGAGTATTTTTTTTTTTTTGAATTGGGCTGACAACATATTGGTTTCCTGTCAGCATGGAGGGTGGGTGACGGAATGGTGATGCATATTCCATCTTAACTTTACCAAGATCGTCAACATGTAACATATTTTCTTATTATTTGTATGAGTTGCTTTATAGTTATATTGCTACATAAGGTAAAATCTTTAGTATACGATTCTAATTCTGATATGATGACAATTGAGAACATAATATGCCCTTCCCAGCGACGAGCACGGCCGATATATTAGGTAGCACTGTTCTCATGGGAATTTACCAACTCAAAGAATCGTTACAGAGATTTTATGGCGCCCAACGTGGGGCCTCAGTAGTCGTATATTTTAGGATAATTTGTGCTGTTTCACCTAGATACTGAGGGCCTTTGAATCTTCTGTGGGTGGTAACTCATATGAATATTTTCTACTTCTTTTTATTTTTTTCTTCTAATATTTTTTATATACTTAATTTGTTAAATTTGGATAAAATTGGTTGTTGTTTTTCTATGACAGTAGTTTAATCAGGGTTTGGGTTCGATTTTGAGATGTTGAATTGGTTTATATCGGCTCAATTGTCGATCGATCTTAACTTTCAATTAATTTACTTTTAATTTTGGTTTTCTTCTCTATTAAAATTTCTCTTTATCTGCTTCTGTTTGACTTTTTATTGTTTGGATCTAAAATATATTGGTTTTAATCGATTATTTTCCCGCAGTAAATAGTTTACTTCTTTATGATCTCTTATGGCTTAGTATGCTTCGGATATTAATGTTTTTTTTTTTTTTTTGTATATGTCGAAATCTTCCAGCTACATCATTATTCTTTTGTGAACATGTTGATGATTATTTTCATTTGATTTTTCATTATTCATTATTCAGAATTTTTGAATTTTTGAATTTTTATGATTTTATTAAATTGTATTTCACTTCACCAAGTAGCAATAAATCTCTATTATATTTATCAATTTGAGTGTTTGGTTATTTTACTATATTTTTTCCATAATATTGTTTCATTTATTAATTTTTTTTACCTCAATTCTAATTTTTCGTTCACATTTGTCGAATTTTATTGTTTAAATTAGTTTGGGTGATATTCCATCACAAGTTCAACGAGAAAATGTTAATGCAACAGTTCCTTTTGAAGAAGGAGCTGGTGGAGATACGGTTCATATGAATCCGTCATCTAAACCTCGAACACGACAACAAGCTCGTAGAGAGGCTGTAGAGCAAAGTAGTGTAGATAAAGGTAGCGTACGTCGTATTGTTGACGAATCATTAAGAGGATTTAGGGATGAGATCATTCATATGATATCGGACGGATTTCGAGATTTGTCAGTGGTAAATCATGGACCGACCGATCAGAATAGACAGCCTGATTTTAGAGCACAGGATAACGAACAGGGGGTAGAAAATTCACGAAATGGACATCATGAAAGATCAAATCGAGATTCCCATTATGCTGGTGGTGAATTTCACAGAAATTCCGACAGAGTTCTCAATATAATTCGTAATTGGCGAATTCGTTTCACTGGTGATACATCAGAAGTATCCGTCGATGAATTTTTTTATAGAGTTAATACTCTTACGGAGCCAAACTTACGCTGTGATTATGACCTTTTGTGTGAACATGTTCACATTCTTTTCCAGGGAAAAGCGTTAAAATGGTTTTGGCGTTTCCATCGGAACCAGGGTGAAATTGTATGGGACAATTTATGTGAGGCTCTTAAAAGACAATATATAAAGATTATAACACGGACTTTGATATAAAGGACGAAATCTTTTGACGAGTATTATGACGCTATAATGATATTGTGTGATAGATTACGTATACCATTATCTGACTACGAGTTATGTGAGACCAGAGAAATTTAAGACCTGAGGTGAGACATGAGCTTCTACATCTCGATATCATTCGTGTAGCTCAACTTAGACGTGCAGTTCGCAGACATGAGAAGTTTGTGAAGGATATGTCTGTGTCCAGTGCAAATAAACGCTCGCATCAAAAGGGACATGTATCAGAGGTAGTGGACAATGATATTGTTAGTGAGAATGACATTTATGATAAACTCGTTGATGATGAATCTAAAGGTGTGCTTAGTAGTTCGTAATGGGCAATGTTGGAATTGTGACAAGATTGGTCACAGTTTTATTGATTGTCTTGACCCCAGAACTGTGTTTTGCTTCGGTTGTCTAAGAATACATATAGACCTAAGTTTCCAAATTGTATCCAAAAGCGATATGACTGATCTCATTTTAACTGCTTTGAACGCCCAGGATATGACACCAATTTTACATGATTTTACAAATCTACCAGCTTTGACAAACTCACCTGAAATGACAAATTCACCTGTTGTGACAAAAATTCACCCTCTCCAACAACCTTATTATGTACGGTTAGAAGAGTATAACTGCGCCAGGGATAGGATTTTCAACAATATTAACGTAGTTAGTAAACCCAACGGATCTTCAAGGAGGATTCGGGAATACTATAATTAAAGGAAACAGTGTATTTTATCATCACTGGTTAACAAAACTAATGACAACAGACCATATATATTGTTGAAAATAAAGGGTAAAGACCACTTTGCACTACTGGACAGTGGGGCGAATGTGAATGTTATTGGTGGACATTTATGTTCGGAAATTGTGAATGCCAAGGATTATTTGCATGGTGTAGGTAATGTTAAAACCGCGGATGGACAGAAACAGCGGGTTTTGGGAACTGCAATATTGGACATAGAATATAATGGTCAGGAAAAATCTATAGAATTTCTTCGATTACACAGAATATAATTTGTGGTATGAGTTTTTGGGAGAGTTTTGGTATACAAATTGTACCAGTTAACACTGTTAGTGGGATAGTTTCTGAGATAGATTCCGACAAAATACCTATGACTCCAATACAGAAACAAAGGCTGCAAAGAATAATTGACTCCTTTCCGACCTCTGAACTTGATGGGTTAGGATGTACTTCATTGATTGAACATAGAATAGACACAGGTGAAGCAACTCCGATCAAACAAAGATATTACCGATATCTCCTGCTAGGGAGAAACTTTTGTGTGGGGAAATAGATCGGATGTTGAAATTATGTGTCCATCTATACAAAATTGGACGTGCGGATTCAGACGAATGTAGAGAATGTGGAGAGGACAGTGAAACTCTGGAGCACTTTCTTTGCCATTGTCAGGCATTCGTCGAAGTTTGATCCAAGTATCTTGGAAGTGATGTTAATCCGGAAATAACATTCTTAACCAACACCGATTGGAAGATTCTTAGGAATTACGTCCATCCTTCTATCAACCTAACCTAACCATTACAAAAATCGGTAGTGTCATTTAAAGTTCTATAAAACTATCAATCAAATTATTCGTACTGCGTATTCGTTTCAAAATTTGTTTGTTCGAAATTGGAAAAATTAATCAAAAGGAACAAAAATTATATTTTTGTGAATCTCCACGATTTTGAGATAATTTTAACAGCTTTAAAATTTATTCGAACATTATTTCCAAATAAGAAAATGTAAGAAATTGACCTCGAATAGATCTGGAATTATATTTTTGTGAATATCCCCAATTTTGAGACTATTTTAACAGCTTCAAAATTTTTCGAACATTACTTCGAATTCTCGAACTTAATTTTAAATATTCCAACATGGCATTGTAGTGTTCTCCAAACTGCCAAATTTCAGACAATTCGGGACACCAGAACTGGTTTTAATGGCTTTTAAAATTTTTCGAACTTAAGTTCGAATTTTCGAAAATTTTACTTTTAGTTTTTATGACGCAGAGATTATTTTAAGACAATAAAAAATTTTTCAAACATAACTTCAAATTTTCGAATATAATATTGTATTGTCATTAGTTGTACTCACAATTGCAAATTTCAGAAAATTCGGGCTTCCAGTATTGGTCTTAAAGCAATTTTCCCCAATTAATTCGTCGTTCGTCAGCGTAAGAAATAGAAATAAACCTATCGTACAGTTCGTTACGTACGACGAATTTCGTCATATGCACTGATTGTGCGTATTTTCATATTCTTTAGTGTGTTCTATATCTGACGACTAACTATAACTAATTTCCGG
This sequence comes from Lucilia cuprina, assembly GCF_022045245.1. Taxonomy (NCBI): domain Eukaryota; kingdom Metazoa; phylum Arthropoda; class Insecta; order Diptera; family Calliphoridae; genus Lucilia; species Lucilia cuprina. The sequence goes on along the minus strand of NC_060952.1, from coordinate 61,954,960 downwards.
AAATATACACCTTTGTATGGGGGCTATGGGAAATATTGGATCATTGTTTGAACATGCTTGATCCCTGACAGAAGAATATAACGACAGAAGAATATGTGACAAAATGCATCGAAATATATTTTGTAGTTTCTGAGAAAACTACTTAATAATTGGGAAAAAAAAAACTTAATTTTCTTGGAGGTAGTCTGAAAGTTTTACTCATAACATTTTAAGTCGTGAACCGTTTTTGCTGACTTTCAATACCAAATTGTAATGGATACTAAATCGGCTCAGAATTTCATAAGGACCAAGAATATATATACTTTGTTGAGTCTTAGATAAATATTTCTTGTTTACAGACGAAATAACAAATTTATATATACCCTCTATCACCACTAATGGTGGTGGAGGGTTAAGTTAATTTAAATATTAATAATTAAACCGTAATGTATTTTAAAATAAATATTGAATGCTTATTGCTTGTGAGCAAAGATTTTAATTGTGAACTATTTTTCCAAATACGAACCCATGCTCTTCAATGGAATCAAATCATAAAAATTACTTTTTTACTTTTTTGCTGGGTTGTTATGTAAATAAGAATTTTTTTTAATTTTTAAGTTACAATATAAAAACGATTAAATCAGCAGTAATTATATAAATGTTTATCGCAAAATTGTTTAGTTAAGTCTTTATGATGTTTTCTTTATTAAGATTTTTCTGGCGTTTGAGAGGTGCAATTATCAAAGTATATATAAATGGTACCGAATTTAAAAATAATATGTATTACTTACTGCGACTTCTACACTTGAAGGAGGTAGTAATCTAGAAGATACTTTTGTGCATTTGCAATTGTCGAAACACCATTGAGCGTACTGACGCAGTTTTCCATCTAATGTCTCCAAACACTTCTTAAGATGTGAAACAAAATATCTGCAAAAATCGTTAAAAAATTAGTATAAGGATTATTTAAATATAAGTTAGGAATTATAACTATGTCATTTGAATATTTAAAACCGATGTGTTCCAATCTGGACAATTTTAGACAAGATTGGTCAAGGAATTTCTGAGTTGTTTTTTTTCTCAAGATGTGTTTCTTGACACACAGTATCTTTGGACCTAATGGATATATCGCAATGAAATATCACATGTTTTCGAGTTGATAGAAAGTGGAAAGTGTGTTCTATATCTTGATATTTGGGTTTTATTGCTTTTTTAAATATTTCCCATCTATTTTTTGTTTTTCAAATGTTTTGGGATTACGGATAGTCTTAAAATTCTTAAAAAAATTTAGCATAAGACATAAGACTTTATTCTCCATTTTTGGGATTTTTTATCTAAAATTAGCTGCAGATATTTCATTCAAGAATTGTTACAGAATTAATTTTAAAAAAGCCCATATTGAAAAATACATTAGACATGTTTTTTTCAGACAATTCGGGACACCAGAACTGGTTTTAATGGCTTTTAAAATTTTTCGAACTTAAGTTCGAATTTTCGAAAATTTTATTTTTAGTTTTTATGACGCAGAGATTATTTTAAGACAATAAAAAATTTTTCGAACATAACTTCAAATTTTCGAATATAATTTCGAATATAATATTGTATTGTCATTAGTTGTACTCACAATTGCAAATTTCAGAAAATTCGGGCTTCCAGTATTGGTCTTAAAGCAATTTTCCCCAATTAATTCGTCGTTCGTCAGCGTAAGAAATAGAAATAAACCTATCGCACAGTTCGTTACGTACGACGAATTTCGTTATATGCACTGATTGTTCGTATTTTCATATTCTTTAGTGTGTTCTATATCTTGTGTTTTTTGTTTTCAAATCGTCAAAAAACATTAGTCATAAAAAAAGAGCTGAAATCTAAAATATTACTACTACTAGAGAAGATCTACGCTTAAATGGCTTTTTGTTTTAGGGGATATTTGGGGTTTATTGCTTTTTTAAATATTTCCCATCTATTTTTTGTTTTTCAAATGTTTTGGGATTACGGATAGTCTTATAATTCTTAAAAAAATTAAACATAAGACTTTATTCTCCATTTTTGGGATTTTTTATCTAATATTAGCTGCAGATATTCATTCAAGAATTGTTACAGGATTAATTTTGAAATAGCCCATATTGAAAAATACATTAGATATGTTTTTTACACATCGAAGATTCAATGTTGGAAACAATTGGATTATCATATTCTATATCAGGAATTCCATGAGAAATCATATTTACAATAAATTCTTCAAAATTTCGATATAAACTCTTAGATATGAAATTCAAAATGAGGCAAAAAAATCAGTTTTTCACAAAAAAATTTTCTATATTTAGCCCCTGTGTTGAATTTTAGTTAGAACTGTGTGATTTTTTTAGATTTTTTTGTTGCAATTTATAGCTCTGCTGGTTATACTTATGTGCACAAAAGCATTTGTCGATTCCATGTATAAAATGATCTAATAAAAAGGCCTATGTGTTTCAAATTCTATTGATTTAAATCATAAAACCGTCATAATATTATTTTATTTACATTAATTAATATAATACCGTGAAAAATCGATAATTTTCCGTCTTTTGGTGTACTCATAAGGGTTGTCAATTATTCGTGTTTAAAATTTTTCGAATAAAAACAATATTTTTTTTTATTCAAGTAGTCGACTAAATTTTAAAAATTACTTGAACAAATAACGAATAAAAGTTTTAATTTGAATACTTTAAAAAATATAAATAAAACTTGCCAAACACCTCTAAAATATTCAGATACTGGTAAAAAACGGGTTTGCGTACATTAATGCATTTATACGTCAGTAAACTAAATCAATCTCCACCTATTTTAAATGTATGTTTAACTTTATATTTATGTCGAATTTCATCGCTATACTTCGTGGGTTACTTGTATGGGAGCTATCCAAAAAAGTGGACCGATAGTATCCATTTTGAATACAAAACAAGCCTTACTTATAGAGAACATTTGTGGGCGGAATTTTAACCCTCTAGCTTATTCCGTTTGGTCTCTATCGTGCTTTTAACAGACAGATGGCCATGAATCGTCTTAGAATTTAATAACATAATATACTTATATACTTTTATGGGACTATGACCAAAATTTCAATGCGTTACAAACGGAATGACAAAATCAATAAACGCCCATTTTTTGTTGTAGTGTATAATATGGAATATGCTGAATTTTTTTAATTTTTAAAATATATTTTTATACCCTTCACCTTCGTGAGAAGGGTATATATAAATTTGTCATTCCGTTTATAATTTCTATAATATAATGCTCCGACCCTATAAAGTATAAATATTCTGGATCCTTATAGATAGCGGAGTCGTGTAAGGACCCAAAATGTTGCCATTTTGAGCCACATATTTTTTACCACACTTTGTTTTTTTTATAAATAAATGAGATATTCATCGGTGTTTTATTTGGAGGGCAATGGATTACATCCACCTAAGGGGAGCGAATTACATCCGCCAGTGTGTGTTTGTTTCTTTTCAGATAAAAAAACGATCAACGGAGTAACAGAATAGTGACATAGAGAGATTCAGCCAGGGAGGACGAGAAGGATATTCAGCCAGAAAGAGGGAAGATATTCAGCAAGAGAGAGGAAATGTATTCATCAACAAGAAGATATCCAGCCAGAGAGAAGGAAAACAGTCAGATGGGGAGAATAAACAGTAAAACTGTTAACGGTTCAAACCTATGAGAGGAGCATTACTACAAAACTACTGACGTTGTAGTTACAGAGGACTATAAAAGACGATGTAAACGACACAATCAGTCTCTTTTGCAGAGTAAAAAGTGAACAGCTATGACGTGTGCGACGGTAAGAAAAATTCAGTGAGCAGGTTAGGTTAGCATAAAACATAGTACGGCTAAGTTTAGGTCTCTGGTTTACAATCAGTGGACAAACCAAACCTTTAACGGATTAACATCTGCTAAAGCAAGAGTAGGGCGGATGTGATAGGCATTTTCCCGGGAAATTTAGGGTCAAGAAAGAACTCTAGAATTACATTGTAGAAGAAAACCGTAGGTAAGCACTGGCTCAGGGCAAAAGCGATAGAACTCTTCCTGGAAGTTTACACTCGAAAGAACTAGGGACAAGAGAAAAAATTTCAAGAATTTACATTCTAGATATTCACAAAGGCAGTTAGAGGGCAGGATAGGAGGGAAGCCGACACGCGTCACACGTTTACACAACTAGACGTGCCAAAAGTATCACATATGGAAACAAGAATGGGACAGCAATCAGACTCAGGCCACCTGTTTTGCCCATCACTACACAATGAACAGAGCTGGCAATTAGCTACGAATCCACCTCAGCAAAGTCCACACTACTCAATCGTGATCGATATAGTCCCATTGCTTTTGTTGAGCGAGTATAAGAACTCGCGGAGGTCTACGATCTGACAAAAATATGCTGCCCCGGACAATGCCAGAAAACCCGTCAGTGGAACACATGGAGAAGCTTAAAGGACGAATTTCTAAAGTTTTTTCTGCCACCCCGATATTTTAAAGGGCTTGACGAGATTCGCCAAAGACAGCAAAAACCACGAGAAACATTTAAAAGCTTTGTCATCGTATTACAAAACATGATGAGGCACGCGGGATACACACACGAACAACAGGTGGATAGCATTTCTAGAAATTGACTGGTGGATCAAATATACATAAGAAGGAAAGATTTTCAGTCCCTGGAAGAGTTGATTCAGATGGCCGAAGATTTCGAGGTAATACGAACACACCACCCCAAGGTAAGCCATGATCACCATGACACTCGACAGGCTCATCGAAGAGATAATAGAGCTCGACAAATTGTACCAAAAGTAGAAGTGACCCAATTAATCCAACGACAGCATGCAGGAGATGCGGGCAAGAAGAACATGGCTACCGTTTTTGCCAAAACGAGAGTGTGTTGTTCTGCTGGCAATGCGGCAGAAAAGGTGGGACCCATGAGTGCTGCCGAAGAAATACGGGAAACGCCAGAGGACCGAGCCATCAGCAAGGGGAGGCTGTGGCCCTGAACTGTCAAACCTTGCCCCAGTAAATGCTTTCCGTCAAACGGAAACCCGATTGCTGGCCCAGGTCCAACTTGGAAGCCTGCACAAAGAGGCTACAATCGATACAGGCGCCTCGAGGAGTTATACAAGCGAGCGTGTCGCCGAAGAATTAAGAGAGCAGATGATTCCCGTAGACAGTAGGATCAGCATAGCGAATGTTACCACAGTAGAAGTTAGAGAAGTTATCAGAGTGGGGGTGAGATTAGGCAGCAGAAGTTGCCAAATGGAGATGGGTGTTATGCCAAGCATGCTGGACGAAGTGCTGCTAGGTTTTGATTTCATGAGAGCTGTGGAGTTTAAGATGCAGTGTAGTGACCAGAAAGTTAAGTTCCGACCTGTATCCCAACAGGTAATGATGGGATTAGTAGAGCAGGCAGTAATGGCAGGCGAAGATGCACTTTGTGAAGACGAAGTAATTTCTTTATTTCTGGAGAGTGAGTTAGACAAGTTCAAAGATGTCAAGGATCCTACAAAGAGTGTGAGTTAGACAAGTTCAAAGATGTCAAGGATCCTACAAATTTGGCTGAGCACCAAATCACATTGAACGATGACAGACCGGTATACGGTATACGCACCGCAATCCCGAAATGCAAAGACTGAAGAAAAAGCTGAAATGCTGAGGCATATATTCCGTTTGGTAAGAAGGAACCTCGTTAAAGATTTAGCCTCTTTAACGAGGTTCCTTCTTACCAGGCGCGTTACTTTAATTTGCGCATAAGAAAATGGAATGTTTAAGTAGGAGAACTGGTATGGTTTAAAGAACACCATAGAAACCGTAGGTAAGCACTGGCTCAGGGCAAAACTCTTTCTTGAAGTTTACACTCGGAAGGACTAGGGACAAGAGAAAAAAATCTTTAGAGTTAGAGGGCAGGATTGGATGGACACAGACACGCGTCACACGTTCACAACCCGGCCAGCGGGACAAGTTCGTGTTAAATGACATAAGTATTAAAAATACTTGTAAAGAAAAAAACATATATATATATTATATATATATATATATATATATATATATATATATATATATATATATATATATATATATATATATATATATATATATATATATATATATATATATTTATATATAATATATATATATATATATATAATATATATATATATATATATATAATATATATATATATATATATATAATATATATATATATATATATATATATATATATATATATATATATATATAAGCATAAAAGTGTTCAATAAAGCTCGAGAGATAAACAAGTAAGAGTGATATATTCGGCTGTGCCGAACCATAAATAGCCTCCACCAACTACTTTTATATTAATATTTTTCTAATTGTTCAAATATTTGTAGAAACGAGTTTTCTCACAGTTAAAGCGGTTTTAGGGGCTGGGCAGATTGTAAACGATTATTTAAGCTAAATTTCTGTACATAAAATCTATATTTCAGTAAAATTTAGTATTTATATCGTAATTTAGTAACGTGTGTTTAAATGATTTTCTAAAAGGAACCTGTCTGGGACCGACCGAACCCGTGTTATGAACCGATCGTGAAAAAATCTTAAATTTATTTTTTTTATACAAAACAAATATTTGTGCCAAATATTTTAATCTCTGAAATTTTGTGAAGATATCGACATTGCGACGAAAGTTATTAACAAAAAACCCATTTTCCGGGAATATGTACTTTTGTATGGGAGGTTTATGAAATTGTGGACCGATCCTGGTGATTTTCCGTCGACATGAAGCTCTTGAGTAGAAACGAATGTATGGTGATTTTTATGGAATTATCTCATAGTTTTCGAGAAAAATACATCAGAATGTGTAAAAAAATGCTTATTATTTCGAGGTTGTTTCAAATTTTGATTCATAACTTTTTCCGATGTGAACCGATTTTGCTCATTTTCAATACTTCAATGCTAAGAATAACAATAAATATTTTCGGTGAATTTGGTTGATGTTCTTGGCTTAGTTTTAAGGTGAGCGTGTTTTAGGCAGACAGACGGTCAGACAGACGGACATAGCTAAATCGACTCAGAATTTCATAAGGACTAAGAATATATATACTATGTTAGGTCTCAGATGAATATTACTTGGTGTTACACACGGAATGACAAAGTTATATATACCCTCTATCAGCACTGGTGATGTACATTTCACTAGTCCATGCACAAGTACTTTGCTGGAGTACTCGAGCTATCTAATCTCTGACCAATGGATGGCCTCTGTTGATTCGGCAACAGCACCTAGAGACGTAAACGATGGACCGAAGTAAGATCCATCAATAAGCCGGATACATTGTTCTTACTCACAGGGACACACTGTGGCAATTCTGATATGAACAGAGTATTCTCTGAACATATCTGGACAACGCTTAGTCCCACAGTCACTCCTCTATGGGGTATCTATTGTTTTCGGCAACAGCACCGAACTTATCCCGAAATATTGACTATTATCATGCATCAGTCTTTTAACCGCCACTTAGGTACCCTTCCCGCGAATTTGGGTTTAAACCACAGCAACTACGTGGATCCCGAAGGAACCTCAACCCACAGACAATCCAGGATATAGTCCTGCGGGCAACTGACCACCCGTAGTACCAGATTATGCGGTGCTCTGACCTTTGGCAATCTATGCAAGGACTATGCCAAGCAGTAGACTGTAACCAATTTATATATACCAGCCACACTGGAGGTATTGGCCACCTCTTTATACCCCGGGATTGCAATAACACCAAGGCAGAGGTCTCGCCCCCCCGGGAAGCATGTTACCCAGATATCTGAAAGATCCGAACTTTCAATAACTCTATTGGAATTACGATCGAATAGAACGCTATTTAAAATTAATCAAATCGGTCCATAAATAACGAAGAGTAAAAACCAAGACCACCCCTGAAAATTTCATCAAAAATTGAGATTTTTTATTCATGCTCAAACAGAAATTGCAAAAAACAAAATACATAATCATACAGTAAATTCTGTTGTACTCTTGTTTATAAAAGCAAGGCAGAACGAGAGCAGCAGAACAAGAGTAGCAGAGCGAGAGCACACTAGGTGTTGTTATTGGCTAGAAACATGAAATTAATTATGTGGAGCCTGGCTTAAGTTAGAAGCCAGAGTATAAGTTTCGTACTCTTTGGTACTCTTTGAGTTTTCTATAATAATGAACCCAGAAACATGAAATTAAGTATGTAGAGCCCGGATTAGACGAGAACAGATCAATGGGGATTTGTTGGTACGTTTTCATTCTGCAAAAGATACTTTTTGAATTGTCTATAATATTGAACATAGAAACATGAAATTAAGTCGGAGTCGGAATTAAGTGAGAACCAGAAAAAGTGAAATTTTTGGTATTTTTTCGTCTTACAAAAGGTACTTTTTGAATTTTCTATAATATTAAACCTAGAAACATGAAATTAAGTATGTAGAGTCTGAATTACATGGTTATGGTAACCATGTTCAAAGAGCAACATATTATGGTTACAATTATGATTGTAGTCTAAATATGTTATGGTTATTGTAACAATTTTAAAATATCATAGATTAAAATCAGCTAAAATATTTTATCATAATATTTTTTATTTACCATAATATTGTTTGTTATACATGACTATATTATGATCAATGTGATCAAAATTTCATTAAAAAATATGTATTCGAAACCAAATTTATTTTGATTTGTGAATCAGTAAAATTACAGCTTCTAAAATATTAAAAACCTACATTTTCGAACCGATTTACAAATTTCGATTTGATTCACAAAAACATAACTACATTATAAGTGAAACATTTATACATATAATGTTATAAACCAAATGAGAATAATTTTTACTCATTTTATTATCGCTTAACACAACACACAGACAAAAAATAATGCGTGTGGCTAAAGTTGTTTTGTTGTTGTAGCAACAGACATAGAACAACAAAACATATAATGGTTATTTATAACAACATGACATACAATGGTTATGTAACATATAGCAACATAACATATAGTGGTTAATTGTAAGTTGAAATATTTGTTAGTAACATAATATGTTTTCATCGTTACCTTTACTTTCCATCAAAAAAATTTTGAAGTTGTTCAAGAAGAAGGGATATGTTCATGATTTCTTTGGTACGCATTCTTGTTAATACATTTTAAATACATGCCAAAATTCTTATAAATTTGTCATAAGTCATGAAAAATTGCACACAATTCACTTATGTAAAATTCTGTTATAAAAATTGTAAAATTCACTAAAATTTGGTATTCTCTTAGGACTCAAAGTAAATAAATATTAATAATACCATAAATTTTATTAGATTTTTGTATTTAATATTTGTTAAAATTAGTAATATTAAGACCATTTTAACATCTTGATTAAAAGAGAAGAAAATACCAAGTTGGGTGAATGCTTAACGGATTTTAATGCATTTTAAAATAAATATAGTGCACCAATAAAATTTTGCATGAGAATTATCACTGGTTATAAGCACTCATTTTAATGACGTGCTATTGTTCCAAATACGAACCCATGCTCGCCAATGTCACGCTAATGTTAAAATCATGCATGTTTCCCCTAAATATGAACCAGTTCATTATCAGTTGAACCCATGCATATACCACTTTTTTTTGCACGTCTTTTTTTGCTGGGTTAGTCATTGAAAAAATAATTACTTATCAGTGAATCATACTCAAATTTATAAAAGCCAAAGACATAAAAATGATGACAGTAACAATATTGTTTAAATAGAATTAAAATAACAACAAGTTAGAGTGCTATATTCGGCTGGGCCGAATCTTAAATACCCTCCACGAGCTACTTCTATATTAATACATTTTTAATTTATCAAGTATTTGTAGAAATGAGTTTTCTCATATCTTATATAGAAAAATTCCAAGATTTAAATTTATTACAATTCCAAGATTTATTGAGCATTATAAACGCCTTTTTTAACATTTTTATAGCGCTTAGCGATATTTAGTAATTTCCAAGTATGCATGTGTGTGAAAAATTTAAGGATTTTCAAAATACATATATAATTTTGTTCTACACAAATTGATAATGCAGCTAGTTAAATACTATTAAAGCGTTTTTATGGGGCAGGACCTAGTATGGAATATATGATCAATTATACCCCTATAGTAAAAGATTATTTAAGCTAAATTTCTGTACATAAAATCTATTTTTCAGTCAAATTTTGTATCGTAATTTAGTAACAAGTAATGTGTGTTTAAGTGATTTTCTGAAGGTACCTTGTATGGTACCGACCGCACCCAAAAAATCTTTCAATGTAATAGTAATGAGTAATGTGCTTTCAAGAGATTTTCGTAAAAGGACTTTGTATGGGAGCTATGTCCAATTATGTATATAAAGATAAAATTTCAAAATTTTGTATCTATATCATTATTTGGTAATGAATATTGTGAATTTAAGTGATATTCTGGAGGGGACCTAGTATGAGAGCTATGACGAAATATGGACCGATCGTAATACAATTTTATAGTGTAATTTATGTATGTATATAACAGCAATATTTTTGCTAAATGTATAGACATAAATATTTTTAATGAGTTATGTACGTTTAAGTGATTTTCGGGAGGGGACCTTGTATGAAGGCTGTGGCCAATTATTGACCGATCGAAAAAAAAAACTTTCACAGTAATATTCTTTTATGTGAGAGCAATACTTGTGCCAAATTTTATATCTATATCTTAATTTAGTAATGAGTTATACGCGTTTAAGTCATTTTCGGGAAGGGACTTTGCATGGGAGCTATGACCAATTATGGACCGATCGGAAAAAACTTTCATAGTAATATTTCTTTATGTGAGAGTAATACCTGTACCAAATTTTATATGGATATCTTAATTTAGATTTTCGGGAGGGGACTTTGTATGGGAGCTATGTCCAATTATGGATCCATCCAAAAAAAATTTCCTCTGAATGAATTCTATTGACATATGATTTTAATTTGTAAAATTTTGTGAAGATATCGACATTGCGACGGAAGTTATTAGCAAAAAACCTATTTTCCGGGAATATGTACTTTGTATGGGAGGTATATGAAATTGTGGACCGACGATGGCTATTTTCAGCAGGGATCAGGCTATTGTGTAGAAACGAATTTGTGGTGATTTTCATAGAATTATTTTACATAGTTTTCGAGAATTACATCAGAATGTTTAAAAAATGCTTATTTTTTACATTTTGATTCATAACTTTACCCGTTGTGAACCGATTTTGCCCATTTTCAATACCAAACTGCTTAGGATAATAATGAATATATCCAGTGAATTTGGTCTATTTGTTTGGCTTAGTTTTAACGTGAGCGTGTTTTAACCAGACAGACAGACGGACATATCTAAATCGACTCACAATTTTATAAGGATCCAGAATATATACTTGGTTGGGTCTCAGATGAATGTTTCTTGGTGTTACACACGGAATGACAAACTTATACATACCCTCTATCACCACTGATGGTGGTGAAGGGTATTATATGTTTTTGATAGCAATATATTGTTACAGTGAACATAGTTTAGTTATAGTAACCATATCCAACTATGTTTTTCTTTGCGTGTAGAGCCCGAATTAAGTCGGAATACATAAAAGGGGACTTGTTGGTACTTTTTCGTTATACAAAAGGAACTTTTCGAATTTCCTATAATATTTAACCTAGAAACATGAAATTAAGTTTGTATAGTCCGCATTAGGCGAGAGCGCATTAAAAGCGATTTTTTTAGTATTTTTCCTTCTACAAAATGTACTTTCTGAAATGTCTATAATATTTAACCAAGAAACATGAAATTATGTAGAGCCTGGATTAAGTGGGAACCAAAAAAGGGACTTTTTGGTACTTTTCCTTCTTCATAAGGTACTTTTTGAAATTTCTATAATATTGAACATAGAAAAATGAAATTGAGTGTGTAGAATCTGAATTAAGTGATTAAATTAACTTATAATTTTTTGTAATAAAATTCGTACTGACTGCTTTTTAACCAGACCTGGGACAAATGCATTAAATGTGTTAATGCATTAACAATTTTTTTAACATTAAAAAAAATTAATGTTAATGCAATTTTATTGCATTAACATTAACCAAGGCTTATTTAATACATTAATTTTGCATTAACATTAAATATTTTTGATTTTAATGCATTAATTTTGCATTAACATTAAATATTTTTAAAATTAATGCATTAAATTTACATTAACATTAAATATTTTTGAATTTAATGCATTAATTTTGCATTAACATTAAATATTTTTAGAATTATTGCATTAAATTTACATTAACATTAAATATTTTTAAATTTAATGCATTAATTTTGCATTAAAATTAACAAATGTTATGGTAAAAATAGATGAAATTTGAAAACTTATTTATCAGATAACACAAAGCTATATATAATTAATGTGTGTTTATTTGTTTTTATAGAGTGTTTTAGGCTTTTAGGGCTTAATTTCGTAAATGCCTACGCATCACTTCACCTATAAATTTTTAAATTTGTATTATGTAAGACACTTCATTATGACAGGTGATTGTTTGCGTTAGAACAAGTGAACAAGTTTCGTTATTTGAAAAAAAAATTATGGATAATCATATTTTATAAAACACATCAACTGAAAAATACTCACCTGAAACTTCAAATCAAACACCTAAATTATTCCGACAACCTAATTTCTTTGCTCAAATACTTGTAGAATCTATAATTTTGTAGAATCTTGTTGAATCTATAATTTTTTCCAGTCCATTTAGACCAAAACTCTGTTAAAAATCTAAAACTTTATATGAAAAGGATTGTGATTCTGATAATTCGACATTCGACAAATAATTTTAATCCAAGACACAATTCAGGCGTTAATTGTGACAATCCAACGCAATAACGAAGTGATTTATAAAATCTACTATTTTTTCTAAAGCGTTCACCTTTAAATGTGAAGTGTAGGTGATGCGTTTAACGAAGGGGATTTACGAAAAAACACCTTAAAGTCTATATTTAGACAATTATTAATTATACATATATTATGCAGGTGAAAACAATATATATGTATGTGCATATATATTATGTACTTTTCTTGTCAAAAGGCACCAGTACTATTTGAAATACTCAAAATGTATCAATTGCTTTTCTCATTTTGGAATTATAATAGTTTAAATGCGTTCAAATGAAACGACCGTTACTATAGAATGAGCTTAATGTATTAAAATTCCATCACGAAGTTTTCTAATTTTTGTTAATTCAAACCAATTCTCTAAATAATGGAAAAATCTTTTCCGTAAAAAATTTTAAATTATTCTTAAATAATTTCAAAAACAAAAATTAAAAAAATATGAACATTTACTATTTTTGTACTTGCATCATATTCCTTATTTATAGTTGATTCATTATAAATGTATGTTTGCATTTCAGGTGACGATATGTATTAGGGCTGTCATTCGAATAAAAATTATTCGATTAATCGAGAAAAAAAATTCCAATTTAGAATAAAGAATAATTCGAACAATTTTTGTCGATTAATCGAATATTCGAATAATATTTAAATGTTGCTTTTTACTAATATTTTATTATAATTCTGAACAAAGAATTATGTTAATATTTTGTAAATTAAAGCTAAATCTAAAGATCCGTTATAATTGTAACAAAACATTTAAAAAATTCTATAAAAAAGTTGTTGTTCCAAAGAACAACTTTTGCTTTGGACAACCCTGTTGCTTGTGGGAATTTTTATCACTGACAATTAAATTCTATAGTCTATTTTTAAAAATTCCTTGTTTATTACAAACATTTCCCATTTGTTTCATTTAAGATTGCTCTCTTCCAGATTATAATTATCTCTTTTATTTTACTCTCGTCAATGATATTAACATTCTATGTAAAATCCCTGCCGGCAATTTGTTAGTTGACTGTGAAAATAACTTACCCCCATTGTCTCAATGCCTGATTATATTTTATAGTAAGGTTAAATTGATAGTTTTCGTATAAAAATTATTTTTACCGCCAGAATATCTACCGGTTAAACGATAACCGGAGTTGGTGTTAACGGGGGTTAAAGTGCCTATTAGAACTATAAGTCAGTTATTTCCAAAATGCTGGCAGGGTTTTCATATGGAATGATAATATCATTGACGAGAGTAAAATAAAAGAGATAATTATTATAATCTGGAAGAGAGCAATCTTCTAAATAGGAAGAGAGGAGCAAAATAAACGACACAATGAATAACAACCCTACAATGGGTCAACAAAAAATTAAAAATTGCCGATATGTATATTCAAATTTTAGACAATTATAGAAAGATACAAGCATAATGTTACTGTAGTGTAAAACAAACGTATTGTACACCTACCAATTTACGATTTCTTGTGTAATAACTCAAAGGAAAACAAATGTTATTGGCATTGATTAAACTTCGACATTTAATTTAGAATATTTTTACAATATGTAATAATGCTGTAACAGATGCCAATTTGTTGTTATATACATAAGTAATATTTGCATATTTTAAGTATTAACAATATTGGTCTCCTTATTTTTTAGTTTATAGTGTATAATCTTCCTTAAATAAGAATTTGAATTATGAAATACAAATTTAATTGATCTTTTTAAAGTTTGTACAGTTTTGTCCGACATTGTATAGCAAATAAGTTTTTGTAAAAAAATTGGAGAATAAGAAAATCTATGTTGTTTTTGGCGTAAACTGGAACTATTTAATATGAAGGCCATATACTTGGAATTTTAATATTATAACGGCTTTAAATTTAGGAACCCATAAATTAATATTTTATTTGTGCATATGGTTTTGTGTTAAACGGCTCGTTACAAAAGTTAAAAAAATGAGTGACGGAGAATTTTATTGTGATAGCGATGATAGTTTAACTGATTGTACATATTTCCCAACTCCTTCAAAAAGAAAATCAAATATTTTGAAAGGTGCTCCTGCCAAAAAAAGAAAACTCTTGCAAAATGAAATGTAAGTATTAATAAACATAAGTTGTGAAAGAAAAATCCTACAAAACAATATATTTTCAAAACTCTACATTTTATTAAAACATTTCGTCTCATTTACATATATCTAAATATTAGATCTGAAGACTCTGATGTCCCTTCAGTGACAATGAATACAAGCTCGTCTAATGAAGATAAAGCTGACATATCAATAAGTAGTTTAAAAGGAACATGTCGATTATTATTTGACAAATTTTTTAAAGTTGTGGAAACGGTAAGGTTTATTGGAAACCGAATAGGTTCCTCAACTTAATATCTTTCAATTTTAGAGAAATGATACAACCCATTTGAAAAAGATGGGAGGTATTATTGCTGAATGCAATGTTTGACTCTCTAAGATAAAAGGATCGTTACGTATAAATTCAAACTTCTTGGGCCATTTACAAAGGCAGCATCCTTCTCAATATGTTACATTTCAAAGTGAAAAAAATAATAGCCAAGAAGATTGCAAGACAACAACATTTGACCAACGCGTGCTGGATTTTGTAGCAAACACATATAGCCCTCTAAGTATAGTTGACAGCCCGTTTTTCAAAAATTTGTTCGTAGGCACAAACCGTATCGTGAAAAGTAGACGAGCGATGACTACACTTTTAAAAGAAAAAAGTGTTAGATTCCAAAAAACAATGAGTCAGATGCTGGATAGTGTTCCATATTATTGCACTACCACCGATATATGGTCCGCTCAGAAAAGATCATTTTTAGGTTACACAATACATTGGATAGACGAACGCTCATTTAAAAGAGTGTCCAAAGTTTTGGCATGTCGTCGATTTGTTGGTAGTCACACTGCAGAAAATATTACCAGAATAATTGGCAATATTCACGATGACTTTCAAATAGACATTTCAAAATTAGTGGCAACAATAACGGACAATGCATCAAATTTTTGTAAGGCGTTTAGGGAATTCGGTGTTACAAGTAATATATAAATTATATTAGAAGTAAGCCATTCCATTGATCTTGCATATAAAATTCTTTTTCTAGTTGACAACGATCAGGAAGAAGATAATGATATTGATGATGAGTACGATTTTGAGGAAACTATTGCCTATGGTGGCGAAGAAGGGATTCATGTTTATGAAATAAATACCTTGCTTCCGAAACATTTTCGATGTGCCAGTCACACATTAAATCTTTTGTGTAATGCTGATTTTTCAAAAATTATTAAGCAAAATGAGTGCTTATTTTCACGACACACGCAGGTTATTAAAAAGTAAGAACTATTTATTTTTTAAAAATTTTAACGGTTATTTTTAATGTAATTTTTTATTATGGCAAAGATGTTCTAACGTGTGGAGTAAATGTAATCGCCCAAAAACGGCAGAAGTAATGAAAACCAATCTAGGCTGCTATTTAAAAACTCCAACAGTAACACGTTGGAACTCTTTGTACGATAGCATAAAGGACATTCTTTTTCATAAGAAAAACTTGTTATCTTTATGCAACGAACTGGATATTCCTAAATTTTCTCAGACGGAGATAGACTATTTGGAAGAATTTGTACTTATGATGAAGCCAATTGCCGATGCTCTTGATTATTTACAAAGAGAGGAAAAAATGTACTTTGGTTATTTTCTTCCAACAATTATATCGCTGAAAGTGAAATTGGAGAAAATAGAAGACTCTGATTTAAAGGAACTTTCTGCGGTTAATAAGGAGCTGCAGCATGCTCTCTGTGAGCGATTTTCTGATTATTTTGAAGTTAATAAGAATGCAGAGGATGCTATAGTTGCAGCAATTTCATGCCCAAATATTAAGTTGAGATTCGTCAAAGGTCTTGAGAAAACTGCACCTTCAAAAAATATAGAAAGTTTTAAACAATTATTTGTTAAACACGCTTCTAATTTTACAGTAAGTAGGAAATGCAATGAAGTTTCATCGTACCCTGATGACTTTTTGGAATTTGGAGATTCGAATTGTTAGTAATTTCCACAATCGAATTAATTTTATAGTACTTCTTATTTCATTTTAGTTAATATATTTTTTTTCTGCAGATCCTGCAGAAGATTTAGAACAAAATGATGCGAGAAAAGAATTGGATTTATATTTAGCAGACAGTGATGAATCATTCCAATGCTTTCAAAGATTTCCTCGGATTCGGGAAGTCTTTTTAAAATATAACACACCGCTGGCTTCTTCGGCACCTGTCGAGCGTTTGTTTTCATTTGCTGGCATGGTCAACACTCCTCGCAGGCGGAGTCTATCAGATAAAAATTTTGAAAACTTAGTTATAATCAGAGGAAATAATTTAGATTAGGTTAACTTTTATATTATAAACTATTACTATATTACTATTAATAAATATTTACAATTAAAAATTGTAAAAAGAAATAAATGAAAACAAATAAGCTTATATTCAACATTGCATAATTATTTATAACCTTATAAGCAAATCTTATATTAAAAAACATAGATTTATTTGAAAGTATTTTAACCCATTTGATTTTACTTTCAAGTCAGACTTTGGTATTATATTTTAAATAACATACATATATCACTTTTTATACCCTACACCACTATAGTGGGGAGGGTATTATACGTTTGTGCTGATGTTTGTAACATACAAAAATATTGGTCCAATACCCACCTTAAAGTATACCGAAAAAATATTTAATGTTAATGCAAAATTAATGCATTAAATTCAAAAATATTTACTGTTAATGTAAAATTAATGCATTAATTTTAAAAATATTTAATGTTAATGCAAAATTAATGCATTAAAATTAAAAATATTTAATGTTAATGCAAAATTAATGCATTAAATGAGCCTAATTTAATGTTAATGCAATATTTTTTCCATTAAATTTTTTTTTTAATTTAATGTTAATGCAAAATTAATGCAAATCGCCCAGGTCTGTCTGGAAGTGCTGATAAACCGTCACATCCCCACTTACACATTAAGACAACATTACAGTTATGAATTTTTCATAGTTGGTCTTTTGAAAAGTCTGACACAATTCTTGATGCTGTGTTTTCGGCAAAGATGATATATCAATACAAGCTTCCACATCATTTAAAGGTGTAATTATAACTGGATGACCTAATTCATTCGAAGCTTGCAGGTACAATGCATACATCTGGTGCACAATAGATTGAATATCTTTGTGAATGTTGTTGCGGGGTCGCATATACTTAATCAGTTCCGATATCTTGAAACCTAGCATATTTAGGGATCCTTGTGCCCTGTTGGTATTCTCACCGGAAGGTTGTACAGAGTTCGTGGGTGGTGGTCCCACAGCCACTCCATTACCAGTTTCCTCAGTCTTTTCGTTTTTCTTGTTATGAGTGTCTATTTCATTTTTATCCATGTTTTTGGTCCAAACTCAGAGCCGCTATCTCCATTCGTTGTACAGTCGCGTTAAGATCCCGTGGTTATCTTTGCATGCAGGGAGGCCACGCAATGGGTTCACATGTGATCCTTATGGGATCATATGTTAGTGCCAGATCCGCGTTAGTCGGGAAAATCTTTTAAAAATATTTAATGTTAATGCAAAATTAATGCATTAAAATCAAAAATATTTAATGTTAATGCAAAATTAATGCATTAAATGAGCCTAATTTAATGTTAATGCAATATTTTTACCATTAAATTAAGTTTTTTTAATTTAATGTTAATGCAAAATTAATGCAAATCGCCCAGGTCTGTTTTTAACACATCATGGTGAAGGGTATTTAAGATTCAGAACTCTTACTTGTTTTGATGTTAAAATTTTTGTTTAATTTATAAAGTGGTAATTTTGACCTAAATCTGTAATAACAGGTTCCGACACTCAAAATTAATCCTGTATCCTTGTCAAAAGGCTTCAATATTTTAAGAAGTATATTTTCCAAAAAAAAATTTTCGAAATACTTCTGATCCACTGCACAGTGGGGCAGAATGGAAATTTTTTGGAAATAAATCTGGCATTTCTAAACGGCTGATCCGATCCGGATAAAATTTGGCGTGAGCGTAGCCAAGGAGTATTCGAGTTTAGGTTTTGAAGATGAACCCCGCAGATGCCCCAGGGCTCAAAGTAGGGTACCTACGACATGTAAAATTTTTAAACTCATGCCATTTTTTTTTGTTTTTCACCCAAATACAAAATATAATATCCGAGTTATAGGCATTTAAAAATTTAGTGATACAAAATTTACCATACCTTGGTTCGCCTTTTTTTGAATACCGGGCGTAATTTTGGACCAAATGAACTCATTTTTTTCTTGTTAGTTAGACAAAAAAATTTCCAATAATATATAAAAAACTTCAGATCAATATCATTTACAGATCCAAAAATATACGTTTTTTAATTTAAAAATTCAAAAAATTGTAAAAGACTTGTGCTATTTTTTGAAAATGTTGCCACTGCGTCCTTCCGAATATGACCTATTTTTTGTCAAAACTTCAACTTTGGGCGACATGTTCTTAAATCCCAAAACTGGGATCAGAAAACTGAAAGCAGTTTTGGAAACCTCAATATGTTTTCTATTTACTCTAAAAGTATTTTCCCAGCCCTGAAAGAAATGTGGACCCTATGGGCAAAAATGTAAAAAATCCCATTTTTGGGATTTTCACTCCTATTTTTGGGAATTGCGGGATGCCCTTTGACCTTTTCATTTTTTTTTTGCATTTTCTTATTTGAAATGACAAATTTAACAAGCGTTAAAGATTTCATTAAGTTTTGTTCAAAAATAAAGATTTTGTTGTATATTACATATTTGTTAAATTTCTAAAACTATGATTTCAGATCAATATCATTTACAGATCCAAAAATATACGTTTTTTAATTTAAAAATTCAAAAAATTCAAAAAATCGTAAAAGACTTGTGCTATTTTTTGAAAATGTTGCCACTGCGTCCTTCCGAATATGCCCTATTTTTTATCAAAACTTCAACTTTGGGCGACATGTTCTTAAATCCCAAAGCTGGGATCAGAAAACTGAAAGCAGTTTTGGAAACCTCAATATGTTTTCTATTTACTCTAAAAGTATTTTCCCAGCCCTGAAAGAAATGTGGACCCTATGGGCAAAAATGTAAAAAATCCAATTTTTGGGATTTTCACTCCTATTTTTGGGAATTGCGGGATGACCTTTGACCTTTTCAATATTTTTTGCATTTTCTTATTTGAAATGACAAATTTAACAAGCGTTGAAGATTTCATTGAGTTTTGTTCATAAATAAAGATTTTGTCATATATTACATATTTGTTAAATTTCTAAAACTATGATTTATATCAAAATTTTAATAGGGTCGCAGATAGCTACAACAATTTAGTCCATATTTATCCCTTAATATCTTCTTTTAGTTAGATATGGAAATTCTTGACCCTTTACAAAAAATTTCAAGCCAATATCTCAATTACATTCAAAAATATGTTCATTTAAACCTGTGTTCTTTAATTTCATCTTTTTTATATTTTAGTATGACAGAACATACATTTGGTGTTGAATAGAATATTTGGACAATTTTTAAAAATTATATAGTTAATTATTTTATTAAAGACTATAACATTGTATATACAATAAAAAAAATATAATTTTATTATGAGCCACGGACAACAACACCTAAATCACCCTACACAAACCACCTTTCCCGCCCACCGAAATATAAAACACAATTTAATACAATACCATCAGTTAGTATAATATCTTTCTTTATTTGAACTGTTTATCTTAAACATAATACAATTAATTCTTACAACCTACTTATATAGTTAATTCCTAACACTACTTATTTTCTATAAAATAATCTGTCATATCAGTATACATATCCAGAAGGTAATATAAGTCATTTAAATCTTCCTTGTTTTGAGATGATAGAGTTTCATAACAAATCCATCTTTTTCGCATAGTTGAAAGAACAGGATCAGAAGATAGAAGTAAACTATTAAAAATATCTTCATTCTGTGATTACCTGGAGCATTTTCTTGAGCTGAATAGTTGAACATGCTTAAAATCTCGATTCCTCGCTTCCCGGGCTTCTTCTGTTAACTCTCCAAATGGAAGAATATTCGATTCAATTATTATTTGACCATGACACAATACTTTGTGTACAGTTGGTGTTAGTTCCCTCCATGGATACAGAGATACAAGTAATTTAGAAATTTCGGATATATATTCCCCAAATAGTGGTTTGTCGATGTTTAATCCCATCTGAACTTTAAATTCTTCTTGGATTCTGCTTTGTTCCGCAGCTCTCAGTTCTTTCAATTCTTCATTATTTTTTGTTGATTTAGTAAGATTCTCTGGCACACTTCTATATTTGAGGTCGTATGCTATGTGTAAAAAGTAATCCACAAATCGTATTTTGGCATGAAGTGGTGAAATTCCGAAAGACAGGACTTCTTCATTAATACTTCTGCTTTTGTTTATATTTGAGAATTGCGACTTTTTCTCATTACATATTGAGCATCTCCAGAAGGAAGAAGTTTCTGTTATGGCATTGCTGACCTTTCCATCAATCATTGTTAAGCTTAGCTGATATGATACGTTAATAGAGAATTCCTTTATTTTTATGCAAATGGGCTCCAGTGCATTTATTTCATCTTTTAAATATTCCACTAAATCTTTTGTTGTTTTCTTTGACTCCTTTATATATTCAAATCCAATGGGTCTACAAAAATTGTTTGAACCCGGAGTTGTATTGACCCATATATCTTCAAAGGAATTTCCGATGCTTGACGATGATGGATTAAAGGAATATGAACGAATTCGTAATGGCACTAATGATGACATAAATATACTTTTGTAGTCTGCTAATGTCCGACTTCCACAAGCTTGTTTGTATTCTGGAAGTGCTGATAAACCGTCAGATCCCCACTTATACATTAAGACAACATCACAGTTATGAATTTTCCTTAGTTGGTCTTCTGAAAAGTCTGACACAATTCTTGATGCTGTGTTTTCGAGCAAAGATGATATATCAATATAAGCTTCCACATCATTAACAGCAATAGGTAATGGTAGGATAGTTTGTTTTTTTCCTGGATCGCCTTGTAAGATGGTAATATATTGTGTCCTTTTTCATGCAGAGCTTTCCTTAATATTTGGTACTTATTTCGACTGAGACCCAGTTCCAACATAAGCGCTATTGCTTCTTCTTCAGTAAAATTTGATTGTGATGTTGGAGTTGGTATACTTTCCACAATTCGCTTAAGTCGTTTTGGTGATGCATTAGGAAGAATAGTTGCAATATGTACGGCATCCATAGGTTGGTTTTCCTTTTTCAGCATTTCGTTAAATGTATCAGCAATTTCCTCATTTGAGATTGAAAAACGTTTTTGTGTGACCCTCTTTTTTTTACCTTGAACATAAGTCTTCGTATGACTTGCAAGGCGCTCCTGCTGATGTGTTGTAAATTGAGATTTCCGTAGTAGTTTCCATCCAACTACAAAATTTTAATCGAAATTTCTTTAGATTTCCATCCACAGACTTGCTTTTTACATCAAAAAGTTTTAAAAAGTTTTCAATTTTTGATATGCCTGTTTTGTCTACTTTTCTACTATATGTAGTTTTTATATAATTTGAAATGTCTTCAATTCTTTCTGGCCCTTTTGAAGATACACTCCATAAAACGGAACACAACTCTTCGTACTTTACTCTAATCTTCATTGTAGACTTATTAAATATGGTACTTAAAATCTGAGATGTTTACTTATATACCAATTTTAAAAATTTAACAAGTATGTAATATTTATGAACAAAACTCAATGAAATCTTCAACGCTTGTTAAATTTGTCATTTCAAATAAGAAAATGCAAAAAAAATTAAAAAGGTCAAAGGGCATCCCGCAATTCCCAAAAATAGGAATGAAAATCCCAAAAATGGGATTTTTACATTTTTGCCCATAGGGTCCACATTTTTTTCAGGGCTGGGAAAATACTTTTGGAGTAAATAGAAAACATATTGAGGTTTCCAAAACTGCTTTCAGTTTTCTGATCCCAACTTTGGGATTTTAGAACATGTCGCCCAAAGTTGAAGTTTTGATAAAAAATCGGTCTTATTCGTAAGGACGCAGTGGCAACATTTTCAAAAAATATCACAAGTTTTTTACGCCAAAGCGTTCTGCGTAAAGATACCTTTTAGAAAACTATAAAATTGTTATATGTTTTTAAAGAAAATTTTATTTTATTAATAAAAGAGTTAAGACACATTTTGGGCAAAAAAACGGCAAAAATCTAAAATTTTTTGAATTTTTAAATTAAAAAACGTATATTTTTGGATCTGTAAATGATATTGATCTGAAATTTTTTGTATATTATTGGAAATTTTGTTGTCTAACTAACAAGAAGCGGACCAAGGTAAGGTAAATTTTGTATCACTATATTTTTAAATGCATATCAGAAAATATAAAAATCTTTGTACTTGGGTGAAAAACAAAAAAATGGCACGAGTTTAAAAATTTTACATGTCGTAGGTACCCTACTTTGAGCCTACACAGCTCCGTCCCTGGGGCATCTGCGGGGTTCATCTTCAAAACTTAAACTCGAATACTCCTTGGCTACGCTTACGCCAAATTTTATCCCGATCGGATCAGCCGTTTAGAAATGCTAGATTTATTTCCAAAAAATTTCCATTCTGCCCCACTGTGCACTGATCAAGCAATACTGAATTTGACGTCAAGAGATGTTGGGAAATATTTTGTATTATTTTTATTTTATACTGTCAGGATCAAAAGATTTCAAAAATGTTTTTCAAAATCTTTAAATAATAATATTGAAAACCCAATATACATATTTTTAAAGATATTTTTGATATTTTTATGCTGATAGTATAAAATAACCGTTTCACTGTGGGAAAAATATACAATTTATGTCAATGATTGTCAATGAGCTCAAAAATATTTATACAACATAACAGTGTTGCCACCAAAAAATTTAGAAACTACACTTGATCGACTCCTAAATTACACATAAAAAATATACACATGCCCTTTTTTATTTTTATTTAAACATAAAAAAACAATGAAACAAAAATAAATCATATACATATTTTTCTATACGAATATTTAAATAATTATAATTAATTCATTTATAAACAAAATATAATATTAGATAATTAAAATATCTCTATATATACATATATAGTTATAACTGCGATCACTATTTCCAATTCTTTTTGATAATTGCTTGAATAGGTTCATAGTTTTCTTTACCGTTTCTTAAAATTCCTTCATTAGTAAAAAAAATTTATGCAATTGTTTCAGAAATCAGTTTTGCAATTTTTCAAATTACTAAAAATTCTTTCAGCAGAAGCATTTGAAAAAGGTAATATTAAAATAAACTGAATTACTTTTGTATATTGGGAAACAAACATTCTTGTATTTTAAATTGCACATAATTTACACATGAGTTCAATTACACATGGGCTACACATGGAAATAAAAATAAACATCTGCATGGGTATACTCAAGGCCTGGTTTTCCTAGCTGTCAAAGCAAAGACTCTAAATATATGAACAAGGCGAATTCATATAAGGTGGTGTTAGTCAATCAGCTGATAATTTTTTTCTTAATTCGCCTGGTTTTCCTAGCTGTCAAAGTTTGTTATTGCTTACATTTTTATATTTAAAAATTTCCGTTAAACAGAGAAAAACTTCGTTAATATTTTGAATAATTTATGTAAGAAATCTGAAAATACCAAACATCTCGTAAACAAATATCATTTTATTTAAATAATGGCATAATTGGTATGTATACAAATATGTTATTTAAGAGAAATATTTTTTCTATTAAATGTTAACATATTACAAAATATTGTTTTATATTTTATATAAAAATTGTGTAGATAACGTGATTAACTAAAAAAAATCTCTTCCGGAACACTTAATATTAAGAAACGCATACGAAGTATTTACCCGGCTGGCGGCAACTGACTTCTACGTTATGGCTTAATTTTGAAATCTATTAAATGTTAACAAATTAAACAATATTGTTTTATATATACACTATGTTGATAAAAAGATTAACTGAAAAAAGTCTGTTCCGGAACGCTTTATATAACAAAACCCATATGAGGTATTTACCCGTCCCGCGGCTGCACCATTATGGCCAAATATTGAAAATTACTCCGCCGGAGTAGAATTATACATTCGCAACAAGTATTCATTCCTTCGTAATATAATATTTTCATGAATATGTACTTTTTTTTTTTTTTTGTTTATTTTTCACAAAAAATTAAGTTTTACTTAACTTAAGGCACTTACTTAAATTTTGCAAATTAAGCTGCCGGAATAGAATTTTTCGATGGAAACAAACATTATTCAATTCAGAATATATTTTCCTCACAAATTTTAATACCTTAATCTTTATTTTTAATATAATATAAACATTTTACAAAAATTTTTCATCAAATGAATGAACTAAATGTACTTTTTTCAACTCAAAATACCCCCCCAACTTCACAATCCCACTATGATAATGTCTTAATACACAATTTTGGTACAAAGTTTAATTTTCAATGTGTTAATCAAGAAGATGTTTTAAAGGCTTTTCTGTCTATTAAATCTAACTCTGTTGGTCTCGATAGTATAGACCCAGTGTTTATTAAAGCATTATTACCGAAAATATTGATACATATCACACATATTTTCAACACAATATTTACCACTTCTGTTTTTCCTAAAGCATGGAAAACTGCTAAAATTGTTCCTATACCTAAAAATAATACGGAATTTAGACCGATTGCTGTCCTTCCATACATATCTAAAGCTTTTGAGAAAATTATGTCTGTGCAAATTTCAAACTTTCTTGACGCAAAATAACATATTGCATGCAAAACAATCCGGTTTCGAAAGAAGCGAGGATGTATTACGACACTTATTGATGTTTCAGAGGAAATTCGTATACCTGTTGATAAAGGGAAAATTACATTTTTGACGCTATTAGATCACTCTAAGGCCTTCGATTCTGTTAATCACCACACGTTAATAAATAAAATCACTAAATTATTTGGCTTTTCAATATATTCATCTAATCTTGTGCAATCCTATCTACAATACAGAACACAGCTCGTTGTCTCTTCAGGTTTATCTTCAGCTCCAGCGGAACTTAAAAGTGGAGTACCACAGGGCTCCATTTTGGGCCCACTATTGTTTTCATTATATATTAATGACTTACCCAGTGTGATAAAAACTTGTAAAATACATATGTATGCCGATGATGTACAGTTGTATTGTAGTTGTGAAAAGGACAATGTAAACAATTGTATTATGAATATTAATGCGGACCTTAATAGTGTGTTTGAATGGGCCAAATGGAATGACCTGAGTTTAAATCCAAAAAAATCACAATGTCTTGTTATTTATCACAAGAAAATTGATACCAGCTATTTTCCACCTATTATCATTAACAATCAAAATATTAATTATGAAGAAAATGCGAAAAATCTTGGAATTATCTTCAATAATACTCTTACCTGGAATGATCACATAAATAAGATATCTGGCAAAGTTTATGGCATTTTACGTAAGCTATGGCATTCCCACTATTACACCCCACTTAATGTTAGGCTTTTACTTGCAAAGTCATTTATTTTACCTACTCTTTTTTATGGATGTGAAATCTTCAGTAGCTGTGACAGCTTCACTAAGATCAAATTATCAAGAGTGTTTAACAATGTTGTAAGATATGTCTACGGCTTAAGAAAATATGATCATATATCTATTTATGCTAACCGAATATATGGAATGTCATTTGAAAATTACTTGAAATTTCGATCTTTATTATTAATTCACAAATTGATCTTCACTAAGGAACCAGAATATATTTTCGAAAAACTTAAATTCACCAGATCTAACCGAAATAATCTTCTTGTGCCATTTATATATAATAGATTACTCTCTGAGAGACACTTTTTTATACATGCTATCAGACTTTGGAACGCTTTACCATCCAATCTCCATTTAATTTCTAACGCAACATCTTTTAAGAATAAACTTTTTTTATACTTTAAATCGATTTTATAATTATAAATTATTTTGACCATTTTTATGTTTAATTATATTTTTGCACTTTTAACTGCTGTGCAGTAAATTATAATCTTATTGTTAAGAATATTAACTATTTATACTAAAATTTGCCATTTGTAATGACTAATGTTGTATATATAAGACTTTTGTCTTGTAACATTGGGATCATCAATAAATAAATAAATAAATAAATAAATAAATAAAAAAAAAAATGAATTCTCCGTACATATGGTTTTTGACATTTACGAAAACCAAAAGCAAAAACAAAATACATGGGAAATGTTGTTGTTGCAGAACTGCCACCACCTTATCTGAATTCGCCTTGTATATGAAGATGTTGCACACAGTGTATTTAAAATTGACAAAATTTTGTGCATCTTTTAGATGAGGGGGCTAGGTAACAGGGAAGCTAAATCATCGTGCTCACTCTCATGTTTGCTGAGAGAATTAGAGAGAACAAAAAGCACATACACATGTATATGGTACATTCCAATAGGAATGTACGTGTACATTGTTTTTGTTTTTATTTTTTTGTGAAAACACATTCAGGTTAAAGAATATCAAAAACTAAAAGAAGTTTTCTTTCTATACAATTTATGTGCAAATAACCTGTGGAAGAGCAAATGTTACCGATTGTTTAATTGTAGGGTAAGAATACGTGTTTTATTGTTGTAAAAATAAAACTATATCTATACGCACCGAATTAGAATGTTCTTTTTTAAGACTATTCAATTATGTATATACATACATATGTACTTACCATATGTAATTTTATAGACAGTTCAATTATGAACTTCTGTCTCTATTTTTGTATAGAATAAAGTTATAATAACACGATTTTTTGTTTAGTATTTATTAAATTTATTTAGCAGTTTAATGTTTCAAAATTTTTATTTTTTCTGTACTGGATAATTTGTATTTGTATGTTTCCCATGTGGAATGCTTCCGTAGTAAAATAAGAACTAGTAAATTAAGCATCTCCATTCTGTGTTTATAACATTCGTTATTCTCATCAAACCAAAAGGAATAAATTGTATTTTTGGGGCAACTTACGCATAGCTGAACAACAAATATTTTTATGTTTTTCATAGCTTTATTTTCTAAAAATATTTTTTCGAAGACTTTTATATGAATTTTACAAACTTCAAAAAATAAGTCACAAAAACTTCACAAACTTCCAAAGTCGGAATCTTTAGTATAATTTTTAGCATGAACAAACATTTCTGAAGGATATGTCAAAATTTGCGCTGGTTTAATTATATCCACACGACACTTAACGCAAGATATTCGTTGAGCTATGTAACCAACGTTGAAATAACGGTAAATCTAAATCTGTATGTATTTTTTCTATATTTTTACCATAGTAACCAAATGTAAATATATAATTTGCAGCAAAATTTGTTTCAAAATAATCCTTAAAAATTACTACTAAATTTTAACATTTAATTATGGTATTAAATTAATGTATGCATTTTTTCATAATTTTCTAGTTTTATATCTCTCTAAATATGTAATTCTAAAAATGTATATAATAAAGGGTTTTTATTTCGGTGCGAATCGATATAGTTTCATTTCTACAACAATAAAACACGTATTCTTACCCCACAATAACACAAATGGTAACATCATATTTTCCACAGTTTATTTGCACATAAATTTTGTGAAACAAGACTTCTTTTAGTTAGTTTGTTTTTGATTCGGCAATATATGTATACATACATACGCACACGTATACATGCATATAAGAATGAATTGCTGAGAGATGAGAATAATACGTTCTCTAAATATAATAAGTTCTCTGAGTACAATAAGTGGCAGAAGCCGTACTGCCATCGACAAATTTGGCACTGGCAGTACAATGTATGGCAGCAGAACAGAGAAAAACTTCGTTAATATTTTAAATTATTTATGTAAAAAATCTGAAAATACCAAGTATCTCGTAAACAAATATCATTTTATTAAATAATGGCATAATTGGTATGTATACAAATATATTATTTAAAAAAAATATTTTTTCTATTAAATGTTAACATATTACACAATATTGTTTTATATTAAAATTGTTTAAATAACGTGATTATCTAAAAAAATCTATTCCGGAACACTTAATATTAAGAAACGCATATGAAGTATTTACCCGGCTGGCGGCAACTGACTTCTACGTTATGGCTTAATTTTTAAATCTATTCAATGTTAACAAAATAAACGATATTGTTTTATATATACACTATGTAGATAAAGAGATTAACTAAAACAAAGTCTGTTCCGGAACGCTTTATATAACAAAACTCATATGAGGTATTTACCCGTCCGGCGGCTGCTACATTATGGCCAAATATTGAAAATTACTCCGCCGGAGTAGAATTATCCATTCGCAACAAATATTCATTCATTCGTGTTGGAGTCATCATTACTAACTATTAATAAAATATACATAATTTATCCCTTTTATCCCTTTGATTTATTTACTAACATTTTATTGCAACTCTGTATAATGAATTTTATGTTTTGTTCTCCTTTTAGTTTGCTATTCTATTGTTTTTAGTTTTCTGCTTGACAAGTTTGCTGAATAAATGAATTGCTTGAAATATTAATGGAAAAGTGTTTTATTTATGAAAATTACAGTCCATAATCGGTTTGGTATAAACATTTGGTCCTTTCAGAACCGGATAATATCGGTGAAGTTTCGAACGAACAAATCGTAGTAAAAGATATACATACGCGTCGCCGGTACGTCGTGATTTTTTATTGTTTGTGATCGTAATAAAGACATATACATACTCGTGTACATACATACTTACATTCTCGCCGTCGCGTCGGTAGCTGTGCTGTTTATTGTTGAATGTATAAAAGAAAAACATGGGACAAAGTAAACGCAATAATACAATATGAAAGTTTGTAGTTACATATGAGAACACATAAATGTGAATGAAGATCATTAGAATTGAAGGAAAAGAACATTACAACAACAACAATAGTGCATGTGAGTGATTGTGAATAGAGTACGGAAAAACAAGGCAACAGTGTGCTAAAGGGAAAAGAAAAATTAAGGTCGTTAATTTAAACCGAAAACTAGTGTTGCTAAAGATAAGAATAAAGCAGTGCATCTATAACTATATTTGTAAAGGCAGTGAACTTTAAACTTGCACTTGATTTGAAGTGGTTTGTGACTTTGATAAGTAAATTAACGGACATTAATGATCGTTTGCTATGGTTTGAAAACTGTAATTGGTGTGGTTTTTTGCTTGGCATTGGTATTGTTTTGATAAGTGGTAGATAAGTGTACAAATTTCAAATTCATAATGGAGGAACTAAGGAAAAAACGTTCACAGATAAAAAAGTCTATTACGAGAATATATAATGCTGTCAATAATCAGAATGCAAGTTATCATGAAATAAAGGTACGTATTGATAAACTTGAGGAAATTTATAAATGTTATGAGATTTGCCAAGATGAAATTGATTCCTTGTGTGAGAATGATAATGAGCAAATTAAAGAGGATCAATACAGATCACAGATTGAGGATATTTATTTTGCGATAAGAACTATTTGGTCTACCCAGTCAAATGAAACGTTAGATAGAACAGTTATTGAGGGTGCAGCTACCAGCAGCCCAAACAACAATGACATGGCAATACAGGCGATTGTTCAGCAGCAGTCGACTACGACATCTTTACTGGAGACAATGTCGGCAACACTCTCGGCCGTAACTGATATGCGTTCAAATGCTACAACTCAAAATGTTCAACTGTCAAACACTAATCAGTCCGAGCTACGTTTACCTCCAATAGAAATACCAGATTTTGATGGGAATCTCTCAAATTGGATACGCTTTAGAGATTTATTCGTATCTATGGTAGATTCGAGGACTAATATATCGAATGTTCAGAAGCTTGAATATCTACAAATGAAGTTGAAGGGTGAAGCTTCTACGGTCATAAAACATCTAACGCCTACGAATGACAATTACAACGTTGCATGGGAGCTTCTAAAGGAAAATTATGATAACTCCGAGATGATTGTGGAAAAGCATTTGGAACTCCTTTTTGATGAAAAGCATGTGAAGAATGCAACGGCTTCCGATTTTAAGAAATTCTATCACAATACGGTTGAGGCGTACAATGCTTTAAAAACTCTGAAGGGCTCTCTTGATTCATGGGATTATGTTTTGATGTTTCACATGAAGAAGAAATTGGACACAGAAACAATTACACTTTGGCGCAGACAACGTAAAGAGGGCGAAATTCAAACGTTTCCACAACTATTGAAATTTTTGAGAAATCGTGTAGTTGAAGTGGAGGAGGAACAGAAGGCTAATGCATCAATAAAATACCAACGTCAAGGTAAGATCGCAAATGTTGCTGCTGCAAATCAGTCGTGTCCAATTTGTAATGACGACCATTTCTTATACAAATGCTCACAATTCAAAGCGTTAGATGTTGATAAGCGTAAGGAAATTATTTCTAAGAACAAACTTTGTTTTAACTGCCTCAAGGGTAAGCACATCTCGACGGAATGTAAATCAGGTCCTTGTAAAGTATGCGGTTTAAAACACAACACACTACTTCATATGGGTGACAACGTGCTAGTTGCGGTAATTGGTCAACAAAGTGATAGTGATGAGAATCCCACAACAATCAACATCAACGTAAACCAACAGGTTAATCATGAGACAACACTTTTACCAACGGCAATAGTGATGGTACGCGATAAAAATAAAAGCCTTCAACCATGTCGGGCTCTCATAGACTCAGGGGCACAATCTACCCTCGTTTCGGAAGCTTGTGTTCAGAGATTGCAGCTACCGAAATCGCATGATAATACCGTACTGTACGGTGTTGGTGGAGAAAAACGTATTTCCACACTGCATTTTAGACGGACAACATACACACCCAAGTGGATCTCCCATTGCTGTGAACACAATATTTGGATGGATTGTTATGGGAGATATAATTGAACAGCCGGTACGATCGACATTTGTGGCTCATGTGTATCCAAGTCTGGATATTCAACTACAGAAATTTTGGGAGACTGAGGAATGTACTCCTCAAGGTAAGATTGTTAGCCCTGATGAGGAAAAAGCCGAAAAACATTACATGGATACTGTTCAACGACTGCATGATGGAAGATATATGGTGAGGCTACCATTTAAAAATGATTCTATAGAACTTGGAGAATCTAAACTTGCGGCAATGAAGAGACTTCAATCTATGGAACGGAGGTTTATGAAAAATGGAGACCTAAAGGTTGAATTTCTGAAGTTCATGGACGAGTATAAAGAGCTGAACCATATGGAAACTACACCAAGTGATATCAAAGCAGCTTATTATATGCCTCATCACGCGGTCCTAAAGCCAACAAGCACTACCACCAAGCTACGTGTTGTGTTTGATGCTTCGTGCAAGAGCTCAAACGATTTATCATTGAATGATCATCTGTTAGTTTGACCTACCATTCAAAATGATTTATTTACGATTTTACTGAAATTTCGGAAATTTAAAATTGGATTTAGTGCAGATGTCGAGAAAATGTATCGACAGGTGTTAATACACCCCGAGGACAGGCCATACCAATGCATCTTATGGCGTAAGTCACCATTGGAGGAACCTGAAACATACCAGCTTCGAACTATTATTTATGGAACTGCCGCAGCACCATTCTTGGCCACACGCACTTTGAAACAGGTTGCAATTGATAACTCTACAACACATCCAGACGTTTCATATGAAATTGACAACAATATTTACGTTGACGATTATATGTCCTGTGCGCCAGATATTGAAACGGCGAACTCAATGCGTAAAAATCTGTGTTCCGTATTGTCAAGTGCAGGTTTTAACCTGCGAAAATGGGCGTCAAATTCACATGAATTTCAGGAGCCCATTGGAGTAAAAGACAGAGATCTATCATCATCTGCAATTATAACCGACTCTGGAACAGTGAAAACATTAGGTTTATTGTGGAATACTGAGTCTGACTGTTTCCAATACAGCATATGTTTCTAGGAACATTCCGATGTAATAACCAAAAGACAGATACTTTCTGACATTTCTAAGGTCTACGATCCCATTGGATGGCTATCACCAGTGATAATAACCTTGAAAATATTCATGCAAAAACTCTGGCTTAAGGGTGTAAGTTGGGATCAGGATTTGCCCAGCCTTCTAAAGAATGAATGGCTAAAACTACAGAATGATATGCAGCACATCAAGGATTTGAAAATACCTAGATGGTTCAACTTTCAGATTGGAGATATTATAGAACTCCAAATTCCGTATCAACAACGAATGGGTGACCTTCCAAGCTATCGTGTACAACCCTGTCCAACTTTGAACGTGTGGGAATTGACTTTGCCGGACCAACATTAGTAAAATCCTGGAAAGGTCGCGGTTCCAAAAATTATAAATGTTGGATTGCCGTATTTGTTTGCCTAAGTACAAAGACAATTCATATAGAAGCAGTGACGGAGCTTTCTGCAGCAGCATTTATGGCAACCCTTCGACGGTTTGTATCAAGACGTGGTAAGCCTAGACACATATATACAGACAACGGTACAAATTTTGTGGGATGTAACCAGGAACTAAAGGAATTATTTGAATTTCTGAGTGATAACTTTGAGAATATTAATCAGGAGCTTTCCTTTCAAGAAATTCAATGGCATTTTACTCCGCCCTCGGGTCCAACTTTTGGCGGCATTTGGGAGGCAGGCGTTAAATCAGTGAAATTTCACCTGAAACGAAAAAACGGGTAAAACAGGTTTTCTTAATTATCTTACATAATATTAATGATACAAGAAAAATTTTAAATGCACCTGTATCTACTTTTAAAATGAGCAGATGGGTATCTGGTACTTTTTTGAAATTCGTACTTTTAAGGGGTAAAAATGTGTAACAAAGGTGATTTTGGTACCCTCTTTAGCCCTTTATAACTTTTAAACTAATTAACATAATTAAATTTTTCTAATTATTTTGGATACATCTTTTAAAATTAAGAGACACCTGTTTCGTACTTTTTTAAAATTCAGTCCTTTTTGGGTGTAAAAGAGAGAAAACTGTATTTATGGTACTTTTTTTAGCACATTAAGAAAACTTTTTCGGTTTATTGAATTATTCATATTAAATTACGGACTAACTCTGTAATATTTATTGTAATAAAATTTCACTGGGTAAAAAAGTATCAAAAAGGGGAAAAACGTTCGAGTTTTATCTGTTATATATAGATTTAAATACGGAACATTTTGACAACTTAATTCTCGAAAAAGTATATTTCTCAGCGAAAATGGGAAACATTGTACTCTTTTTATTAGTACTTTCCACTTAGGTAAAATTTATTCCACTTTTGGTACTTTTTCTTTCTTTAAATGATACTCGATGTATGTTCTTTAATATGAACTCAAAACACATGATTATTAAACATACACGGTCCTCATTGAATACGATTCTTTAAGAGACAACTTTTTAGTACTTTTTATCTCATAAATTGTACTTTTTTTAATTTTCTAAAATATTCAACCTAGGAACATTAATTTTAACATACATGGTCTTTACTGAATAATATTCTGTAAGTGGGAACTATTTGGTACTTTTCTATTCTTCAAATGGATTCTTTATAATGGTTAACCGGAACACACGGTCCTTACTAAATGAAAATTTATTGAGACATCTTTGTACTTTTTCGTTTTTCCGATGGTACTTTTTGATACTTTTACGATATTGAACATAGTTAGGGTAGCGAAACACCCAGGGTATGCTAGTTTTGTATAAATTAACAATATCTTCCATAGGAGATTCTTCTACAATTGAAATCTATTTAGTTTTCTGCTTGACAAGTTTGCTGAATAAATGAATTGCTTGAAATATTAATGGAAAAGTGTTTTATTTATGAAAATTACAGTCCATAATCGGTTTGGTATAAACAATTCGTAATATAATGTTTTCATGAATATGTACTTATTAATGTTTATTTTAATATCTTTATCCTTATTTTTTAATATAATATAAACATTTTACAAAAATTTTTCATAAATGAATTCGCCGTACTTATGGTTTTTGACATTTACGAAAACCAAAAGCAAAAACAAAATACATGGGAAATGTTGTTGTTGCAGAACTGCCACCACCTTATCTGAATTCGCCTTGGGTATACTTGTTAGTATTGTTTTGAATGCGAAGATTTTCGGCAATTTACATGTACACAACTCGATCGTAAACGAACCAGGTTTCTATAGTTGATACGAAAAATGGACTTTTAGACTTTTTCTGAAGAGGGGTTTGTAGGGGGGCTAGGGTCAAATAAGGGCCAATCATTACGAAATTCTGCAGTGCCATTTATACTTCTATGAAACTTATTTGTGCAAATTTTTAGAGAGATAATAGTATAAACAGAACCAGAGTAGGCATTTTTTGCACTCGTGAATACAATTTTATTTATTTCTCTCGTTTTACAACTCAGTTTCACGAGATTTATTTTTAATCTCGCGAGATCCATTTTTTAAACTCTTCTTTTTTATGCTCACTTTATGAGCGATATTTATGTATATATATTGTTTTTTTAATTTCTCTCACAAGAGATATCAAAATGAATAGAATTTGAATAAAACTTGCACACAAATTTCATCAGATATGTCTTAATCGACTCGACGGTGGGTAAAGGTCCAATAACTTTGTATATTACAAACATCAGCCCAAACGTATAATACTCTGCACACTAGTTATTAACAGAATGGTTATAAAACCAAACTAAAATAGGTTCATGTTAAAATACCAACAATGGTATTTTCCAAGTATGTTAATAAAATTTATTTCTTGTAATATGTTATACTTATGTATTATTAAAACCAATATTCGAAATTTGTTTTCATATTTTACAAAACGAAATTTTAAAATAGAAATACAAGAATGAATGTACAGTCGGGCGTAGCCGACCATGTGACACCCTATACCAGTCAGCATATTAAAAATGGGGATTATTTAAAAAATAAAACATTTGATTTGTTTTTTAACTTTATTTCGGATTATTTTAACTTTTTTTTTTGGCAAAAAGAGATTTTTTACAAGAGGGCCCAAAGGGGAGTAGGGCAAGATATGACCCTATCCTTATAAATGTTGGAATGGGGAGTTAAGTCTACTTCAAAGTTATTTATGTAGAATTTGAAAGTGTTATTAGTGTTTGTAAGTGAATTTTGATCTTTAAGTCATTTTCTGATGGGGAGTTTGTATGGGGGCTAGGGTCAAATGAAGCCCGATCATTACAAAAATCGGTAGTATCATTTAAAGTTCTATAAAACTAAGTTTTGTCGACTTTTGTTGGCATAACAGATCATTTTAATTAATTATAAGCCCAAAAGCCCTATTTGGTAAGTACGGTTTTTTGTAAAATAATACCTATCCAAAATTCTTGTTAGGATTTGAAATACTGGTCCAAATATATGGATATTTGGGGACTTGTTGGTTTAAATAAGTGAAATTTCAAATGTATACATATAGATTTCATGT
The DNA here is from genome assembly GCF_022045245.1 of Lucilia cuprina. NCBI lineage: Eukaryota > Metazoa > Arthropoda > Insecta > Diptera > Calliphoridae > Lucilia > Lucilia cuprina. The sequence goes on along the minus strand of NC_060952.1, from coordinate 61,918,510 downwards.
AAATATTATGCGTTCATGTAGAAAAAATTGAGTTCCAAGTCTCTGTTGGAACCAGAGTAGGCATTTTTTGCACTCGTGAATACAATTTTATTTATTTCTCTCGTTTTACAACTCAGTTTCACAAGATTTATTATAAACCTCGCGATATCCATTTTTTAAAACTCTTCTTTTTTATGCTCACTTTATGAGCGATATTTATATATATTGTTTTTTAATTTCTCTCACAAGAGATATCAAAATGAATAGAATTTGAATAAAACTCGAACACAGAAAATGTGTGCACGAAAACCGGTTTAATGGCGGTGGTAAAAAATAAATTTAGTAAGAAGGATGTACGTAGATATGTATGTGAAAGATGGATGTGTGTGCGGAGAAAAAGGTTTTATGGCGACAAACAAATGTTTTAAAAAAAACAAGTAAGAGTGCTATATTCGGATGTGCCGAATCTTATATACCCTTCACCATAGTGTATTTTAAACATCTTTTATAAATTTTAAATTTTTTCCCGACTACATTATTATTACATCAAAAGCTAAACAAAAAGAACTACAACATCGCTAAACGAAATAAAAAGCAAAATACACAAGGCATCTAAACCAACAGACATCTAAACATATATAACGAAAAACACAGAAAAACAAAAACAAAATTAACAACGCAATGACGCCAACAGCATCCAAACATACAAAAAAATACACAGCTAAATAAAACCAAATACATCTACACACGTGTATATCTTTTTCTAATATACAGTGTTGTTGTTGCTTTTTTGCTCATATCTCCGTTATTTACCGACCGATTTTACTGATTTTGAATAGCGATCTTCTCGAAATCATGTCTAATAGAATTATTGAAGACTCGGATCTCGCCGATATCCGGGGTCCTCTAAAAACTGATTTCAACAGACAGACAGACGGACATGGCTCAATCGACTCCGCTATCTATAAGTATCCAGAATATATATACTTTATAGAGTCGGAAAATTATATTATAGAAATTACAAGCGGAATGACAAACTTATATATACCCTTCTCACGAAAGTGAAGGGTATAAAAATGTTTATTTGCAAAACAAAAACTTGCATATATTTCTAAGCATTTTATTTGGGTTAAACACTAATTTATAAATATTTAATTAAGATATTAATGGTAGGAATTTTGTATGGAAACGGGGATAATTGTATGAGTACGGGGATAATTAAATAGCCGTCGAAGTATTGATATTATTATTATTCAAATACTCTAAAATATTTTATTAAATTACATATTTATTTTAAATATGACCATGCAATTACGATGTTACATTAGAAAAAATGCTAATATTAAAATACCCTTTTAACAAATAAATAATTAAATCCAAAAAACCCAATTTAAATAACTGGAATTCCAAAAAATTCAAAATATTATTGACCTGTAAATTTTTATAAAAAAAAACAAAATAAATTGCATCAACAAATGTTTTTTAATACAAAAACCTCATTGACACATCGTATATCCTGTTTCTTACTTCAATTACAATAACAATTGATATTTCTATAAATGAAATTTCTGGAAATTGATCACATTTTAAAAATTTATGAACATCTACAGGCAAACATAACTCTTTAAAGTTTACACACGCATATACATAACTGCACATGTATGCTTACAAACTCACACAAAAAAAATAATATTAATTTTCTTAAGATTTACAATATTATAAAACTCATGAAATACTCTTTTGTACTTGTTTCACGAGATAAATTTATTTTCCGCTCTTTAAATTTAAATATCACTCGTGAGATTTATTTTTAAAAGTCACGAGAAAAAAGATAAATTCACAAGATAATAAACAATTTATTTCGCTCGAATTAATATCACTCGAGAGAGAAATCAATTTGAACGCACTTCCTACTCTGATTGGAACAAAAGATCCATGATGAAAACAAGGATACCTATAAAGATCAAAATTTTTCATGCAATAATCAAAAAACCTAACTGGTGAGAATGTGTTAGTAGAAGCACAAAAATAAACGCAGTTGTTTAAAGGTACTAAATAGAAAATGTATTTTTTACTTTATTTTTATGTGTTATTAATGGAATTGAATAAAACTATTAGTTAATTATTTTTTGAAAAAGATATTTTATCTTAAAACATATTATAAACACGTATTTTTGTATTTTTTTCTGCACTAAAGCAAAAAAAAAGTATGTAAAATACTTTTTTAATTTTCAATACGAAAATGTACAACTTTTCTTTTTTCAGTTTTAATTAAAATGAAATGTCAAAGAATAAAAAATATTTTTTTCGTTTGTAAAATATAAATTATTTTCGGGGTTTTAAATAAATGAAAAGTATTGCAAAAAAAAGTGAAAAACTAATAAGTGCTAATATCCTCGCAATTTTACGAAGAAAATTTGAAGTTTAGTGAGTGCGTTCAGTTCTCACATGTTTGTTTTATTCTCTCAGAGCTCGTATTTGTGAAGAGAACAAAATTTGTTTTTGAAAACCGCTTCAGTTCCGCCTATATGTACTACTATATGTTTGTGGTGTATAAAGTGCCGGTCCACACTAGGAAACTTTTGATTCTGTGTGAGAGAGAAAGAATAATATTTATCTATCTCGCGGTACGGAGTTTCCCGTACTCGGAAACTTGTTTTGTTATTCTTCTCATTCGTACAACAACAAATCAATGCTAATAACACATAGTTTCTGAAACAAATGTTTCTATGTGTGGACATTAAAGAAACTTCAAAAGAGAATTAAGAAAAAGTTTGCTAGTGTGGAGCAAGTCAAAGTAAGCCGTAAGAAACTTATATTTATTTTTAAATATGAATACACGTTGCTATTAATACACACAGAAAAAAGATTGGATATCGTGATAAAAAATTATTTAAATTAACTAAAATTGTATCGCTGTTATTAAAAATCTGTAAAATTAATTAATTTTTTATATTCACTACTAAGAAACCATAATTATAATCGAATTGTACCGGTTATTAATTTTTTTCGGAATTCAGTAAATTAAGCCTACTTTTATTTGAGAACATCAAATATTAGTCGCTGCAACCAAAAAATAGTAGAAAGTAAAAGATATTGAACACTGCAACCAATTATCAATGGAAAAAATTATTTAAAATTGAATGATTATTAAAGGAACTAAATTCACAACCAATAAGTTGGTAATTTTAGTTGATGTATATAAAAACAAGTAGGAAAGTATAGTCGGGCATGGCCGACCATATAATACCCTACACCATGAGTATATTTTTAAAATTTTTATTTTTCATAAAGAAACTTTTATGTTGAATTTTACCAAAGTATTAAAGCAATTTAAAGATAAAAAAACAACATTTTCTAAATGAGGCTTTATATATGTCAAATATGTGCCGATATGGGCCGATAAATTTGGGAAATGGGTTTTTTAAATAATAGGTAGTTTTGATGAGTTTCATTGCGATACAAATGGTTACAAGTCCCCACTATAGTGGTGCAGGGTATAATAAATAAACAAGTAAGAGTGCTATATTCGGCTGTGCCGAATCTTATATACCCTTCATCATAGTGTATTTTAAACATCTTTTATGAATTTTAAATTTTTTCCCGACTACATTATTATTACATTATAAACAAAAAGAACAACAACAACGCTAAACGAAATAAAACACAAAATACATAAGGCATCTAAACCAACAGACATCTAAATATACATAACGAAAAACACAGAAAAACAAAAATAACAACGCAATGACGTCAACAGCATCCAAACCAAGGGTGCCCAAGCCCTATGCGCTTGGTACTCTTTTGTTTTTGTAAATGCGCTTATCTATAGACAGTGTGTTTTCTATACCTTTATATGCGCTTAACACTAGCAATATGTTGTTGTTGTTCTTAACAGTATACAAGCAAGAGTAAAACAACAACACTTTCGTATTCATTGCTGGTAAACATTGAAGTGACGTAGATTTTGTTTTTGTTTATCGTAAAAAAATTGTTTTAAAAAGCACTTGGAAAAAATTTGTGTTAGTGTTAAATTTCAAACTTACATTATTCGCATAAAAATTATTGTACAATAACTCACAATCTACTCTCATATAATTGAAAACGTTTTAGATACTTTTTTCTATTCTTTAAAAAAATATTTGCAAAACAAAAGGGAAAATTATTTTATTTTAACAAAAAATGCAAATCATATTTTTTGCTGTGTATTTTTTTGTATGTTTGGATTCCAAACATACAAAAAAATACACAGCTGAATAAAACCAAATACATCTACACACATACGTGTACATCTTTTTCTATATACAGTGTTGTTGTTGACATTTTTTGATGAAATTTTCAGAGTTTGTCTCGGATTTTTGCTCATATCTCCGTTATTTACCGACCATAGATAGCATAGATTTTGCTGATTTTAAATAGCGATCTTCTCGAAAGCATGTCTAATAGAATTATTGAAGATTTGGATCTCGCCGATATCTGGGGTCCTCTAAAAACTGATTTCAACAGACAGACAGACGGACATGGCTTAATCGACTCCGCTATCTATAAGGATTCAGAATATACATACTTTATAGGGTCGGAAAATTATATTATAGAAATTACAAACGGAATGACAAACTTATATATACCCTTCTCACGAAGGTGAAGGGTATAAAAAAGCTTAATTACACTTGAGGATAAATAAATGACGAAAGATCGGATTGAAAAGGTAATGTTTAATATGTTTTATATCTTCTAATCTATTTTGTGTTATTTTCTATAAGTTTTCATAATTTTACAGCTTCGGAAAGTCAGTACTCCTTTGGACATGTTGGACAGGGTGAAAAGCAAAATTCCCGGCACATAAACATCAAATTTTTATCATCAACCATCAAATTATGTATATAAGTTTTGTAAGTTTATATCGATTCATATTTTATTGTAAATATTTTAAATAAAATGATAAAATACATATAATCCACATATTTGGTTTTAATAAATAATATTTCAGTTGTGAACACCAATAATTTCAATAAAGATTGCCGAATAATATTCAAAAATAGTTGTGTACACCATATATTCAATATTAGTAACCGAATTTTACAATATGTAATTACATTCGAATTAGGGTATAGTTGTGAGAACCGACTAAATTCGATTGGAAACAAATTCGGTTTTCTCTGTGTAGCTTATGTTAAAGAAATGAATTTTAAAATGTATAAAATATATATTTTTATTAGCTATTCTGATAACTTTTTATAGATATTTTCAAATATTTTTAAGAAAAAATTTTTATTATAACTATTTTTTCGTAAATATAGATACATAAAACAATAATTGTAAATTTCTAAATGTTCATTATATCCTACACCACTACAGTGGGAATGGTATTATACGTTACTGATGTTTGTAACACGCAAAAATATTGGTCCAATACTCACCTTAAAGTATACCGATCGATTCAGAATCATTTTTTGAGTCGATTAGAGTATTCAAACGATTAATCGTCGTTCGATTAATCGTTTGAATAAATGAAAATTGCCAATTTTCAAATAACGAATAAACCGAATAATTTCTATCAATTAACTGATTAAGAAAAACTGACTATTTAGCAATAATATTACTACATATTTTCTACAAAATTTAATATTTTTATAATAAATTTTCTTTCTTTTCTTAATTTCTTAATCATTTTTCTATAATAAAGTAAATTTATTTGATGATTTTTGAAAAGATATCATGGAAATAATTACATCGCCTTTATTTCTACAACCAGTTTTTTGGGAACATTGTTGTGTTCTTAAATACATATTTCTAATAAGTTTTTCAGCAACAGTTATAGCTGAACTGAATTGTTCAATGGAAACAGTAATTTCTTTATATAGAAAAGCATTTCACATAAACAGAAATAATGTCTAATATTTGAGAAAAAACTAAACATAGAATTGAAGTGAAAATAATATTTTTGTTTATAAACCGTGCAAAAGTTATTTTTAAACATGAAAAGATCTATGCGTGCATGAAACTGTGGACAATTAGTATTAACTCTGTGTACTCAATTTTTCATAATCAGCTCTTATGCTCCTGTAAAAGGACTTTAAAAAGATGGAATTCCAAATTTATATTAAAAAGTTGGTATTAATATTAATTTCAAATGAAGCTGAGTTCATCTGCTTGGAAATAATAGAATTTTTGTCAAATCATCAAGAAAGAATTGGAAATCTTAAAGAAAACTCAAAAAAGTAGTTAAAAGTTTTTGAGTCGAAAGTTAAATTTTTTTAAATTTAACTTCTTTTTCGTTTTTTCTCTAAGTGAGACATGTAAATAATATAGATAGAATATTGATACCAATAAAAGCATTTTAAATTACATATAAATATTTTAAATATTCGTTTGTAGTCCTTTAAACCTTGAAATCCTTTTATAAGGACATAAAAATCGGAGTACGCAATTCTATAAGTGGAATATATTTTCACATGCTTATCATCATTTCCATGTGTGAATGCTTTTTTCAAAATTGTTACAGGTGTAATATGAAGAAAATTATTGTAAAAAGCAATAGTAACATCCAGTTTTATTTTATTCGAATAACCGAATAATTTTTACTTATACGATTATTAACCGGCTAACGTAAAACCTCAAATAATTATTTGTCGAATAAACCGAATAAGACAAAAACCCGAATAATTCAATATCTTACTGTCCATGTAAACCACTGAACAATGTAAACCTTGTGCGCAAGGTACAGGCCACAATTTTCAATATAATTTGATGAAATTTGGACCAAGCATGTTTTTTGGCACAGGGACAGCCTATTGAAAATGGATTAAATCGGTCCATTATTTCACCTAGCCCCCATACAACCGTACCTCCCGATTTGGGCTTTTTATGCCATAATTACGCCAAATATAATATTATCTCTCTAAAAATTGACACATATAAGTTTTATATAAGTATAAATGACACAGCAGCTTTTCGTAATGATCGGCCCTTTCGTAATGATAGCCCCCATACAAACCCCCTTCAAAAAATGTCTTAAACGTCTAAAATTGACTTGTAACCATTTGTATCGCATTGAAATTCAACAAAACAAACTGTTATTTTAAATTATACCATTTTCCCAAATTTAATGAGGGTCGGCACATGTTTGACCTATATTCTACATAAAGCCTCATTTAGAAAATATTATTTTTTATCAATAAATTGTATAAATATTTTGGAATTAAAGTGAAATTCAACATAAAAGTTTTTTTATGAAATGTAAAATTTTTCAAAACATATACTTTCTTTCTTGTTTAAAAATTAACTTAAACAAGTTAGAGTGAAAAATTTAAGGATTTTCAAAATACATACTTATATATTTTATTCTACACAAATTGATAATAAAACTAGTTAAATACCTATGAAGCGTTTTTATGGGGCAGGACCTAGTATGGGAGATATGATCAATTATAGACCTATAGTAAATCTATATTTTAGTCAAATTTTGTATCATAATTTAGTAACAAGTAATGTGTGTTTAAGTGATTTTCTTTTCTGATGTTTTTAATGAGTTATGTACGTTTAGGTGATTTTCGGGAGGGGACCTTGTATGAGAGCTATGGTCAGTTATGGGCTGATCGGAAAAAATTCTCAGTAATATTTCTGTGCATATATGGATATCTTAGTTAAGTAATGAATAATGCACGTTTAAGTGATTTTAGCGAGGAAACCTTGTATGGGAGCTATTAAGGACCAATCGGAAAAACTTTTACAGTTGTATTTTGTGCATATGAGCAACACTTTTATCAAATTTTATATGGAATTCATAATTTAGTAAGGAGTTATTTTCGCTTAAGTGATTTTCGGGAGGGGAGCTTGTATGGGAACTATGACCAATTATGGACCTATCGGAAAAAAATTTCACAGTAATATTTTTTTGCATATGAGCAATACTTTTATTAAACTTTATATGGATATCTTAATTTAGTAATGAGTTATGCGCGTTTAAGTTATTTTTGGGAGAGGACTTTGTATGGGAGCTATGACCAATTATGGACCGATCAAAAAAAACTTTCACAGTAATATTTTTTTATCTGAGGGTAATACTTGTGCCAAAATTTATATGGATATCTTAATTTAGTAATGAGTTATACGCGTTTAAGTTATTTTCGGGAGGGGACTTTGTATGGGAGCTATGACCAATTATGTACCGATCAGAAAAAACTTTCATAGTAATATTTCTTTATATGTGGGCAATACTTGTACTAAATTTTATATCGATATTTTAATTATGTAATGAGTTATGCGCATAGCTTGTATGGGAGCTATGTCCAATTATGGACCCATCAAAAAAAATTTCCTATGAATGAATTCCATTGACATATGATTTTAATGTGTAAAATTTTTTGAAGATATCGACTTTGCGACGGAAATCATTAAATAAAAACGCATTTTCCGGGAATATGTACTTTGTATGGGAGGTATATGAAATTGTGGACTGATGATGGCTATTTTCAGCAGGGATCAAGCTCTTGTGTAGAGACGAATTTGTGGTGATTTTCATGGAATTATCTTACATAGTTTTCGAGAAAATTACATCAGAATGTGTAAAAAATGCTTATTTTTTCGAAGCTGTTTTACATTTTGATTCATAACTTTACCCGGTGTGAACCGATTTTGCCCATTTTCAATACCAAACTGTTTAGGATAATAGTGAATATATCCAGTGAATTTGGTTTATTTGTTTGGTTTATTTTGTTGGGTATCAGAAGAATATTTCTTGGTGTTACACACGGAATGACAAACTTATATATATAAAAACGAAAATATTTTCAAAGCCAAATTGATTAAAACCAAAAAATCTCCAAATTAAGTTTTAAATATTAAAAAAAAATATTACTTACTAAACAAGTACCTCACAAGGTATAGTTTGGTAGTCAGATAATTTTACAAAATTTATTATTTCACTTTAACATCTTTCAAACAAAGACAATTAAGCAAAATGCTGCAATAGTTCAAGTTTGTTCAATCTGTTCGCTATGAAAAAGTTCAAATACAGTTATAATTTTTGGCTTCCGAATATGAGTGTTTACTTTAAAATAAATAACAACTTTAAAATAGTAAACAATATTGGTAATAAAATCTCTTTCGGAAGACTTTATATAAAAAACACATATGCAGTGTACACTTAATAAGGTAGCCTCGTCGCTACAACAAATACAACAATACAAAAACAACAGGCGATTTGTTATTGTAGAATAATCCCATCTGTCAAAAAAAGCTGTGTGTGTAGAATGAAAAAGCAACAAATAAACACAATAAAAATATGAGTTTTTAGCAATTATTTAAATTTTTAACTATTAATATTAATATATTATATTAATTAAACGTGGAATGTCTGAAAATCATAACTATATCTATTGGGAAGACCAATTTTCTGAATTAAACGTGTTTTTTGTGAAAAGTGATTGGTCGTGTTAAAAATAGTTGAAACTGATTTGGAACGTATGCCGGAGCTAAAGATTTTCTTTTTTTATCAAGAGAGAAGGATAACAAAGACATTTAATCACGATTGACCTAGAAAACTCCTTTAAAACCATAATTTTCTTCACTTTTTAAAATTTTTACACCTTTTGCGATTTTTTTTCTATGTAAACAAACAGGAATTTTGACAGATAAGATTGTAAAAGCTGATGATCAGCTGTGCGGACGAGGCTACCTTATTAAGTGTACACTGCACATATGAAGAATTTAGCGGGACAGCGGCAGCTTGTTTTACGTTATGTCTTAATATTGAAATCTATTACATATTAACAAATTAAAAAATATTGTTTTATATATACCCTATGTAGATAAAGAGATTAACTAAAAAAATCTATTTCGGAACTCTTTATATAATAAAACCCATATGCAGCATTAATATTTTTCGACTGCGTATTATTATATGCATGAAGATTTGTGTATTATTTTGCTTTACCTACTTATTTATGAAAAAATACTTGTTATTAATTTTACAATAACAAACATTAAGCAAAAATAGTTCAGTACATATTTTAATAATTTTAATTGTGAAGTTTATATTGTTGCTTTTGACCTCTGCTTTTAAGAATTTTTTGATTTTGTATTTTTTATAGTTGCAGTGCACAGTCAAATAAATAACTTGTAAAACCTTTAAAAAATTGTCGTTTTTCGTTTAAATATTTGAATAGCTTGTAAAAAAGCTTACAGGCTCAAACATTGGTGACCCCGACATGATGCAATATGTTGTCGTGGTTTAAATCAATTCCGATTTATAACCAAATTTAATACTATCGATTTCAATAAAATATCATTATCATGCCTAATAAAAATTCTTCGACTTCAGCAAATGAACACTTCAAAACACTTATCTAAATTAATATTAATAATCGCTTAAATTCTGACGAGTTACGTAATATGGATGATGTCGTTCATTCTGTTGCCTTGATTGCGTAGAAAGTCTGTTGAACAGGCTATATCGGTTTTTGAAAAAATGTGAAGACAGCAGTTTACGTCAAAATTTCATGAAATCATATTTTGAAGTTAAAACGTAAGATTAAAATTACTCATTCTACGCCTTACTCTTCAACTGTTCGCCAATTTTTGATTGATGAATCGATCAATTTTAGAAAAACTAGATTGCCTGAGTTAAAAATACCCCAGTTTAGTATACAGAATGGCCTTACTTTTTTGTGATGTTCACAACAACAATAGCAAACGATGTGGACTTAAGCAAAATACAGAAGTTCCATCACCTACGTGCATGTTTAGTGGGAGCTGCTTTGGATACAGTATCATCGTTGGATCCTACTGAGGAAAGAACCGTTTTGATAACAAGTAAATAACTTTTCAGGCACACATTAAGGAGAATTTTGGGCTGAAGGGTGTTAACAAGGATTCGGCTTCAAGTTTGAGCATTAAGATAAACTTAATGCTCATATGAGGCCTTTTGAAACTATTTTCTCTCGGGGACAAATCGCTGATGTTCTTTTAATACATATTGTTGCTGATGGTGGTACACCCTCATCAAATACCTTTTCGTTAGCTACAGCCCATACAAATGATAATGAAACAAAAACAGAATTATTAGTTGATGTTGTCAAAAGTTTTTGGGAAATCAAAAATAATTTAAAAACTTTCAACCGATGATGAATTTTGCAAGCATCATTTTTAACAAAATATATTTAGACTCCATTCTTTTAGTCTGCCGAAAAAACTAAGTTTTCATGAACGTGGAGATTCGTACGAATTGCCTCGCAGGCGTTTTTATCTTTGGATAATAAATTAAGTAAGCACCCAGACATTAAGTGGCAGTACTTAGACTTTATGGATGAATATATCAAGTTAAATCACATGTCTTTAGTTTCAATCATTCCTAATCAAATTAAAGCTAATTTTCTTCCCCACCACTGCGTACATAAGAAAGATAGTACAACGACGAAGCTAAGAGTTGTTTTCGACGGTTCCGTCAAAACAAGTACCATTCAGCCTAAATTGTTTAATACATTGTTGAGATTTCGTTTCTTTAAAATTGTTTTGAGCGGAGACATCTGCAAAATGTATCGCTGCATTCGTATTTTACACCCATATAATTTTCTGCAGTGCATTCTATGGAGAAACAACCCTAGTGAAGAATTGAAAATTTACAAATTGGACACTGATACTTATGTCACGAAGCCAGCTGCATTCCTCGAAGTTCGGACGATGCAGCTCGCTATCGATGAAGAAACTTCTTTCGTATTGGTTCTAATATTGTGAGACGCAATTTTAACATTGACGACTTGATATCTGGTGGAAATTCTGTAGAGGAAGTCATTGAAATTAGAACGCAAGTTACGAAGCTGCTTAAAAAGGGTAACATTGTGTAATTGTGCTCAAATGATCCCTGTGTAAAAACATGTGCCATCATCTGATAGTGAAGAATTTCTATAGTTTCAAGATGGCAGCGACATAACCAAAACCTTAGACCTTTTTTGGAACCCAAAATGTGACGCATTTATATTTTCATTTTCTCATGTTTTGGATATTAAAATTATTACGAAGTGCACAGTTTTGTCCTCGATAGCACGTTTTTACGGAAATACAAATTAGACTGGGATGAAAGTCTACCTCAAAGTCTACATTCGATTTGGACGCAATTTATAGCTTCATTTTCTCTAGTTCCCAAGTTTACACATTCCCGATTTGTTTCCATTTATTTCTCGACTGTACAAATACACGCTTTTTGCGATGCTAGTTTGTCTGCATATGGTGTCTTTATTTATGTGAGATCAGAATCAGGTGGATATATTAAAGTTTTCACCGTTTCTAAACTCGAATTGTCAGCTGCATTACTTTTGGCAGAGCTTTTAAATGAAATTTCAAATACCCTAGACGATAAATCATTGCTGGTATGATTAGATAGTTGTTTTATCCTGGCTGAATGAAGAGTCATCAAAATACAATGTATTTGTTGCTAACAGGGTAAGTCGTTTTCAAAATTTGACTAATAATATCTTGTGGCACCACGTCCCAACTGCAGTAAACCCTGCGGATATTTTGTCGTGGGGAGCCTACCCAAGTGAGCTTTTAAATTCAAATCTTTGGAAAAAAAGGTCCATATTTTTTAAATAAAACCACACAATATTGACAAAAACGATTAAATTTGTAACGGTTACTTTAATAGCATCATCTATTACCGATTTTTCAGTAAAAGACCCTTAGGTGCTCATCAGAGTTGACACCACAAAAAACAAAATTGAGTGCATTTTGCTACTGAATATAAAATTTTAAAAAGAAATGAAAATCTACCACCATCTAATAAACTTCATTCGCTAACGCCCTTAATTGATTCGGAATGCTTGATTAGAGTTAGAGGTCGTCTACAATATTCATTTTTAACCTTCAAAGCCCAACATCCCATAATACTTCCAAAAGGAGCAATACTGCAAGAGCGTTCTAAATTGAGATCAACAACTATAAATCTAACGCACCAGTTTAAAAGTGGCAGTTATGTCGTATAAGGATGGCGTATTACGAGTGACTATAGTTGAAACAAGCAGCAATACGTTTCGACGAGCTGTTACAAAATTAGCTATATTGCCTATTGAAGATAATTTGGTTGAATGCCGTAGCCTTCCAATGGGGGAGGATGTTCGTGCTAACTAATTGCAAAGTGATCATATTACAAAAGCAGCAAAAGCGACAGCAGAAAAGTCAGTGTCGAATGCAGCGATTTAAAAATGCGCAACAGAAGCTGCAGACTTAATATTTTTCGACTGCGTATTATTATATGTATGAAGATTTGTGTATTTTTTTGCGTTACCTACTTATTTATGAAAAATTACTTGTTATTAATTTTACAATAACAAACATTAAGCAAAATATTAATATTCTTTTATAACGGTGCAACTCACAACATTATTAAATAGTCTTGATTATGAAGTTTATTTTGTCGCTTTTGACCTGTGCTTTTATAAATTTTTGATTTTGTATTTTTTATAATCGCATTGCATCAGTCAAACAAATAACTTGTAGAACATTTAAAAATTTTTAATTTTTCGTTTAAATATTTGAAATAGATTGTAAAAAAGCTTACAGGCTCAAATAATGCCAGAATAAAAAACTGCTTAAAAATATAGTGCACTTTCTGTTTATTATTTTCTCCTTTTATACTATAAAAAACCTTAAGATAGAAAATGTTGATTTGCAAAAAATTAAAGCATATATTCCAGTTTATTAAAACAATATTTAAACTTATTTAAAAATTGAAAAATAACTAGAAAATATTTTATGAAGCAAGTCCTTAATTATTGATACAAAATTATAGCGCATTTAAATTTTAATTGGCAATAGTATATTCTTATGAAAAATTTTTATCAATATTGGATGTCGGGATGATAAAATACTTCTGTCCTATATTTTAAGACACATTTGGTCCCAGTTGGTTCGCTGCCTTAGTGGATCGAACATTTTGGGTTTATTTTTACCAAATTCATTTTTCAGCATTTTACAATCAATTTATGCAGATATTTTAAATTCTGAAGACATGAATCGGTAATCAAACAACAATAATAATATTATTTTTAAACATTTGATAACAATTTAGTAAATGTTATTTGAGAATATTTCTTTGATAGATCTAAAATTTCTAAATTTCGCGCGATTACACTGAGCGTTTTTAATGTTTCAACTAGGCCTATGTTTAAATAGGCCCAATAATATGGTGATATTTTCTACAAAAGGTTAAAATTTTGTGAGCCTAGTATTTTTTCCTAGGGGGAGTTTTCCCATTTTTTCATACCGAGCGCGTCCCCGGGGTGCCGGATTGGGGGTGGTGATGGACCATCTGTCCTACTCCAGTTTTAATTGACTTAAGCTGAGGAAGGGCAGATTGTTCACCACCTGAGAATAGGTAAGGTTCCGACTCTGAATTCTCAGATGATAATAACAACACCATTATAACAAATCCCAAAAAGGATGAAGTAGAGCAAATGGTAAAACCGGTGAGTAATAGTACAGCTAAGGAAGGAAGGAAGTTGAAAAAGATGCTTCAGGAAATCATAATTAGTTAATCCTACGACACTATAAAGGAAAAACCATAAGATCTGATCATAAGATCTGAGGCAAAGAGCATCAGGTCTCCCGAAGAGTTGACAACTGAAAATAAACCTAAGGTGAAAAAGAGCTCCCCGTCTTCTAAACCAACAGTCGAAGCCAAGCTATACTTTGCTCAAAAGAACCTCATGTCAGAATTCTGAGAGTAAGATTGACAACGCCAAGAAAGATATTCCGAAGACAACTTTATTTGTAATAGGTATCGATCAGAAATCTATGGCTAGTCTTGCCAACAATAAAAGTAGGGCTTACTTCACCTCTAAAGCTGTCATTCAAATTTTGAAGGTGGCGATTGGAGGGCTGTTACAACAATCCTCGAAAAGGACAGTAAAATACATAAGACCACATCATCAGTAGCTACTACTGATAACGTTAAGGAGTAAAATTCTAAAAGCGAGGAAGGTACCACTGACTCGACAAAAGAAGGTGCTGCTGCCCTTTCCAAAAATGGCGAGGTGCCAATTTAAAAGGCTGTAAAAACCAGCTAGATAAGGCCACTAAAACACCTAAAACCATACCCAAATCATTAGTAGCAAGTACTGGTAATTTTAAGGAATCAAATCCTAAAAGTGAGAAGGAAATCACTCACTCGCCAAAAGACAGAACAGCTGTGCTGTCCATAATAAGGAAAGTGTCGATTAAAACGACTGCTCTTCATACGCATTATAATGACCCCGCAGAGCCATCAATGGTACCCACTGCATAAATAGCCACTTTAGGTTACACGGAGGAGTCAAATTCAACGAGCGAGGAGGTGATCACTAACTTGCTAGAAGAAAATTTAAGTGGATAACAATGACTGAGATTATGCAAATAATCCATCGGATTATTGCATACCAGAGCTACTAATGCTCTGATGGCTAAAATTAACACAGGTAAGATACATATAGCTTTAATGCTTTATGGGGTCTCGACCGAAAACATGTATCTTATGTCACAATAACTTATGTTTTCTCCTCTCAACAGGATTATCCACATCGGATGCAACTGTGCTGAAGCAAGATCATGACAACACATACCTTACATCAGTTTACCTGCCTTTCGATTCTCCGATACTACAATCAACGTCAGAGCTAATGAAACTGGTCGAAGAGGCACAAAGGAAAAATAAGAAAATTTTAAAAAAGTTGTGATGCCAACTCCCACCATGTAGCTTGGGGTAGTACAAACACCAATCGCAGAGCACAACCCCTAATGGATTTTCTTAATACTAAAGACATGGTGGCCTCCGGTAGGTTAGTGTTCTAGTCTGGTAGACCGGAGGTGGTGGGTTCGATTCCCACCTGTGACACTGGTTAAGGAGCGCACAACAGGCCCGATAGAGGCCTAGGTGTATTTCTTCGGATTTGATGTGTATACATCCTCCTTCCAAATTAATTAACTAACTAAAGAATTGATCACATCAGACATAGGAAATAAAGCTACCTTCGTCAACAGAATCAGAGAAAAGGTATTAGATATAACTATATGTTCAGAAGAAATTCTGGATTGGAAAGTTTCGGATGAGCACTACTTTTCTGACCATCGGTACATAAGATTCAAAATACTACGGCCGAGGACAGATGCCCTCTGCGAGAGCGGAGAACTGCCCAGGAGAAACCCTGGGTACGTTCTTTGATAGCAAACTATATACACTGGCGATATGTATAGAAATCGAAGACCAATTCTTCAATTATCTCGTGGACTGCTTTAGACAAAAACTGCAATATCAAACTACTACAGGGAGTTCAGCGTACATGCTGCTTGGATATAAGTGGTGCCATGAGTACTACTTCAACTAAGGCTCTGGAAACGTTGCTATTTATTCCACCTATTGAAACATATTTAAGATATGAGGCAGCGCTTACAGCCGAATGGGTCTTTACTTTAGGTGAACTTGCCAAAAGCGGTTTTACGACACGTTATCAATGTATACTGGACAAATTTGAATATGTCGGAAACTTTGAAACGCTGATCCTGGATAGAATGTCTTGGTCAAGCGGAACATTACCAGCAAATACCATTAGAAGTTGAAATATACCACCGTTTACCAAATCATAATACATGCTTCCAGGCAGAAGTACGAGCAATAACGGAATGTTTAAATTTAATTTGAATAAATATGGTGCCCACAGCGCTTAATATATTTACCGACAGCCAGAATAGGACAATATCAGCTGATAGAACTAAATCTAAGACCGTATTGGATTGTAAGAAAGCTTTAACTGAATACTTCCCAGAGGTAAGGTTCACATCATATGGGTACCAGCCCACTCGGGAGTAGTCGGTAACGAAAGAGCGAATGTAATAGGTTTAAAGGGAAGGGAGATCGAGGCAGTTAACCTGACAAACGCAAAACCATTCGACGCAACAAAAGCTAAACTAAAAATATGGGTGAGATAATCCTATAAGACTTCTTCGAATAATGAAACAGTGGGGTGATCCTGATGAGAGCAAGACGAAAAATCTCCTCAAAATAAGCAAGTCTGAAGTTAGCATGATGGTACGTATTCTGAGTGGACACACAGGATTACGAGCACATTTATGCAAAATTGGACGGGCGGATTTTCAGAGAGTGAAACTCTGGAACACTTTCTTTGCCAGTGTCAGGTATTCGTCGAAGTTAGATCCAAGTACCTTGGAAGTGATGTTATTCCGGAAATAACATTCCTGACTAAAACTGATTGGAAGATTCTTAGGAATTACGATCCTGAACGTAATTCCTAAGTTTAATTCATCCGAAGGTGTATTTCTTCGGATTTTATGTAATATACATTCTTATATCAGCCTTATCTATTCTAATACTGATTGGAAGATTCTTAGGAATTACGTTCAGGATACTCAGTTTCTGAACACTGAAAAATAATTCATTCAGTTCCACCATTTTTTCTCTCAAGATAAGAAGCGCACAACAGGCCCGATTGTGGACTATTTTCAAAAAAAGTCTACTCGAACGAAAACGATTATTTTTTTCATTAGTATACAAATTCATTATCAAATCGATGTAATACGATATAAGATATTAAGGGATTAGTTCTTAAATTTCGTATATTATATGTGAGGTTAAGCTTGTGTAGAATTAAGCACAGTAAAGATGTATTATTATCCATAGATTAAGATTAAACATTAGAAGCAATATTTTGAATGATTTTGCACTGAAATTTGATTAAATTATTATAATTTGTATAATCACATCTTAAATCTTCCAAAAAGTAACCCATGTTAGATGCCATATGGCCATAAGGTAATTTACTAGAACTAAATATTTCATCAAAAATACCCAAAAATAATTGCTAAATATTTGTCACATCAAATTAAATAGCATTAAGAAATATAGTTCTTTCATAATAATTAGTTGCAATTTTTAAAAATTAACATATTTCAATATTGTTTCATTTTTTTTTCAAAGAGTGTGCTATAATTATGAAATAGTTTTTTATAGATAATTTTGTATAAAAAGTCCAATTACCGTTATTTTGCCGTCTTACGCCGAATTTTGATACTTATTACATAAACTGGACTTCGTTCTTGAATTTGTCATCAATCATGTTTTTCTGACTTAATTAATTGCAATAATATAAAAAGAATAAAAACTTACCACAAGGTGCGCTATAATTTTATATTTGTATAATAAATTTTAATAGCTTTATCTTCATTTTTTAATAAAATATAAAAATTCTACCAAAAAAGCCCATAAAATCAAAAGCCCCAAAATGCAAGAACAAAATACATATAAAATGTTGCAGAACTGCCACCACCTTCTCCTTGTAGCTATCTTAATAAAACAAAACTTTGCATCTTCTATGTTTTAGAAAGTGAAAAGTTTTAAATACCGTAGTGAAATTGTATTCAAACGTTGTATTGGTAGTTTTTTTAAAATATACCTACTTTAAAGGTAATTACGAATATTATATCTAATTAGCATTTTAACTCACAATTTTAACACATTGATGTTCTTAGAGGCTCCCTTGCAAATAAAGAATTACATGCAATTTCTCTTACGAAGAAGTGGCCACAAGGACCTACTGTAATAAGTTGAGCACATTTAGAGTAAGCTTAATATGTTTTGTACAAATATAATCCATTCCAAACTTTTTTTCCATCTGTTCATAATTGGTAGTCGTTCACATCAAAAAATCATTTCATTACCAATAAGGCTATCTTAATAAAAATTATACACAAATATGATTTTTGGACGTATGAATCAGTTTCAGAAAATTACTTAAACGCACATAGATAATCAAAGTTTTCAGGTTAAAATTCAACATAAATGCGTATTTTGTATATATAAATCATTATACAAAACTTTTCCGAATCGATACATATGTAATTTGCGTTAGCTCCCATATAGGGTTTACTTCTGAGAATCACTTATTACCTCATAATTCATTATTGAACTCGAAGTGAATATGTTCTGTGTATAGTTAAAACATTCTGCAAAAAATGTTTTCGAACTAGCCTATTATTGTTCATAGCTCATTTAAACGAATGTTGTCCATTAAAAATATTAACTTTGGAGTAAAGCTCGACAGGAATATTTTTTAAAAGTCATTCTTCCAAATATGATTATCATCTCCCAATCAAACTTATTTGTTTTAACTTGGTTAAACTTGTTTATACCCACCATCAAAAAAGATAAATGGGGCCCCTTCAGAAAATGAAGACCTTAAGAAGCAATGAAGTTCGACGTAAAAAGGTTTTATAGGAATTTAAATAATTTTGATAAATTCATTTTCATTAAGTCATTTTCATAAATCCACAATTGACACTACCCCCTATAAGGTCCCCTCCAGAAAATGACTTTAACGCTCATTTCTGACTAAAAAACAATTACAGCGGTAAAATTCTACATAAACAAATTTTTGCGAGTCAAAAGCTCTCTATCAAATTTTGCAAAGATCAGTCCTTTATCGATCCTATCCCTCATATAATTTTCAAAGGCTCAAAAATTAAAATAATTCTTATATAGTTTTTTTTTTAATTTTGCAAATGTTAAAACTCGTGCTCATTTTATACCCTTCAAATTTGACCCCGTATAACTCAGGCAGTTCTGGACCGATAGAGAGGAATAGTTGTGTCTTTTCCTAAGCAATTAGGTAATGAAAATCGAAAAATGTGTTATTTCCTAATTCTTAAACAGTTTCCGCAGAAACCATGAAATATAATTCGATCAATAATCTTTAAAATTAAAACAATCGATCCAAAATTGATATCAACTTCGTAACATAACAAAATAAACAAGTAATAGTTTCATATTCGGCTGTGTCGAATCTCATATACCCATAATCAAAACGTCTATCATATAAGTACAGAAAAAGGACTGCTCCCCTATAAACATCAGGGTGGTATTTGGAATATGACATAAATCAATTATGTACTGAGCTCTTTTAAAATAACAAAATATTAATTTTTTAAAACAAAATATATTTGGTAAATTTTTAAACCGTGAACGTATGATTATTTTTCTGAAGAGGACCTTCGTATGCGTCAACTATGAACTGATAACATGAAATTGTGTACAAAGATTTTATTTTGTATTTGTTATTTGGTGATGTCAAATTTCATCGTAATACTCGTATTTTAAATAATGAAACTCGTATTTTAATAACCTAAACTCTTTTCTAAAGGAACCTTTTACAGGGGCTAGGGTCAGTCATTAACTGAATGATGAATTATGTTCCTAAGTATATGTCGATTTTCTTCGCTGTACTAGTAAATTTCTGAATTTTATGCATCAAATTTTCTAAAGAGGATCTTATATTATTGACCTCTCATTATAACATTTTGTAGACAGATTTTGGTCATATAGAATTTGTTTACATTGAATATCACCTCTGCACCCGCATTTTTATGACAGTAATTAGCGTTAATGTAATTTTCCAAAGGGGACTTACATATATGGGGAATAGGATGAATTACTAACACATTTTGCTGTACTTTTTGTTTAATTAATTTTCTGAAGGGGACCTTATATGAGCGTTAAAGTAATTTTCTCAAGGGGACCTGTATGGGCGGGAGAGATCCAAATTTATGAGCCAATCCAAAAAATGGTGTAGAGATTTTGGCTCGTAAGAAACTTACGTGTGTCGCATTTCATCGTTTAAATCGTATTTTTAAGCTAGTAATGAGCGTTAAAGCCATTTCCTGAAGTGGACCCAATAGAGGGGATAAGGTCAATTATGGACCTATCCATATAAAAGTTGGTAAATAGATTTTGGTTCGCGAGGAACTTAATAGTGTGAAATTGTATTCCTATATTCGTATTTTTAATCCAGTAATGAGCGTTAAAGTAATGTTTATTATTAAATTTTATTTTATATGCACAGAGAAAATGACAGATAGTAACCGAATTTTACAATAATTACAATCGAATTAGGGTGTAGTTATGAGAACCGACTGAATTTGATTGGAAACAAATTCGGTTACCAAAGAATTTGTTTCCAATCGAATTCAGTAGGTTCTCAGAACTATACCCTAATTCGATTGTAATTATTGTAAAAATTCGGTTACTATTATTGAATATATGGTATACACAACTTTTGTTGATTATTATTCGGTAATCTTTATTGACATTATTAATATTTACAACTGAAATATTATTTATTAAAACCCAATATGTGGACGGTATTTTAAAATATATTTAATTTTATTTAAAATATTTACAATAAAACATCGGTATAAACTTACAAACTTATATATATATATATTATATATATAATATATATATATAATTATATATATATATATATATATATATATATAATATATATATATATATATATATATATATATATATAATATATATATATATATATATATATATATAATATATATATATATAATATATAATATATATATATATATATATATATATATATATATAATTTGATGGTTGATGATAGAAATTTAGATTTTGATCTTCTGCCTGTCCAGCAATTTTAGTGCCTTTCCGCAGCTGTAAAATTATGAAAACTTATAGAAAATAACACAAAATAGATTAGACGATATAAAACATATTAAACATTACCTTTTCAATCCGATCTTTTCCCATTATTTATCCTCAAGTGTAATTAAGCTTTTTTTACATATAAATTCGTTTTATTTTATTTATTTTTATATACATCAACTAAAATTACCAACTTATTCGTTGTGAACATCGAATTTAGTTCCTTTAATAATATTTTAATTTTAAATAATTTTTTCCATTGATAATTATCTTTTACTTTTTACTATTTTTTTTTTTGTTGCAGCGATCCCAAATAAACGTCGGCTTCATTTACTGAATTCACAAAACAAATTAATAACCGGTACAATTCAGTTCAAATTATTGATATGGAAATTGTTAAAACCTCAATTCGATTATATATATGTTTTTTTTGTACTGAATAAAGAAAATTTGTTAATTTTACAGATTTTTAATAACAGCGATACAATTATAGTTAATTTAACTAAATTTTTATCACGATAATAGTTTTCTCTCATAAGACATAATTTTATAATAGATTTTGGGAAAAATAAAAAAAATAAATTAATTATGTTGTCAGGCAGTCCTTAAATTTTTTATCACATTTTAAAAAATTAAACAAAAATAATTTACTTAAACTAATTTACCTTTTTTTAAAGTGCAAAAAATAGCTTTACAAAAGTATTCGAATTTTTTGTATACCTCATATTAAGATTAGCATTATGAAGTAAAAATAAATAATTAAAATGAAATTAATGTTTTGTATAGTAGCCTTTGTTTTTAAAATCAACTTATAGTTTTGGCGTTATTATGTCCCATTCTCCATGCAAAGGTTTTGGAGGATAATGAGTAATTTAAAAGTTGTTCTTGTAAATATAACAGCAAATTTTCAATGGAATTCGACACTAATTTTTATTCAGAACTTCGTCGTCCTGTATTGACAGCAGTTTTGGATGACGATAATGGTAAATACTCGAAGGAGATCTTTGTTCCATGATGACAAAATATATTGTCCATGGGAATCTATCAAACATTTTCCATATGTATTTAATTAATCGGACTTGATTTTACAGATATAAATTAATTTTTTAATTTGAATTGATCTTTTTCTTTGAATATTTTAAACGCTTACACAGGAAGGATTTACAACATAATTATGCAATTTTCCAAAAGATATAATGTTAAATATTCCATATAACCACTACCTGTATAATGGGTTAATTAATGGGCCATAAAAACGTTTTCCAAAACAAAATCTTTGAAAAAAATCGATTTTTTGCGAAGTACCTGAAATTATCCTTTTTAGGTTTTTTCCAATTGTCTTGGAAATCATCAATGAGTTTTTATTTCTTTTTTCTTGTATTTGGTAAAAATAATAAAAAAAAATAAATTTCATTAAAAAGGCCTTTTTCGCGAAGCACAGCGAAACTTCTATATACTCAGAATATCGCGTGATCCAAGAGAGAGATCCAAGGTAGAGAGATTTTGGCTCGCCAAAAACTTTCTTACTTGAATCACATTTTATCGCTATACTCGCGTTTTTAACCAGTGATAAGCGTTAAAGTAATATTCTGAAAGAAACCTTGTATGGGTAGGGTAGGGTAAATTATTGACCGGAGGGACCTATATGCGGGAATGGACATTTATGGGCCGATCAAAAAAAAAAGAAATGGGTACAGGGTTTTTGGCTCGTAAGAAAGTTACGTGTGTCGCATTTCATCGCTTCACTCGTATTTTTAAGACATTAATGAGCTTTAAAGCAATTTCCTGAAGTGAACCCAATAGTGGAAGTAGGGTCATATTCGTATATTTTAGCCAGTATTGAACGTTATTTTCAGGATGGGTAGGGTCATTTAAGGGCCGATAATTGAAAAATGGTTAAAAGGTTTTAGTTCGTAAGAAACTTATACCAATTTTCATCGCTATATTCGAATTTTAATTCCATAATGAGTGTAAAAGTCATTTTCTGAAGGGAACCTTATATAGGGGGTAGGGTCTTTTATGGGCCGATCCTTAAATAAATTGGTTAGAAGGTTTTGGTTTATAAAACACTTACTTATACCGAATTTCATCGCTATACTCGCATTTTGGGCCAGTGGTGAGTGTTAAAGTCATTTTATAAAGGGGACTTTATATGGGGGTAGGGTTTTTTATGGGCCGATCCTTAAATAAATTGGTTAGAAAGTTTTGGTTTGTAAAAAACTTACTTATACCGAATTTTATCGCTATACTCGCATTTTTAGGCCAGTAATGAGTATAAAAGTCATTTTCTGTGGGGAACCTTATATGGGGGTAGGGTCATTTACGGTCCGATTCTAAGAAAAATTGGTAGAGAGGTTTTGGTTCATAAGAAACTAACTTATAACGAATTTCATAGCTAAACTCGAATTTTATCCAAATATTATAATTTAATAATTAATTATGTGGTATTATGTGATTTTCAGAAGTAAACCTTATTCAGGAGCTAAGACAAATTATGTATCGACCGAGAAAAAATTCTGTGTGTGCTTTTAAGTAATTTTTGAAAAAAAATTTCGGTGATTGATTCATATGTACAATAACATATTTGTGTCAAATTTTTATTAAGATATCTTTATTTGGCAATGAAATATGTGCTATAATGTTCCGCTTGACCAATACATTCTGTCTGGGATCAGCGTTTCAAAGTTTCCAACATATTTTGTGTCTGGTATTCGAGCGGGCACATCCGATGATTGTGTATAACCTTCCAATGTGTTCAGTATACATTGATGACGTGTCATATAACCACTTTTGGCCAGTTCACCTAAAGTAAAGAGCCGTTCGGCTGTAAGCGCTGCCTCATATCTTAAATATGTTTCATTGGGTGGAATATCTAGCAGCGATTCCAGAGCCTTGGTTGAAGTAGCACACATGGCACCACTTATGCCCAAGCAGCATGTACGCTGAACTCTCTGTAGTAGTTTGATATTGCACTTTTTGTCTAAAGCAGTCCACCAGATTATTGAAACATAATTTAGACTTGGTCTAATTACACTTTTATAAAGCCAATGTGTCATAGTAGGACTAAGACCGCATTTCATGCCTATAGTTCTCCTACAAATCGTCCAGCACCGATGTGCTTTGTTGATCCTATTTTCTGTGGATGTCTCATTTAACTTTGTCTTGCACTGTTATATTCTTGCCCAGGAAGCAAGGTTCAGTATACGTAGAAAATTGTGTCTTTCTTGTGAAAAGACAGATTTCCGTTTTTGCCGGGTTAACATTGGAGCCTCTCGGTTGACCCCAGCTTAAGGCCGTATTCAGAGCCTCCTCAGCTCTTCTACACAAGTGTTTTGGATCCTTTCCCTTTAAAAGTCCTATCTCGGTTAGGGTCCTTACGAGGCTATTAATCGTGGTAACCCAGAGTAAAGGTGACAAAATCCCACCGCGTAATATATTTTTCCTGATAGATATATCGTACATCACATATATCGCAGCTTATCCAGCTATTCCTTAGCATGTGGTTGATCCAGTTACGGAGCACCCGGTCAACATAAAACTGGTCTAGGGATTGGATAAGAGTATCAGTGTGCAAGAATTTGAAGACGCCTCCGATATCAATACATACCGCCAGTGTATATAGTTGGATATTAAAGGATGTACTTTAAGGCGGTTTCCCCCGATCGCCGCTTTACATGAGCATGCTACTTAAATTTTAGGTCTTTCTTGGTTACACTGCTTTTAACCATACTATAGACTATCCGTTTCAAGGTTTTAAGTAGGAAGGACGTAAGACTTATCGGTCGATAAGACTAAGGTGGGGGTATATGTAAATATCTGAGACAGATGTACGGAAACCAGTCCCTCTTCCATCTGTAAGAGTGCTGGGAAAATGTCATCCAGACCTGCAGCTTTATAGGGAGCGAAGCTCTTGATTGCCCTTTTAACCATAACAGATGTAGTTACAATTGGCGTGTTAGCCTCCCCTTCCTCTAATATCGGTTCATCTATGTTATGGGATACCATTAGGAGTTTCAGTGTCTCCTCCATACCCTCCAGCATCCTACCCGTGTCATAGACCATAGATTCCGGTTGGACATGAGTTTTGGATAGGAATTTTTTATCTTCGATACGTCATTTACGCTGTCTACCTGTTCACAGAAAAGTTTCCAGAAGTCTCGTTTGGCTTTACGAACAACTGCGGTCTTTTTACGCCGTGCACGGTTAAATAGTTTGCGAAGAGTCTTACCAAGGTTTCGAATCTCCCCGGTTACCCAGGGTTTCTCCGGAGCAGATCTCCGCTCTCACAGAGGGTATCTGTCCTCAAACGATTCAACCAAGGCACTTGTGAGTATTTCTACTTTGACGTCTATGTCTTCTTTATTTCGACATTGAAAAGTGTCCTGACATAAACGGTTCATTAGTAAAGAAACGAACATTATCCAATTAGTTTTAGACTTATTCCGAAACTTTTTCGGCTTTGGTGGCGACCGAAGTATTTTGAATCTTATGTACCAAAACTATTTAAAAGAAATATTTTAATACATTTTTATATTCTTAAAAAGGAGGTAATTAAAAGGAGAAAACTAAAAACGCAGTTTTACCAATAAATACTGTTGCACGGTGTTATAGGATAACGAGTTCCAAAAACAAAGATATCTCTTAAAAATTCATTTTTTTATTTCTATAATCCATATACTAAAATTAGATTATAATGTCAACGACAACTTATACTACAAGTATATGCCAAATCATATATACCCACCATCAAATCGTATGCCGTAAAAGGAATGTGCTTCTGTAAAAATCAGGGAGATAAGACTTAACTAAATTATGTACGTGATCTTCGAATTAACAAAATATTAATCCACCATTTAGGATAGGCCATTTTAAGTTTTTAATTTTTTCTCACAAAATCCCTTAAAAGCTTTTATGTGATATTTATTATGTAGATCCAATGCTTTAATTATTATCAAAAATCAATTTCTCTGGCCCTGTGTGCATTCGTATTAGTTTGGTTTTCAATGTATATTATTTAAAATTTCTATTCCAAAATAAATAAATAAATAAATAAATAAATAAATAAATAAAAAAAAACCAAAAACAATTTGCGGAGATTGTCCTCTTTCAATTGATGCCCATATTGACTTTAACTATTCCATGTATAATAAATATCATTCTTCAAAAATTAAACGCTACAGAACTTGTACAGGCTACAAAATTGTATGGTCAATTGTAGTCAGTGCCGCCAGATGTGGGGATTTCAAGTTTAATTGGAGGACAATTGTACAATCGTACAATTTGGGCTAGTTTTGGGGATTTTTATATTTTTTATAAATATTAATAATAATTTTCATTCTAGTTTAGTGTTTTTTATATAAAAAATTAAAATATTTCAAACATCGTTCGCACCTTACCCTCTCCGATTAAGAGAAATTTGGTGCACATTCTTTTGGAATATATACAAAACTAAAAGTTCTAAAGAATTTCAAAATCGCCTGAAGTTTAATATCATATAATTTCGAAATAAATTGTTCGATTTTATTAATCTTCTTTTTTAATTTCGAGGAATTATTTCATAATGAAATAACTCCCCATTTTAAATGTTGTTGTTTTTGCTTTCTGCAAATTTGTTTTTGAAGTTTTAAATGAATATGTTTTGTAAAACTGTGGCCACTGATCAGTGTTGCCAATTTAGCACTTTTAGTGCTAGATTTAGCATATTTTTAACTCATTTAGCACCCAAAAATATAATCTAGCACCTAGCACCCTTTCTAGCATTTTTCAAATATTTTTTGGCACTTTTTTAGAACTATTTATAATATATTTATTTTCGTCATTTTAATAGTTTTTTCTGTAAAAATATGTTTACAAAATATGTGTAATATAAAAATAAGTATTTGTAGAATTATCGATTCGTATAATATTCAAAAGAAATAATTTGTATATGATTTTTATAGTAATTCAAAAATTCTAAACATTTTTTAGAGCTATTTAAATTATCCCAAAAAATCTACTACTAACAATAATTGTTTCAATATAGATACTAAAGAGAAATTCGCGCCACAGGACCAGAATATAAGTTAATTTATTTTATTGTTTTATTTTAATTTTAAATTTTATTATTTTCATTTCCCAACTGTTTAGTTTTACAATCAAAGAACGAATGATAATAATTTTAAATAAACTTTACTTAAAGCTTAAGCAAGAGTTATAAAAAGCAAGAGTCATCAATTTTATTTCAGTTTTACTTTTATTTATATGTAAGAATATGTATCTTAACAAAAAAGTGTTACAAGTTATAACAAATTGGTTTTATATTTTTTAAAACTAATTTCAAATATTTTTTTTAAAATTAGTAAAAACTTTAAGTTAGACATAGTACAAAAAATTTAATTTTGTGTCTTTTTGATTCGAAATATTATTATAATTTCAAAAATATTCACATCCAAAAATTTCAAATGATCAATTGTGGATTTACTTCTTAAATGATTTTTTAATTCAAATTGTTGAAATTGAAATCAATTTTGGGAAACAGTTAATTTATATTTCAAAAATATTTTCAACAAATTTGATATATTTTTCACTGGTTTTTTAAATGCCGTGTTTAAATCATCCCAAAATAATTGGATTTGGTAGGTTCGCGTACTATGCTAAAACCTATATTTATGCAGTTGAAAATAGTAAAAAAATAAAGAGAAAAATTCTGAAAGATCGATTTCGAAAATCCACTTTTTGGGATTGTTAAAGTAAATAAATTTGGGTGCCTCGGTTAGCTAAGTATATGCTATATGTTTGTTAGTGTGCTAGTCAGTCTGGGAGTTGTCGGTTCAATTCCTACAAGATACTTTGATCTTAATTTACCCTGCTCGGTAAATTGGGTTGAGTATAATTTGTAATTGTATTGTAATGGCTAAATAAATAAATATGTATATAAAATTAGTGTTAAACTCGTTCCATTAGAAATGAAAAAAAACAATATTTTCTTAGCACTTTTTTCTAGTATTTTTTCTTTATTTTTAGCACTTTCTAGCATTTTTTTGAAAAAATCTAGCACTTTTTCCCAATTAGGTTTTGGCAACACTGCCACTGATTACAAATGCAAATACATATTTTTAAAACTCAATAAACTGAACTCAAGATAGTGGATAATACATAACCAAAATGAAAAGTTTGTTTCTTAAAAGTATTTAATATGAATAATACTAAGAAGTCTTAATTAAAAACCTTACTGACGGATCACAATGATAAAAAAAATTCAAAACTTCCAGATAAATAATGCATAACTTTTTTCCTCTCCACCTGAATTGGACTTTTGGCCAAAAAATTAGTTTTCTGGACCAAAGTGTGTAGTTTGATTTAAAAAAAATTGGTGGGAATATTTCTTTACATACTTAGTTAATAGTTTCCTGAACGTTATTCCTAAGAATCTTCCAATCAGTGTTAGTCAGGAATGTTATTTCTGGAATAACATCAATATACATGGATCTAACTTCTAACTAACAAGATACTTAGATCTTACTTCGAAGAATGCCTGACAGCGGCAAAGAAAGTGCTGCAGTGTTTTACTGTCCTCTCCACATGCTCTACATACGTTTGAATCCGCAAGTCCAATTTGGCATAAATGTGCTTGTAATCCTATGTATCCACTCGGAATACGTACTATCATGCTAACCTCAGAATCATTTTGAGGAGATTTTTCGTACCCATATGATGGGATAGTATTGAGTTAAAGATTTCTTACAATCCAGTACAGTCTTAAATTTATTTCAATCTTCTGGCTGTCGGTAAATATATTAAGCGCTTCACAGTGGGGTCTCTCTGAACAAAACTTGGCATTAACTAAACTACAATATTTTGGTATAAATTATGGTATCGATGGATAGAGGAAGATTTTATTTTATTTAAGAAATTTTTTATTACATTTATAAATATCCAAATTACTTTCGCGAAAGACTAAATTTAATGCATCCTCTGTAAGATTTCTGGATTTTTTTAAGAAATGTTCTTTTTACAGTTATAAAGGGATGCGAATTAATTAATACAAATTGAAAATATCTCTCATATTCGGCTTCATGTACGGGAATTCTGTTCTCGGTTTTTATACGCTCCTCCACCATCAGTGGTGAAAGAAGGTATATATAAGTTTGTCATTCCGTGTGTAACACCAAGAAATATTCATCTAAGACCCAACGAAGTATATATATTCTGGATCCTTACAAAATTCTGAGTCGATTTAGATATGCCCGTCTGTCTGTCTGTCTGGCTAAATATAGACCAAATTCACTGGATATATTCATTATTATCCTAAGCAGTTTGGTATTGAAAATGGGCAAAATCAGTTCACACCGGGTAAAGTTATGAATCAAAATTTAAAACAACCTCGAAAAAATAAGCATTTTTACAATTTCGTTTCTACACAAGAGCCTGATCCCTGCTGAAAATAGCCATCATCGGTCCACAATTTCATATACCTCCCATACAAAGTACATAATCCCGGAAAATGGGTTTTTTGTTAATAACTTCCGTCGCAATGTCGATATCTTCACAAAATTTTACAAATTAAAATCGTATGTTAATAGAATTTATTCAGAAGAAAATTTTTTATGGATGGGTCCATAATTGGACATAGCTCCCATACAAGGTCTCTTCCCGAAAATCACTTAAACGTCTAAATGCATTACTAAATTAAGATATCCATATAAAATTTGCTACAAGTATTGCTCTCACATAACGAAATATTACTATGAAATTTTTTTCCGATCGGTCCATAATTGGTCATAGCTTCCATACAAAGTCCCCTCCCGAAATTCACTTAAACTCATTACTTAATTAAGATATAGATATAAAATTTGGCACAAGTATTGTTCTCATATAATGAAATATTACTATGAAGGTTTTTTTCCGATCGGTACATAATTGGTCATAGCTCCCATACAAAGTCCCCTCCCAAAAATAACTTAAACACGTATAACTCACTACTAAATTAAGAAATCCATATACAATTTTGTAAAAGTATTGCTCATATGCAAAAAAATATTACTATGAAATTTTTTTCCGATAGGTCCATAATTGGTCATAGCTCCCATACAAGCTCCCTTCCCGAAAATCACTTAAGCGAAAATAACTCCTTACTAAATTACGAAATCCATATAAACTTTTGTAAAAGTATTTCTCATATGCACAAAAATATAACTGTAAAATTTTTTCCGATCGGTCTTTAATTGGTCATAGCTCATAACTCATTACTTAACTAAGATATCCATATAGAATTTGGAACAAGTATTGCATATATGCACAGAAATATTATTGAGAATTTTTTTCCGATCAGCCCATAACTGGTCATAGCTCTCATACAAGGTCCCCTCCCGAAAATCACCTAAACGTACATAACTCATTAAAAATATTTATATCCATACGTTTAGCAAAAATATTGCTCTTATATACATACAAAAATTACACTATAAAATTGTTTTACGATCGGTCCATATTTCGTCATAGCTCTCATACTAGGTCTTCTCAAGAAAATCACTTAAATTCACAATATACCATTTATAGATACAAAATTTTGAAATTTTATCTTTATATACATAATTGGACATAGCTCCTATACAAAGTCCTTTTTCGAAAATCTCTTCAAAGCACATTACTCATTACCATTACATTGAAAGATTTTTTCATGATCGGTTTATTACATGGGTGCGGTCGGTCCCATACAAGGTTCCCTTCAGAAAATCACTTAAACACATATTACTTGTTACTAAATTACGATACAAAATTTGACTGAAATATAGATTTTA
Organism: Lucilia cuprina; assembly: GCF_022045245.1. NCBI lineage: Eukaryota > Metazoa > Arthropoda > Insecta > Diptera > Calliphoridae > Lucilia > Lucilia cuprina. The sequence continues at coordinate 61,887,253 of NC_060952.1, read as the reverse complement.
TGTACAGAAATTTAGCTTAAAGAATCTTTTACGATAGGGGTATAATTGATCATATCTCCCATACTAGGTCCTGTCCCATAAAAATGCTTTAATAGTATTTAACTAGTTGCATTATCAATTTGTGTAGAACAAAATTATATATGTATTTTAAAAATCCATAAATCTTTCACACACATGCAAATTACTAAATATCGCTAAGCACATTAAAAAAATTAAGAAAAAAGCTTTTGTAATGTTCAATTAACCTTAGAATTGTAATAAATTTAAATCTTGGGATTTTTCTATTTAAGACATGAGAAAACTCATTTCTACAAATACTTGATAAATTAGAAATGTATTAAATAGAAGTAGCTGGTGGAGGTTATTTAAGATTCGGCCCAGCCGAATATAGCGCCAGATGTGGGGATTTCGTACAATTTGGGCTATTTTTGGGGATTTTTATATTTTTTATAAATATTAATAATAATTTTCATTCTAGTTTAGTGTTTTTTATATAAAAAAATAAAATATTTCGAACTTCGTTTACACCTTACCCTCTCCGATTAAGAGAAATTTGGTGCACATTCTTTTGGAATATATACAAAATTTAAAGTTCTAAAGAATCTCAAAATCGTTATTTTTCTCAATGGCCTGAAGTTTAATATCGTATAATTTCGAAATAAATCCCCAAATGTCGTTGTTTTTGCTTTCTGCAAATTTGTTTTTGATTTTTTTAATGAATATGTTCTGTAAATCTGTGGCCACTATTTACAAATGCAAATACATATTTTTAAAACTCAATAAACTGAACTCAAGATAGTGGATAATACATAACCAAAACGAAAAGTTTGTTTCTTAAAAGTATTTAATATGAATAAAGTAAAAAATATTTGCCTAACGTATATCGGGGAATAATACTAAGAAATCTTAATTATAAATCATACTGATGGATCACAATGATAAAAAAATTCAAAACCTGCAGATAAATAATGCATAACTTTTTTCCTCTCCACCTGAATTGGACTTTTGGCCAAAAAATTAGTTTTCGGGACCAAAGTGTGTAGTTTGATTTAAAAAAAATTGGTGGGAATATTTCTTTACATACTTAGTTAATAGTTTCCTGAACGTAATTACTAAGAATCTTCCAATCAGTGTTAGTCAGGAATGTTATTTCTGGAATAACATCAATATACATGGATCTAACTTTTAACTAACAAGATACTTAGATCTAACTTCGAAGAATGCCTGACAGCGGCAAAGAAAGTGCTGCAGTGTTTTACTGTCCTCTCCACATGCTCTACATACGTTTGAATCCGAAAGTCCAATTTGGCATAAATGTGCTTGTAATCCTATGTATCCTCTCGGAATACGCACTATCATACTAACCTCAGAATCATTTTGAGGAGATTTTTCGTACCCATATGATGTGAACCTGACCTCTGGGAGAGTATTGAGTTAAAGATTTCCTACAATCCAGTACAGTCTTAAATTTAGTTAAACCTTCTGGCTGTCGGCAAATATATTAAGCGCTGCACAGTGGGGTCTCCCTGAGCAAAACTTGACATTAACTAAACTACGAAGTTTTGGTATAAATTATGGGTATCGATGGATAGAGGAAGAAAAGTTGCACTTAATGCAAAATTTCCAAAATTTTATTTAAGAAATTTTTTATTACATTTATAGATATCCAAATTACTTTCGCGAAAGACTAAATTTAATGCATCCTCTGTAAAATTTCTGGATTTTTTTAGGAAAAGTTCTTTTTACAGTTATAAAGGGATGCGAATTAATTAATACAAATTGAAAATATCTCTCATATTCGGCTTTATTTACGGGAATTCTGTTCTCGGTTTTTATACGCTCCTCCACCATCAGTGGTGATAGAAGGTATATATAAGTTTGTCAAGAAATATTCATCTAAGACCCAACGAAGTATATATATTCTGGATCCTTACAAAATTCTGAGTTGATTTAAAACACGCTCACGATAAAACTAAGCCAAACAAATAGATCAAATTCACTGGATATATTCATTATTATCCTAAGCAGTTTGGTATTGAAAATGGGCAAAATCAGTTCACACCGGGTAGTTATGAATTAAAATTTAAAACAACCTCGAAAAAAATAAGCATTTTTTACAATTTCGTTTCTACACAAGAGCCTGATCCCTGCTGAAAATAGCCATCATCGGTCCACAATTTCATATACCTCCCATACAAAGTACATATTCCCGGAAAATGGGTTTTTTGTTAATAACTTCCGTCGCAATGTCGATATCTTCACAAAATTTTACAAATTAAAATCGTATGTCAATAGAATTTATTCAGAAGAAATTTTTTTTGGATGGGTCCAAGATATCCATATAAAATTTGCTACAAGTATTGTTCTCACATAACGAAATATTACTATGAAATTTTTTCCGATCGGTCCATAATTGGTCATAGCTTCCATACAAAGTCCTCTCCCGAAATTCACTTAAACTCATTACTTAATTAAGATATAGATATAAAATTTGGCACAAGTATTGTTCTCATATAAAGAAATATTACTATGAAGGTTTTTTTTTCGATCGGTACATAATTGGTCATAGCTCCCATACAAAGTCCCCTCCCAAAAATAACTTAAACGCGTATAACTCATTACTAAATTAAGATATCCATATAAAATTTAGTAAAAGTATTGCTCATATGCAAAAAAAATATTACTGTGAATTTTTTTTCGATAGGTCCATAATTGGTCATAGCTCCCATACAAGCTCTCCTCTCGAAAATCACTTAAGCGAAAATAACTCCTTACTAAATTACGAAATCCATATAAACTTTAGTAAAAGTATTTCTCATATGCACAAAAATATAACTGTAAAATTTTTTCCGATCGGTCTTTAATTGGTCATAGCTCATAACTCATTATTTAACTAAGATATCCATATAGAATTTGTAACAAGTATTGCATATATGCACAGAAATATTGTTGAGATTTTTTTCCGATCAGCCCATAACTGGTCATAGCTCTCATACAAGGTCCCCTCCCGAAAAACACCTAACCCATTAAAAATATTTATATCCATACATTTAGCAAAAATATTGCTCTTATATACATACATAAATTACACTATAAAATTGTTTCACGATCGGTCCATATTTCGTCATAGCTCTCATAATAGGTCCCCTCCAGAAAATCACTTAAATTCGCAATATACCATTTATAGATACAAAATTTTGAATTTGTATGGGACATAGCTCCCATACAAAGTCCTTTTTCGAAAATCTCTTTAAAGCACATTACTCATTACCATTACATTGAAAGATTTTTTCACGATCGGTTTATTACATGGGTGCGGTCGGTCCCATACAAGGTTCCCTTCAGAAAATCACTTAAACACACATTACTTGTTACTAAATTACGATACAAAATTTGACTGAAATATATATTTTATGTACAGAAATTTAGCTTAAAGAATCTTTTACGATAGGGGTATAATTGATCATATCTCCCATACTAGGTCCTGCCCCATAAAAATGCTTTAATAGTATTTAACTAGTTGCATTATCAATTTGTGTAGAACAAAACTATATATGTATTTTAAAAATCCTTAAATCTTTCACACACATGCAAATTACTAAATATCGCTAAGCACATTCAAAAAATTAAGAAAAAAGCGTTTGTAATGTTCAGTTAACTTTAGAATTGTAATAAATTTAAATCTTGGGATTTTTCTATTTAAGACATGAGAAAACTCATTTCTACAAATATGTACTTGATAAATTAGAAATGTATTAAATAGAAGTAGCTGGTGGAGGGTATTTAAGATTCGGCACAGCCGAATATAGCACTGTAACTTGTTTTTAAATAGTTTGTTCGTGGCTTCTTGAGCTTCTTCCGACATATCTGCTACGCTTAATTTTGAATTTTGTACAACTTTGCTGCTGTAAATTAAAAGGATTATGCTGTGAATAGTAAACTATAATATTTACATAGTAAAAATTTTAGTTTGAATTATACCAAGAGTAGTTTTATTTTCTATATTTTGTCACTAAAAATCGCTAACTTGATAATATGTGGTTTACATACCGTTGTAGTAGTCTTTATAAACTTTTAAAGTACCCTTATGAGATCCCTTATGAGAGTTACTCTTCTTATCACGGATTTTTCCGTACAAATAGATTCCGTCTAATAATTTTGCAAAACTTTTTTACAGGAATGTAAGACCAATAATGCATTAATCAATAGCACGTTCAGCCATTATTTCACTAATTTCTACTATTTTACTTATTACTTAAATCAATTTATTTCGCATTCAATAATTAGATTTTAAATAAAATATAAATATTTCCATAGCACGGAGTGTTAGAAAAGAGAGCGTAAATGCCGCAGAGGCAAAATAAGGCAAACATTTTTATTTTGGTGTTATTGAGAAGATTTCAGAGTATCTTTAGCATTTGGTCGCTTAGAGGCCATCAGTGGCCAAATTGTACTTTTTCACTTTTAAAAATTGAAAAAAACATAAATATCTATAAAAAATTGCATTTAAAGAAGTCGTTAAAAATTAAGTCTCTGGTTGTAAAGAAAATTTTAAGAAATTTTATATTAAATGCTAGATTCGTACAAAAAATGTTTAATACCATAAATTAATTTAATACCATAAATTAAATAAAAAAATTTATTGAAAAATATATATAAAAACATAAACTTTGCTGCGTACTTCTGCCTGGAAGCTTGTGTTGTGATTTGGTAAACGGTGGTATATTTCTGCTTCTGGATCTTCCAGTCCACCAGATTATTGAAGCATAGCTATATAAAGCCAATTTGTCATAGTAGGACTAAGACCGCATTTCATGGCTATAGTTCTCCTACATATCGCCCAGCAGCGTGCTTTGTTGATCATATTCTTTATGTGGTGTCTCCATTTTAATTTTCGGTGGAGTATCTTTTTGCCCAGGAAGCAAGGTTCGGTATACGTAGAAATTTTTGTCTTTCTTGTGAAAAGATCGTCCCTTTACATAAGCATGCTGCTAAAAATGAAAAGAATATATATTTTAATGTCATTTAAAAAGGACCAGAAAGTGGAAAACTGAGTACCCAGATCTTACGTATGCAATCTCTGCTTTCACGAGTATTTCATTTTGTTCAAGTCCATAAAATAATGTCCAGTATTTTCCTAACATGTATATTTCCGTATATATCAAGAAATTAATTTTTTAATATTACAGTAATAATATATTTTTTAACGACTTAACTAATAGTGCTATAGAATTACCGTCTTATGCAAAAACGATTATTAAGTTAAAAATGGTTGTTAAAACCTGTTTTTATATGGAAAAAGTGTGTAGTATATCATTGTTAAATTATATATTTGTTTTTGCATAAGGTTCTTAATATTTAAGAGTGTGGTACCCATTTGATACTCATATTGACGAAAACTATTTGATAGAAATATTTAATAAAATTTGTATATTCTTAAAAAGGAGGAAAGATCAGAAAATGAAAAAAATATAAACACAGTTTTACTTTATAAGACCACTACTATTGTGTCTATATGGTCTCGTTTAAGTCCAATAAATAATGAAGCACTGTGTTATAGGATAACAAAATCAAAAACAATTCTTGACCAAAGACATTTTAAAAATGTATTTTTTATAATTCGTAACTAAAATTAGGTTATAATATCAACGACAACATGGACAAAAAGAATTAAAAATTTCGAAGAAAATATATGTTCGTCCAAACATAATTATAAATTTGTTTAAATACTGTTGATTATTTCACTAAAACATAACATTTTTGAAATTCCTTAATGGTTCCATTCTTTATATGTGATCGGTGAGACTATATTCTATTTTTTTGTATGTAAAACCAATCTTATTTTTTCTCAAACTTCAGAGACCAAGATTAATAAAATCGAACGATTTATTTACAAATTATACGATATTAAACTTCATGCTTTTGAGAAAAATATTTGATGATTTTTCTGAGGTTGTCTCGGATTTTTGCTTATATTTCTGTTATGTACGGATTTTGCTTATTTAAATTTATTAAATTAAATAGCGCAAAAATTATAAAAAATCCCCAAATTTCACGAAAATTAACAAATGCCTCCCAACGAAAATCTGTCTTCAAATAATACTTGAAATCCCCAGATCGTAAACGATCTTCTTAACAAGGGCCTAAAAAATACTTTTTTTCTGAAATAATAAATTATTACAAATTATGTCATGTATAAATACTACACAGAAAAAATTATCGGTAGTTTATTTTCAATTAAGACGTTTTTCTTTTTCTTTGATTTTTATAAAAACTAATTTTTATTTGCCTTAATTATCTCGTTGTTTAAAACCTAAGTGTACAATTTTAATTAATTTTTTAATTGATTGAAACAATTTTTCTGGCCTACGTTACTATTTTAGTTTTCTTTTATATTTCTAATTCTTAAACAGTCAACAACATTTTAGGCATATAATATTCCAGTTTCTTGACAATTTATGAAACACTTTATATATTCAATTGTGACAAAAAAAGTGATATTTTTTGCAAATGCTGAACGCATTGTTAGAGATCGAGTATTCCTTTAACGTTGTGTGTAATCATTTAATAATTTGATTGTTTTAATCACCTTCTTAATTGATTTTTAAAAAATTCTCTACTACGAATTTATATCAAACAAAAAATGTTTAAAAATTTGAATCTGTTTATAATTTTTTTATGCTTAAACTTTTAAAGCTTAAAACACAAAAATATAACCTAATCACACAATTTCACTTTAATCACAAATTTTACATATATACAATGAAAGCACTTTGACATTAACAAAATGAAAACAAAGTTTGACATTTACAAAATGTAAACAAAGTTTGACATTATGGTGAAAAATAAACATGAAATTATGCAAATTAAGATACCGGAATAGAATTTTTCGTTTGAAACAAACATTATTCAATTCAGAATATATATTCCTCACAAATTTTAATATCCTTATTTTTTAATATAACATAAACATTTTACAAAAATTTTTCATCAAACGAATTCGCCGTACTTATGGTTTTTGACATCTACGTAAAAAAATACATGTAAAATGTTGTTGTTGTTGCAGAACTGCCACCACCAAGTCGAATTCATATAAGGTGGTGTTAATCAATCAGCTGATAATTTTTTTCTTAATTCGCCTGGTTTTTCTAGCTTTCAAAGTTGTTTACATTTTTATATTTAACAAGTAAGAGTGCTATATTCGGCTGTGCCGAATCATATATACCCTTCACCGTAGTGTATTTTAAACATCTTTTATAAATTTTATATTTTTTCCCGACTACATTATTATTACATCAAAAGCTAAACAAAAAGAACAACAACAACGCTAAACGAAATAAAAAATAAAATAAACAAGGCATCTAAACCAATAGACATCTAAACATACATAAGGAAAAACACAGAAAAATAAAAACAAAATTAACAACGCATGCAACCATACAAAAAATACACAGCTGAATAAAACCAAATACATCTACATACACACGTGTTCATCTTTTTCTAATATACAGTGTTGTTGTTGCTTTTTTAACAACGCATGAAAAAAATTGAAATTTTTTGATGAAATTTTCAGAGGTTGTCTCGGATTTTTGCTCATATCTCCGTTATTACCGATTTTGCTGATCTTCTCGAAAGCATGTCTAATAGAATTATTGAAGATTCGGATCTTGCCGATATCTGGGGTCCTCTAAAAACTAATTTCAACAAACACACAGACAAACGAACAGACAGACGGACATAGCTTAATCAACTCCGCTATCTATAAGGACTCGGAATATATATACTTTATAGGGTCGGAAAATTATATTGTAGAAATTACAAACGGAATGACAAACTTATATATACCCTTCTCACGAAGGTGAAGGGTATAAAAATGTCCGTTAAACAGAGAAAAACTTCGTTAATATTTTGAATTATTTATGTAAAAAATCTGAAAATACCACGCATCTCGTAAACAAATATCATTTTATTTAAATAATGGCATAATTGGTATGTATACAAATATATAATTTAAGAAAAATATTTTTTCTATTAAATGTTAACATTAGAGTTCTCCAAGCTTGTATGAAGGAAAAAAACTAGAATTGTTCTATGGGTTATAAAAATAAGTCGTGCCAAAAATTAGGTCAATAGGATTACGTTAACTGGTGCCGCAACGGCTCTGAAGTTTAAAGATGCATTTACAAGGGGAAAATATGCAATTTTTTCAGTTTTCACAAAAGTTTTGTCATCGTAATGTACACAGAATGTTATTAAAAATTCCCCAGACCATTATCGTGTCTCAGAGCACTTGAAATCGAAATGTGATAGAAAAATAAACATATTTTTGAAAATATTCTAATAAAACAATTGTATTACTTAAAATACATCTGTAGTTACTTGAATATAAGTTTTTGTCCTTATAGAATAACGTAAATCTGTTCTCAGCTATGGTCGAAAAAATTTGATATTTTTAACGGTCGTTTCAAAATTCAAATTTTAGTTTTTTTGACACTTTGTTAAACAAATTTCAATATTTTTGGGAGAACTCATAGGGATTTATGGATAACAGATAAAAAATTAGGTCAATACCTCTTGTAGTTTGCCTGTACCTGCAATTTGAATTCAGCGGATTTCGACAAAAACCCATTTTTATGTAATATTTTTCAAAATTAGCCTTTTTATTATATTGTTGTGTATTTTAAATGGAACCTTTTGTAAATTTATTAGTCCACATATTTCTGAATAAAAATCAAGAGTTTCGTGCAATTTGGACGTCATTAACCCATAAACTTTAAAGGTCAAAGGTCAAATTTTGTAATATTTGCAATTTTTGATGGAAACTAATCGAAATTGTTTCTATTTTTAGGTAGATTATCACAAAACTTAAGAAATTTATTCATTAACAACCGATATTTCCAATAATAGTGAAAAAAATTAATTGACCCTTAAACGGCCTTGGGATCAATATGACCCCGATGTTATAAAAACATGCCAATTTGGACATATTTCAATAAAACCCGTTTGCAATCCCATTAATTCAGCTTAAAAAATTTTAGGCATTAAACCTTTTTGAATATGGTGTTAATTTGAACCATAATACTTTTTGTAATCGATTTAAATTTGGTATTAAAAACTAAGATATCATAATCTATATTTGTGATATAATTTTCCAGTTTTTATTTTAAAATATTTAATGCAAATAATATTTAAATACATTTTTTAGATTTCATTATTTTCATTTATATATATTATATTTTTTATAATACCCAATTGTTTTTTTTATCAATTTGCTGAATTAATGGGATTACAATCGGGTTTTATTGAAATATGTCCAAATTGGCATGTTTTTAAAACATCGGGGTCATTTTGATCCCAAGGCCGTTTAAAGGTCAATTAATTTTTTTTCGCTATTATTGGAAATATCGGTTGTTAATAAATAAATTTCTTAAGTTTTGTGATAATCTACCTAAAAATAGAAACAATTTCGACTAGTTTCCATCAAAAATTGTAAATATTACAAAATTTGACCTTTGACCTTTAAAGTTTATGGGTTAATGGCGTCCAAATTGCACGAAACTCTTGATTTTTATTCAGAAATATGTGGACTAATAAATTTACAAAAGGTTCCATTTAAAATACACAACAATATAATAAAAAGGCTAATTTTGCAAAATATTACATAAAAATGTGTTTTTTTTTGAAATCCGCTGAATTCAAAATTGAAGGTACAGGCAAACTATAAGAGGTATTGACCTAATTTTTTATCTGTTGTCCATAAATCCCTATGAGTTATCCCAAAAATATTGAAATTTGTTTAACAAAGTATCAAAAATTAAAATTTGAATTTTGAAACGACCGTTAAAAATATCAAAATTTTTCGACCATAGCTGAGAACAAGTTTACGTTATTCTATAAGGACAAAACTCATATTCAAGTAACTACAGATGTATTTTAGGTTAAGTATTTTAATTGTTTTATTAGAATATTTTCAAAAATATGTTTATTTTCTTATCACATTTCGAATTCAAGTGCTCTGAGACACGATAATGGCCTGGGGAATTTTTAATAACTTTTACATTTTTCAACCAATTTTTGTGTTTTTTATCTTTTTGTAACGCTAATTCTGTGTACATTACGATTCTTTGACAATAAAATACAAAACAAATTATTTAATGACAAAACTTTGTAAATGCGTCTTCAAACTTCAGAGGCGTTGCGGCACCAGTTAACGTAGTCTTATTGACCTAAATTTTTGCTCGACTTATTTTTATAACCCGTAGAACAATTTTAGGGGGGACGGGCAAAATTCGAAACTTAGTTTTTTTTGGAGCACTCTAGTTAACATATTACACAATACTGTTTTATATTAAAATTGTGTAGATTACGTGATTAACTAAACAAAATCTTATTCGGAACACTTAATATTAAGGAACGAATATGAAGGATTTTTCCGGCTGGCGGCAGCTGACTTCTACGTTATGGCTTAATTTTGAAATCTATTAAATGTTAACAAATTAAACAATTTGTTTTATATATACACTATGTAGATAAAGAGATTAACTAAAAAAAGTCTGTCCCGGAACGCTTTCTATAACAAAACCCATATGAGGTATTTACCCGTCCGGCGGCTACTACATTATGGCCAAATATTTTCAATACTCCGCCGGTGTCGAATTATCCATTCGCAACAAATATTCATTCATTCGTAATATAATATTTTCATGAATATGTACTTTTTTATGTTTATTTTTCTTAAGGCACTTACTTAAATCTTGCAACTTAAGCTGCCGGAATAGAATTTTTTCTTTGAAACAAACATTATTCAATTCAGAATATATTTTCCTAACAAATTTTAATATCTTTATTCTTTAATATAATATAAACATTTTACAAAAATTTTTCATCAAATGAATTCGCCGTACTTATGGTTTTTGACATTTACCAAAACCAAAAGAAAAAACGAAATACATAGGAAATGTTGCAGAACTTCCACCACCTTATCTGAATTCGCCTTGCTATTGCCTACATACATTCTTACATATAAGAATATACTTTTTTTTTTTGTACGGTAATTGTTGATTTTTTTCTTGCAAAAAATTTATTTGTTTATTATTTTATGTGAAAAGAATACACAGAATACACACTTCCAAATATATTAGAGTAGATAAATCCAGTGAAGGTTTTAGTACCGGCAAATCATTGCACAACATCTTTGTATTATTCAGTCTTTGATATGTGTTTAAAAATTTGGAAAAATAACATATATTTAAATCACAAAAGTAGGTACAGTGGGACCTCGACTTTCCGTGATGGTCGGATCCGGAAGCATTCTGTATAATCGATTTTCCAAGTAAATTGAGTGCCAATTTTGGATAGTGTTTTAATAGATATTTTAATTATTTAATAAATGAACATGTACGAAATAATTCAAGGATTTTATATTCATACATGTTTCAAAAATATTAAAAAAACAAGTAAGAATGATATATTCGGCTGTGCCGAATATTATATACACTTCACCATAGTGTATTTTAAACATCTTTTATAAATTTTAAATTTTTTCCCGACTACATTATTATTACATCAAAAGCTAAACAAAAAGAACAACAACAACGCTAAACGAAATAAAACACAAAATACATCTAAACCAGACATCTAAACATACATGACGAAAAGCACAGAAAAACAAACATAACAACACAATGATGCCAACAGCATCCAAACCAAGGGTGCCCAAGCCCTATGCGCTTGGTACTCTTTTGTTTTTGTAAATGCGCTTAGCTATAGACAGTGTGTTTTCTATACACTTATATGCGCTTAACAATAGCAATACGTTGTTGTGTTCTTAACAGTATACAAGCAAGAGTAAAACAACAACACTTTCGTATTCATTGCTGGTAAACATTGACGAGACGTAGATTTTGTTTTTGTTTATCGTAAAAAAATTGTTTTAAAAAGCACTTGGAAAAAATTTGTGTTAGTTTTAAATTTCAAACTTACATTATTCGCATATAAAATTATTGTACAATAACTCACAATCTACTCTCATATAATTGAAAACGTTTTAAATACTTTTTTCTATTCATTAAAAAATATATTTGCAAAACAAAAGGGAAAATTATTTTATTTTAACAAAAATGCAAATCATATTTTTTTGCTGTGTATTTTTTTGTATGTTTGGATTCCAAACATACAAAAAATACACAGCTGAATAAAATCAAATACTTCTACACACACACGTGTACATCTTTTTCTATATACAGTGTTGTTGTTGCTTTTTTAACAATTTTTTGATGAAATTTTCAGAGGTTGTCTCGGATTTTTGCTCATATCTCCGTTATTTACCGACCCATTTTGCTGATTTTAAATAGCGATCTTCTCGAAAGCATGTCTAATAGAATTATTGAAGATTCGAATCCCGCCGATATCTGGGGTCCTCTAAAAACTGATTTCAACAGATAGACAGACGGACATGGCTTAATCGACTCCGCTATCTATAAGGATCCAGAATATATATACTTTATAGGGTCGGAAAATTATATTATAGAAATTACAAACGGAATGACAAACTTATATATACCCTTCTCACGAAGGTGAAGGGTATAATAATTGTGTGAGAAAACTGTAAACAGTAGATAAGGATTTCAAGTAATGTAATTTTTAAAACTAATCATGTAATGTTGTTTGTATTATTTTTCAATTTTGTATTTTCGTTTCAAGGGAATTCCCGGTTTCGATTCGTTCATCGTTGTTAAAAAATAATAGAATTTTGCTTATAATCACGGATAATAGAGGTAATCACGGTAAAACGATGCTGAAAAATTTACGTCAATAAAAACTAAAATTAATTCGATGCAAAAAAAAAATAATTTTTCCATTCCGGATAATTGATGTTGCCGGATAACGAATCACGAATAATCAATGCTATGAGCTACAAAACAAGGCTATGATGTCAATTATAAAGTGCAACAGGTTTACACCAATACATATTATGCTTGACACTTTAAAATGGTTAAATATAAGGCAACGGCTTCAACTTAATACATAGATATTTATATACAAAATGAAAATGGGAAAAGCACCAGAATACCTAACAGATTAGCTAACTTATGTCAGCCAAATACAGCCCTATAATCTACGAAATGCGAACGATTTTAGACTGCACAAAGCAACTAGCAATAAAATGAAGAGGGTACTATTCTACAAAGGCTGCAACGTTTTAATCTGCTACCAACGGAGATCAAGAATGAACAAAATTTTAATATATTTAAAAGAAATTGTGTAATTTTTGTGAAAAATAATATATATCAGAGTTTTTAATAATGTTAAATTAATATTAAATTAAATAATATAGCTCTAAAGATAATATAGCTCTAAAGATAAAGTATAGCTCTAAAGATAAATATAGCTCTAAAGATAAAGTATTTGAAATACTAATAAATAAATCATAATAATAATAAAGTCCTGCTGTATTGGAATTTTTCATGTATTTCAAATTTTATATTATACGAAACACAAAAATTAAAATCGATTTTTTTGCTTAAAATAGTTTTAAGGGGTTATATCAATCGAAAGGATATATATTTGGCCAAGGATCTAAACTAATTTAATTAAATGTAAATTTTTTAAGTTTTAAAAAGTGTGATATTAAACATAAGCACTGTCTAGATAATATAAGAATTTAATTTTTTTCTTATAAAAATAGCCTGGACAGTCAAAATATGATATTCATATATATAATTTACTGAATATCATATGTGAGTTTACAAGAACTCGAAATTAATAAAAATGTCCCGATAGTTAAACTAAAGAATAAAAAATTGGTAGAAATATCATCAAATATGTCTATTATCTACAACAAATAGTTTTGACGATTTAATGACGATCAGTATACCTATAATTAATGCATACGTACCTGAATAGTAATTTACTCGGTTGAAAAGCTACGATTATTAAACACAATAATAACCATAAACGATCAGTCCATTCCAAATTGGGATTTTTTGTTGTTTGACGAATGCATTGTACAAATATTTCATCTCTAAGTTCTTCTCGTTCTATTCCTAGTCCTATAATGTACTGAATTGCTTGAAGTTCCCGCTCCGCATTAAATTCTCCACGCATATATTTGCATAGTTCCTAAAAGATATTAATTTTCTTAACTTTTGTTATGATATTATTTAAGTAGAATCAAATGGTAAATGATTTTTAGCTTCGTTATAATAAAAAATGTATTACTTAAATGTGAAATAATACGTACGTATATTAATTAAATATTAACTTTAGTTATAAAATCAGGAGTACGTGGGTTTGGCCCCAAATAATCACGAGAAATGCAATCTTTCATTGACCAATAACGTCGTCAATTGCTAAAGGATTTTCAGAAACATTTTACTCAGGAATAAACATAGGTTTTTAGTCAATTGCGGTTCCTATATAAAATACTTTCAAAGTGAGAGTGTTATATTCGGCTGTACCGAATCTCATATACCCACCATCAAAACGTCTACAACATAACGTGAAGAGAATGCTCCTATAAACATCAGGGTGATTTTTGGAATATGGCTTAAGTAAATTATGGACTGAACACTTTTTAAAAACAAAATATAATTTTCTGAAGAGGACCTTCATGTGCGTCAATTACAAACCGATACTCATGAAATTGTGTACAATCTATGGACCGATCCACACACAATTTGGTGATACATACTTGTATCACATTTTATTGTTATACATGTATTTTTTAACCAGTAATTAGCGTTAAAGTAATTTTCTTAAAGGGACCTTGTCTGGACGGGAGGGTAAATTATGGACGGATCGTCCTTAACCTTTATGTCAATACCCACATACCAGAGTATGTTTTTCATTTTTGAAGTGATATATCTTGAGATCTATGTACCGTATCGGCTTGAAATTTGGACTATGCTTTCAGAGTAATGTTTATTATGTCTATACATTTTCCAAAAATTAGTTACATATATGTTTATATTGTTACGCTCGGCTAGTATTTGTTAATAATAAAAATTGTTGACTTTTACATTTTTTAACCGAAATGGACAATAGTGGTTAAGTGGCATGAAGATGATGTTCCCTGCTAGCTATTTGGTAGAAGTAACTTTTAACCCATATCCCGAAAGCGTAAGCATATAACATACTCATGTCATGCCTTAAAAATACCACAGAGTATGCAAAAATCTTGAATAAGTATAAATACCCAGCAAAAAAGTAGGGAAAAAGAAGTAGAATTTTCACCACAAATAACATACTTGAAGTACTTCCAATTTTGGTGAAAAACCTATGAATTTTACATTAGAGTGTCATTGGAGGGATGTTGTTCATTTTTGACAACTATGAACTACATCTAATCTTATTCATAGATGCAATAAAAATCCGATATTTGGATGTCAAAAATAAACCGAATTCGTTCAATGACATGCTTATGTTAATTTCATTGCTTTTTCACCAAAGTTTGATGTACTTCGAATATGTTATTTGTAGTGACTTTCTACATTTCTTTCCTCACTTTTAACTGGGTTTTCATTTGTAAGAAAATATTTGGTTTATAAAAGCGAAAAATATATAATCGCATTTTTAGATGTGATAAAGATATCGTTTGTAAAGCATGACATCAATTAATTTTTGCTGGGTACTTAGCAAAAGAATAACAAATATTTCAAAAGAACAAACTGAACCATGACGAGATGAGATGTCATGTAGGGTACAATTCTCCAACCCAATTTGTAAACATCTTGACAGAAAGATTACCCTTAATTTTAATTCTGTCCCTAATAAAACATTACTTTTACTTACATATTTTTACAATTTGTTTTGGCTATCCTTCCCATTTAAAAAAAAATGTTAATGATGATTCATTTTACGCAATTCAACATATTTAATTTATTAAAAAAAAAAATTAAAGTAAGGCAACAAAAAATATAATAATGATATTCTACGCAACCATATATATGTATGAAAGAATGTAAAATCATTACTCAAAGAGAAAAATGATCAGAAGTAATAAAGAAATGTAAAGAAATTGAAATTACTAATCAATACGCATGGGGACAAAGTTGAAACGGACCGACAGACAGATCAATAATAATAATAATAATAATAATAATAATAATAATAATAATAACAATAATAATAATAATAATAAGTAATTAATACTCTTAAATAATAATTCTTTAACATGTTACTCACAAAATCATTTAGTAATGATGTTCCAATTCATGTTGTCTCTTTGATGTTGGGCCCAACAATAAGGAGTACACGATGAAGTTGTTATTAATATTTAAAAATACATTACAATGATTTTGAGATTATGAATGAAAAATAAACATGAATTAAAATAATTAAAGTGACAAAAAATATATCGAGGGACTCACAGTGGGGCATAATGGAAATTTTTTGGAAATAAATCTGGCATTTCTAAACGGCTGATCCGATCGGGATAAAATTTGGCGTGAGCGTAGCCAAGGAGTATTCGAGTTTAAGTTTTGAAGATGAACCCCACAGATGCCCCAGGGAAGGAGCTGTGGCGGCTCAAAGTAGGGTACCTACGACATGTAAAATTTTTAAACTCGTGCCATTTTTTGTTTTTCACCCAAATACAAAGATTTTTATATTTTCTGAAAGCGCTCGACGAGATCTTGAAAAAACATGCTTGGACATACTACTTATCTCTTATAATATCCGAGTTATAGGCATTTAAAAATTTAGTGATACAAAATTTTGAATACCGGGCGTAATTTTGGACCAAATGGACTCAGTAATATACAAAATAATATACAAAAAATTTCAGATTAATATCATTTACAGATCCAAAAATATAAGTTTTTTAATTTAAAAATTAAAAAATTTTTAGATTTTTGCCATTTTTTTGCCCAAAATGTGTCTTAACTCTTTTATTAATAAAATAAAATTTTCTTTAAGAACATATAACAATTTTATATTTTTCTAAAGGCTATCTTTACGCAAAACGCTTTGGCGTAAAAAACTTGTCCTATTTTTTGAAAGTGTTGCCACTGCGTCCTTCCGAATATGACCTATTTTTTATCAAAACTTCAACTTTGGGCGACATGTTCTAAAATCCCAAAGCTGGGATCAGAAAACTGAAAGCAGTTTTGGAAACCTCAATATGTTTTCTATTTTCTCCAAAAGTATTTTCCCAGCCCTGAAAGAAATGTGGACCCTATGGGCAAAAATGTAAAAAATCCCATTTTTGGGATTTTCATTCCTATTTTTGGGAATTGCGGGATGCCCTTTGACCTTTTCAATTTTTTTTGCATTTTCTTATTTAAAATGACAAATTTAACAAGCGTTGAAGATTTCATTGAGTTTTGTTCATAAATAAAGATTTTGTCATATATTACGTATTTGTTAAATTTCTAAAACTATGATTTATATCAAAATTTTAATAGGGTCGCAGATAGCTACAACAATTTAGTCCATATTTATCCCTTAATATCTTTTTTTAGTTAGATATGGAAATTCTCGACCCTTTACAAAAAATTTCAAGCCAATATCTCAATTATATTCAAAAATATGTTCATTAAAACCTGTGTCCTTTAATTTCATCTTTTTCATATTTTAGTATTAAACATGACAGAACATACATTTGGTGTTGAATAAAATATTTGGGCAATTTTTAAAAATTATTTAGTTAATTATTTTATTAAAGACTATAACATTGTATATACAATAAAAAAAATATAATTTTACTATGAGCCACGCACAACAACACCACACAAACCACCTTTCCCGCCCACCGAAATATAAAACACAATTTAATAATATCATCAGTTAGTATAATAGCTTTTTTATTTGAATTGTTTATCTTAAACATAATACAATTAATTCTTACAACCTACTTATATAGTTAATTCCTAACACTACTTATTTTCTATAAAATAATCTGTCATATCGGTATACATATCCAGAAGGTAATATAAGTCCTTTAAATCTTCCTCGTTATGAGATGATAGAGTTTCATAACAAATCCATCTTTTTCGCATAATTGAAAGAACAGGATCAGAAGATAGAAGTAAACTATTAAAAATATCTTCATTCTGTGATTGCCTGTAGCATTTTCTTGAGCTGAATAGTTGAACATGCTTAAAATCTCGATTCCTCGCTTCCTGGGCTTCTTCTTTTAACTCTCCAAGTGGAAGAATATGGAATTATTATTTGACCATGACTCAATACTTTGTGTACTGTTGGTGTTAGTTCCCTCCATGGATACAAAGATACAAGTAATTTAGAAATTGCAGATGTATATTACCCAAATCTATATCCATTAATTTTAAAATAGTTTTAACTCATAGAAGCAACTCCTTGTCGATTCCAGTTATTTTTGAAGTAATTTCGAAATCACTAAAAAACCATCTCGGCATATTACCGTCATTTGTACTACCGCAACTTGGAAGTGGTTTGTCGAAGTTTAATCCCATCTGAACTTTAAATTCTTTTTAGATTCTGCTTTTTTCCGCAGCTCTCAGTTCTTTCAATTCTTCATTATTTTTTGTTGATTTAGCAAGATTCTCTGGCACACTTCTATATTTGAGGTCGTATGCTATGTGTAAAAAGTATTCCAAAAATCGTATTCTGCCATGAAGTGGTGAAATTCTGAAAGACAGGACTTCTTCATTAATACTTCTGCTTTTGTTTATATTTGAGAATTGCGACTTTTTCTCATTACATATTGAGCATCTCCAAAAGGAAGAAGTTTCTGTTATGGCATTGTTGACCATTCCATAAATCATTGTTAAGCTTAGCTGATACTTTAAGAGAGAATTCCTTTATTTTTATGCAAATGGGCATTTATTTCATCTTTTAAATTCTTATTCCACTAAATCTTTTAAATACTTATTCCACTAAATCTTTTGTTTGTTTCTTTGACTCCTTTATATATTCAAATCCAATGGGTCTACAAAAATTTTTTGAGTTGTATTGATCCATATATCTTCAAATGAATTTCCGATGCTTGACGATAAAGGATTAAGGGAATATGAACGAATTCGTAATGGCACTAATGATGACATAAATACATTTTTGTAGTCTGCTAATGTCCGACTTCCACAAGCTTTTTTGTATTCTGGAATTGCTGATAAACCGTCACATCCTCACTTACACATTAAGACAACATCACACTTATGAATTTTCTTTAGTTGGTCTTCTGAAAAGTCTGACACAATTCTTGATGATGTGTTTTCGAGCAAAGATACAATACAATACAAGCTCCCACATCATTAACAGCAATAGGTGATGGTAGGATAGTTTGTTTTTTTCTGGATCGCCTTGTATGATGGTAATATATTGTGTCCTTTTTCATGCAGAGCTTTCCTTAATATTTGATATTTATTTCGACTGAGACCTAGTTCCAACATAAGCGCTCTTGCTTCCTCTTCAGTAAAATTTTATCGTGATGTTGGAGTTGGTATACTTCCACAATTCGCCTAAGTCGTTTTGGTGATGCATTAGGTAGAATTTTTGATTGCTGTTTTGTCTACTTTTCTACTATATGTAGTTTTTATATAATTTGAAATGTCTTTAATTCTTTCTGGCCCTTTTGAAGATACACTCCATACAACGGAACAACACCTCTTCGTACTTTAATGTAATCTTCATTGTAGATTTATTAAATATGGTACTTAAATTCTGAGAAGTTTACTTATATACCAATTCTTGTCATTTCCGATACAGGTATTCCAAAGTAAAAAATTACGAATTGTCTACTTATTAACATTTAGGACTATATTACTAAGTATAACCTGTAATTCAGTCACTGATATTTCTTATTAATGAATGAATTGAAATTATCGTTACTTGTATATTTTTACCTATATGATCATAAACGAAACAGAACGAAATGATCTGTCGAAAAAAATTAGGTAAAAAATAGTTATAAATTTCTGAAAATTTAAGCATAATAGGACATTTTAATTATAAGGATAAGCAAACATTTAGAAAATAGGTAAATATAAGATTTAAATATGTTCTGTCATATTTAATACTAAAATATGAAAAAGATGAAATTAATGGACACAGGTTTAAATGAACATATTTTTGAATGTAATTGAGATATTGGCTTGAAATTTTTTGTAAAGGGTCGAGAATTTCCATATCTAACAAAAAAAAATTAAGGGATAAATATGGAATAAATTGTTGTAGCTATCTGCGACCCTATTAAAATTTTGATATAAATCATAGTTTTAGAAATTTAACAAATATGTAATATATGACAAAATCTTTATTTATGAACAAAACTCAATGAAATCTTCAACGCTTGTTAAATTTGTCATTTCAAATAAGAAAATGCAAAAAAAATTGAAAAGGTCAAAGGGCATCCCGTAATTTCCAAAAATAAGAATGAAAATCCCAAAAATGGGATTTTTTACATTTTTGCCCATAGGGTCCACATTTCTTTCAGGCCTGGGAAAATACTTTTGGAGTAAATAGAAAACATATTGAGGTTTCCAAGACTGCTTTCAGTTTTCTGATCCCAGCTTTGGGATTTTAGAACATGTCGCCCAAAGTTGAAGTTTTGATAAAAAAAAATAGGTCATATTCGGAAGGACGCAGTGGCAACATTTTCAAAAAATAGGACAAGTTTTTTACGCCAAAGCGTTCTGAGTAAAGATACCTTTTAGAAAAATATAAAATTGTTATATGTTCTTAAAGAAAATTTTATTTTATTAATAAAAGAGTTAAGACACATTTTGGGCAAAAAAATGGCAAAAATCTAAAAAAATTTTAATTTTTAAATTAAAAAACGTATATTTTTGGATCTGTAAATGATATTGATCTGAAATTTTTTGTGTATTATTGGAAATTTTGTTGTCTAACTAACAAGAAAAAATTGAGTCCATTTGGTCCAAAATTACGCCCGGTATTCAAAAATATGCCTATAACTCGGATTTTATAAGAGATAAGTAGTATGATCTCGTCGAGCGCTTTCAGAAAATATAAAAATCTTTGTATTTGGGTGAAAAACAAAAAAATGGCACGAGTTTAAAAATTTTACATGCCGTAGGTACCCTACTTTGAGCCGCCACAGCTCCGTCCCTGGGGCATCTGCGGGGTTCATCTTCAAAACTTAAACTCGAATACTCCTTGGCTACGCTCCCGATCGGATCAGCCGTTTAGAAATGCCAGATTTATTTCCAAAAAATTTCCATTCTGCCCCACTGTGGGACTATATTCAATAGTCTCTATCTTAACTTTTCATGAAAATTAGTTTTTGATGGCAAAATATTCAGCAAGTAATTCCACATATGTGGTATTAATTTATTTGGCTATATTATATACATTTTTGTTATTTTTCTATCATTAAAAAAACATAAATTGTTGTATGCAAGAGTCTCTATCTTATTGAAAAATTAATTTTATTTTCTTTTTGTTGAAAATTTTTTAACATTTAACATTAACATTAAAAATATATTTTCTTACTAATATGAACCCGCTGATCACGAATCTGGCCAAATAATTTTAATTTGTTAACGCGTTTTAAAGATATTATACATTTTTTTTTATTTTTTTACGTATTTTTAATCGAAAAAATACTGTATGCGTCCAAAAAATTTAAGTCGGTTTTGTCATACACTTTTTTCTATTTTGATATATTGGTAAAATTACTATTGTTACATACATATGTATATTAATTTATGTAATAAAATGGCTGATTTTACCAATTCTGTAAATCAAAATAAAACGGTTTTAAGTTTATTGCAACGTATAGCAGTGGATTATGTATCATCAAATGAAGATGCAGATGAATGGCAAATAACAGGTACAAATATACATGTATTCTTTTCACTATTAAAGCACATAATAAATTAAAAATTACATATTAACTTAGATTCTGAAGGCGAAGAATGTAATATAAGCGTACCTCGAACAAGAACCAAAAGGAAATATGATTCTGTTTCCAAGAAACGCAAAGAGAACTCAGTAAAGCGAATGAAGGGTATGCAATATTTTGGATTTACTTACAAATATAAATTACAAAAACATCCAGTAAGACCAGCAAGGACAATGAAACCTACATGCACCTCCAAATATTGTGAAAAAGTACAATTTAGATTTTGCAATTTTTTTGACGAAGAAACCAGAAGAAATATTTTTCAAAAGTTTTGGAATTATAATTGGGAAGGAAAACGAGTATTTATTAAATGTTATGTGACAAGGTTCAACAAACAATTATGCATGGTTAATAGCTCAAGAGAATAATTCACTTGTAAATACAGTCTACCTTACAATGAAGAACATTTACAGGTATGTCGTTTCTTTCCACAATATCAATAAACATAGGCATGGTAAAAGGTTGGCTTAGAGAAGAAGCAACACAGACCAAACCGATTACTGAAAGCGATTCTGTGGAAAAAGCCCATTTAATGAAGTATTTTAAAACATTAGAAACAATGGATAGCCATTATTGTCGAAAAGACACCACCAAAAAATATATAGCTGCGACATTTAAAACCAAAGTTGATGTATATAAGGATTATTGTAAATATTGTGAAGAGAAACAGTTCAAAACTGTGTCTATATTTACATTTTCCAAGTCTTTTGAAAAAGAAAATTTAGCCTTGTTTATGGCTCGCAAAGATCAATGTGATATATGTGTTGGATTTAAATCCAAGCAAATATCTATGGATGAATACAATATTCATATTTCCAAAAAAGATCGTGCGCAGACTGAAAAATATTTGGTCAAAATTGCTGCTCTGGAGGCAAAACGCCACGTTTTCACGATGGATGTACAAGCTGTTAAGCTATGTCCTAATATCAATGCTTCTGCTATTTACTATAAACAACGCCTTCAAGTGCATAATTTTACCATTTACAATATTGGTACTCATCAATGTACAAACTACTGGTGGAGTGAAAATAATGGCGATTTATCTGCTTCGACATTTGTTTCTTGCGTTATACACCATTTAAATTCATATTGTTTATCTGACTCACTGTCCATTACAATTTACTCTGAGGGATGCGGATACCAAAATCGTTTATTTATGTTTATTTATCTAATGCTCTTTCAAATTTTGCTGTAGAAAATAACAAAACAATTGAGCAAAAATATTTGGAAAAGGGCCATACGCGAATGGAGTGTGATAGTGCTCATGCCAAAATTGAAAGGAGGTTAAAAAACCAAACAATTTACTTACCAAATGATTATGTTAATGTCACAAAGGATGCTAGAAAAACGATTAAAATTGGTAATATATCAGAAGAAAAACCGTTTGATGTTGAAAACTTGAGTTTTTTAAAAATTATAAAGACGATAAGAAACTACGTTTTAATTCAATAAGGCCTGGTTATGGTAGGAACCAACCTAAAGTAACAGAGTTAAGATCACTTTTATATCTCCCATGTGGCAACGTCAAGTACAAAATAAATTTTGATACAGATTACGCAGACCTTCCCGTTCGCATTAAGCCACATACAAACAAAATAGAAGTCAAACCCTTATATTCTGGACCACTTCCAATAACACCAAATAAATGGCAAAATTTACAAGAATTAAAAGCTGTTATACCCTCCGAATACCATTCATTTTATGATAATTTAAATCAATCAAAGCCTAAGAAAACTTAATAAAATTTAAAACCATTATTTTAATGCTTAAGTCCTTTTAATATGAATTGTTCGTTATTTATAATAAATATGTATGTATATGTACATATGTATCCTTTATTTTATTTTATTTGTTGAATAATATAAATAAAACATGATACATTAACGTTTATCGGAAATTAAATTCAATTAAAAGTTTTTATTTATACACATGAAAAACTCTCTATCTGTTTGTTTTATTTATACAAAACGAAAATTTTCGAAGAGAAAACTCTCTATCTTTTCAAAAAATGCAAATAATGCAAAACATTCAAAACAAAGCATACTTATGACTTAGATGTAATTATTAAAAAATATTGTAGAAGAAAAAACACTAAAATGTTCATTAATATCCGAAATAAACAGTTTTTTGCTCTCCTGAAAACTTGTGTAGTCCCTCGATATATAAAAAATAGAGTACGATAAAAATAAGCAAAAGATATTTTAATACACTAATGAAAAAATGTTAGTAGATTCCATTTAACACTTTTTTCCATGGTATCAAAATATGAAAATTAAATATTTACATTTATGCTTTTGAATTTAGATAAATAGGAAATATAATTTAGATTAACGTTTAAGTAAATACGATTAAATTAATTTATAATTTGGTTTCCAAATTCAAGTATAATAATTATAATCTATAATTTTACATTCGATTTAAATTTAATTTAATTGATAAATTTTAACAATAGTTTTTAGCAAAAAAAAAAAATAATTATAATATAAGTTGCATATAAATGTTAAGAATTAATAAAAGTTCAAGAAATTTTCAACAATGTTTAATTTATAGACATTATGCTCATTTTAGGTAGTTTTAATAGATTTTAGAAAGAGTTTTAGTAATTTTTATATAAATTTAGATGCAAATTAGATTAGGTTTTTAGAAATATTTGAATGTGCAATATAATTAGTAAGTGTTTTAATAACTTTTAACAAATTTGAAGTGCAATATAGATTTAAGGTATTTTAATGTACATATTTAGGCCATTTTTAACTTATATTTTTAGGAAACTTTTACTGTTTTTAGGAAATTTCTAGGTGTAATAATTGTTAATGTAATTCAATTAAATTTCTAGACAATTTAAGATTAATTTTTTTAGGATTTACATTGTGATTTTCTTTGCAAATTTGAGTTAAATATTCAATTCTAGGATTTAGATTAAGTTTTTCCTTTTATGATAAATTTATGAGTAATGTTGAACTATTCATCATGTGATTTTCATTAATAGTAATATTTAGTATTTAATAAATTGGAGGCATTGATTTTCTCCCGGAATTGTGTAGTTCCTGACTTAATGTTGGTTAATATTATTGGCCACGTGGATCATGAGGTATTGGATGTTAAGGAGTAAACTCTGTCACTGTGATACCAATAGTCAAAATATTATTTACTTGTAGGTTTAATATGTTGCTATTTGGAATTGTATGGAATTTCACCTTAGTTAGGTGGACTCACACGTGGTCCTTTTGTGATATGTATTTGGATTTTGAAGGAAAATCTCCAATTTATGAAATTTGGTATAAATTTTTCTTAAATAATAAAAAATTCTCTGATGAATTACCTCTAAATAATGTGAAGACTTACTTTTGAGATCGGGATATATGTGGATATAGATTAAATTATTATAAAATATTATATAATTGTCAAAACTCCACATGCAAAATTTTTAACTTTGTCACACTTCAATCACTATAGATTTTAAAACACGTCTTAATATATCAACTTTTAATTCGAGAATAAATCGAATGTTACCAAGTAAGATGATCATAAGTAATGTGCGTAATTAAAGAATTTAATAAGTGCGCAATTATTTCCAATACACAATCTTACGCATATGTCTATAAAAAGCGTGAGAACTAAAATAAGATGTAAAAGAAAATAAAATATCTAGCATGCGAGTTACATGGGGAAGGATACCAATCCATAGTGTTTGAAAATGTTAAAGTTTATTTGGAGTTAAATTTGTAAAAATGTTTTGATAATTATTAATGAACAAAAATCGTAACAAAACTGTTTCGTTTGAAAATTAATTTGATAAACGAACAGGAATCCGATTTTTCTTAATTTAGATTAAAATTTTTTTCCTGTTTCTGTAATTGGGATTAAGAATGATCATATTGGTATATTTGAAATTTATTACAACAATTTTTATTAACAATAATTAAAACAGAATACAGATTAACGCTTTAAATCCGATGTGTGATATTTCCCTACATATTTACTATTCAAATCTTCAATATCGTACAGATTAGTTCCAATTTTGCTCTTAATCCTACATTTTATAAACTTGTGCAAGAATTTTCTATTAATATGCTTGAACATATCGCTTAATGGTCTACACATATGAATATAACCGAATTCTTGACTTTGGTAAACGGATATGGGCCGAGAAAATCACAATACCATCTCTCGAATAGTCTATTGGAGATATACTGATTGCCCATGGTTGGCCTAGAAACTTGGTTTGTGGATTTAATGCTCTTACACACATCACAGTTATTGATATATTGCTTAATATCATTTGACATCGATGGCCAAAAGTACTTATTGCGAATCCTAGATAAGGTTTTGACAAAACCAACATGGCAAGAGGAATCTGAATTATGTGCTAATTCTATTACTTTCTGAGTAAGAGATTTTGGGACCCATATTCGCCAAAGAGTGTCTTCTTCGATTTCAACACCATGTCTAAAATGTACACGTTTTAAGACAACATTATCTGATATACGAAGATCAGGCAAAGACTCTTTATTTTCCGTAATGATTTTTTTTAATATCTTGATAATCGCTATTATCAAATTCTGCAGAGGTTAAGTCGATTTCACAAAAAGGGGATATAGAATCTAGCTCGTCTACCTCAATTCTCGACAAACAATCTGGCACTGTATTTAGGGTTCCCTTAATATGCTCAATCCTGAAATCAAAACCTTGTAGCTTTAAGCTTCCGCTAAGGTCTTTTTGTAACATTAGCCACTTAAGGGAAGAATGATCCGTAATTATACGGAATGGTAGCCCCTCAATAAAAGCCCTAAACCTATTCACACACACAATGGTCGCCAAGCATTCAAGCTCCGTCACCGTATAATTCTTTTGGGCACCATTCAATCCCTGATCGTCGCATTGGAATAGCACACCTCTAACACCTATTTTCGACGCATCACACTGAATGACAAACTCCCTGTTAAAGTCTTGTTGTTCAAGGACGGGGGCAGTAGAAAGAGCTAGCTTTAGATTTTCAAATGAAGTTTTTGCGGCTTCTGTTAAGCAAAAAGGTTTTTGAGTCTTTTTAAGCAATCAGTCAGGGGGCCTGATATATCTGCAAAATTATTTATAAAACTTCTATACCAATTAGCCATTCCCACAAATCTTCTTAGTTGTTTTGGCGTTTTTGGTAATGGGAAGTTGCTAATCGCGTTAACTTTTTCAGGGTCTACTTTAAGACATCCTTCACCTACGATAATACCGAATTTGTTTTTGACAAACGTTTATGGTTAGTTTTGCCTTTTTGAGGCACAAGGACACTTCAGATAAGAGTTCAATATGTGATGAAAAATCCGAGCTTCAGACCAATAAGTCGTCCAGGTAAATAAAAACATTTTCCCGCAACCGTGAAGGTATTACATTGTCCATGAGACGGCTTATTGTCTGTGGACCATTACATAGACCAAACGGCATAATGATACAAAGGCTTGCCGGGAATAACAAACGCAGTTTTCTCTTTTGAGGTCTCCGATAGCCGGATTTGCAGAAAAGCGTCCTTTAAATCTATACCGCTTATGTAAAAAGTGTCTTTAAGCCTACTAAGCAATCCATTAATGTGGGGTAAGGGGTAGGAATCTTTATTGGTAACAGCATTAAGCTTTCTAGAGTCAATGCAGAGTTCTATCTTCCCTGGTTTCCTTACGAGAACTGCAGGAGAACACCAGGGAGAGTTTGATTTTCGATAACACCCATATTGAGTAATCTTTCGATTTCTGCGTACGCTTCTTCTTGTCTAGATGGAGACAAGGGGTAATGTTTACATTTTATTGGTGCGTCACGATTATCAATATGGTGTTCGAGCAAATCGGTACAACCCAAGCTAAGAACCTCAAATGATGGAAATTTTGATATAGTTTTCTCTAAGATCAATTTCTGTTCTGGTGTGAGATCGTGAAAATTATAATTCGATTCTGAAATATTTGGACTAGTGGAACAAACAGGGATTATGTCAGGGGCAAGTGCGAAATCTCGCCAAAAATTGACACCAAAATATGCCTCTTGACTTAATGTAAGTACTAAATAGAATAAAATGTCTTTCATTTTAAAAATAACTGGCAATTTACAAAAACCGAGAACATTTTGCCTGGCACCATTGGCAGTGCGAAGTGTAGAATCTAGTTTTCTATATGATATGTTATTTCTTTTCAAAAATGATAAGCAATCTTTTCCCAATACTGAGACGTTGGCATCAGAGTCTAAAAGACCAACTAATGTTTCGTCTAGTATTCTAACCCTGACAAAAGGCCTATCATCGGAGCCGTAAATTATTGATGATTCTAACATTTTACGAAAATACCGACGCTTTTTATAGCGTATTCTACATTTCATTATCTTAAGCCTTGGTTTATTAAGAAGAGTTTTATCTAAGGGAATAAAGGGCAAATTATCACTACAGAAAGACCTTTGAGAAGTTTTAGTTTGTGTAAAAACAGTATTTGTTGAAATTAAGTTTGTTTTTGAATTAGCAAGTAAGGTTTTAGAAATATCAGGGAGATTTAAATTACTACTCCTATTGGAGCTTAAGTCGAACTCGGGGTATGAGGGGGTGGACGAGTGTCCCCGGTCGCCAGACAATTAGGTGTAAATACACCTTTGTAACCACATTTAAAGCAAAAGTGTTGTTTAATTTCTTGGGTACAATAAAGTGGCCAAGTGACATGCAATTCCAACATTTTATGTTAGAATAATCATATCTAATTCTTCTATTAGAAACTTGAATCGCATCAATTTGTGGAATTGTGCCTTCCGAGTCCTCTTCATCAGAGAGCGGAAGATTTATTTCGTTAACATTTCGAGAATTCGTTGTATTTGGGTTTTGAAACTTAGTCTCCCAAATAACTTTCTCAGCTTTGCGAGCAGTGTCTCTAAACTCATTCAGATTCTGCGTTTCTGTGTTAAAAAGTAAAAATCTAAGATTTGAGTTTATGTTTCTTTTCATTATCTCAACTAAAGTTACATCTGGTAATGGATTCTGCAAACGCAAATTCATGGAAACTATAACCGAATGGAAATCGTCATAGCTTTCCTTAAATTGTTGTTTACGCAACGAAATCTTTAATAGCACATCATGGTCTGATTCCAAATGACCGAACTCTTTGTTAAGGGCTTGTCTTAAAAATGGATAAGTTACATTTCTATTTTGCTTTGTAAAAAGCCAATACCACTCCTCTGCTAAACAAAAAGTCAGAAACAGATCCAGATCCATCATAAATTATCTTCCACTTCTCAAGTTTTATGTTAGTTTCACTATTCGCAGATATTCTGCTCTGGTTATCCAAAGGACGATTACTATTGGAAACAGGAGTATTTGACTCCGTAAAATTTGTGAAAAACTCTGGTTGTCTGTTGACATTTGATCTAGGAACACTACCAATTTAAGCTATACTAGCTCTTATTGACGTTAACTCTTTCCTAAATTCCTCTTGAGTATTTCTCATTGTCTGCTGCATTAAGGCAATTATTGAGTCAAGTGAAGATGCAAAATTATTCGGGACTAAAGGAGCGTTATTGCTCGGAAGAGAAAACTGTTCATTAACCGGATTAATTGTTGGTTCTGCGGAAGCTCTTTCACTACAAGAAATGTTAACGTGTGGTTCTGAAACGGAGTTTTGATTACTAAGAAGTTTGTCCTGAAATAATGTCGATGACGGTAAGCTAACTTTGTGGCCTATAAATCTGTTGTGTAGGTGGTTGTCTATTTGCTGGAGAATGAACTTCTCTGGATATCGGACTACTTCTTGTAGCAGAAGAACCTCGACCTTGTACAAATGAACTATTTCTATTACCTTTTGAAGAATTTCTGGTTTCCATAGCAAATCAAAAAAAATCTAACAAAAATCTCAGAAATTAAAATGACGAAAATCTAATAAAATGGAAAACTTTTGTCTAAATTATTTATCTTCCTAAAATAAGCGATATGATTTTATTCTGTAATTAAAAAGCAGACAAAAAAAACGATATGTAAAAGTATTCAAAAATCAATTTTATGTTAATTCTGGGAAGAATATACCTTAACAAATGTAAAATGTTTGCATGTATAAATCATGTTTAAAATAAATCAGAAGTGCTTCGTATTTATATTAAAAAAATATCGGACTACTTCCTTTTTATATATACAAAATATTAAAATGTATCAGAAATTTCTATCTACAACGTTAAAAATTTTTTATTATAATCTCAATAATGGACTTGAAAGAAATTAATAACACATAGTTCTTGTCTTCATTTAGTGCAACTTAGACTGAACTTAATTAATGATTCAGAATTAGGACTCTTAAATGGAAAACAATATTTAAAATAGCTCATTTAGATTCAGAACTATTGTGTTCATAAGAATGCTAAGACTTCTAAGGATATAATGTATATAAAAGGTGTTGTTATTGTAAATGTAAATAATTTGTTTAACCTGATTTAATCTATTTATTTTGATGTGTTCACTTTCAAATTATCTTATTGGTTTTTGCTAGATATAAGAGTATTATATTAATATAATTATTTTTTTGATTAGATTAAATTGACCTTTACGTTGAGCTTATCTAAGCTTTACGTTGGGACTTATCGAGGGCCTTTTCGTTGGACGCCATATATGTTACGCTCGGCTAGTATTTGTTAATAATAAAAATTGTTGGCTTTTACATTTTTTAACCGAAATGTACAATAGTGGTTAAGTGGCATGAAGGTGATGTTCCCTGCTAGCTATTTGGTAGAAGTAACTCTTAACCCATATCCCGAAAGCCTTAAAAATACCACAGAGTATGCAAAAATCTTGAATAAGTATAAATACTTAGCAAAAGAATAACAAATATTTCAAAAGAACAAACTGAACCATGACGAAATGAGATGTCATGTAGGGTACAATTCTCCCACCCAATTTGTAAACACCTTGACAGAAAGATTACCCTTAATTTTAATTCTGTCCCTAATAAAACATGACTTTTACTTACATATTTTTACAATTTGTTTTGGCTATCCTTCCCGTTAAAAAAATGTTATTGATGATTAATTTTAGGCAATTCAACATATTTAATTTATTAAAAAAAAGTAAAGTAAAGCAACAAAAAAAATATAATAATGATATTCTACGCAACCATAAATATGCATGAAAGAATGTAAAATCATTACTCAAAGAGAAAAATGATCAGAAGTAATAAAGAAATATATAGAAATTGAAATTACTAATCAATACGCATGGGGACAAAGTTGAAACGGACCGACGGACAGATCAATAATAATAATAAGTAATTAATACTCTTAAATAATAATTCTTTAACATGTTACTCAAAAAATCATTTAGTAATGATGTTCCAATTCATGTTGTCTCTTGGATGTTGGGCCCAACAATAAGGAGTACACGATGAAGTTGTTGTTATTAATATTTAAAAATACATTACAATGATTTTGAGATTATGAATGAAAAATAAACATGAATTAAAATAATTAAAGTGGCAAAAAAAATAAAAAATAGAGTACGATAAAATAAGCAAAATATATTTTAATACACTAATGAAAAAATGTTAGTAGATTCCATTTAACACTTTTTTCCATGGTATCAAAATATGAAAATTAAAATTAAATATTTACGTTTATGCTTTTGAATTTAGATTAATAGGAAATATAATTTAGATTAACGTTTAAATACGATTAAATTAATTTATAATTTGGTTTCTAAATTCAAGTATAATAATTATAATCTATAATTTTACATTCGATTTATATTTAATTTAATTGATAAATTTTAACAAGAGTTTTTAGTAAAAAGAAAATAATTATAATATAAATTGCATATAAATGTTAAGAATTAATAAAAGTTCAAGAAATTTGCAACAATTTTTTATTTATAGACATTATGCTCATTTTAGATAGTTTTAATAGATTTTAGGAAGAGTTTTAGTAGTTTTTATATAAATTTAGATGCAATTTAGATTAGGTTTTTAGAAATATTTAAATGTGCAATATAATTAGTAAGTGTTTTAATAACTTTTAACACATTTGAAGTGCAATATACATTTAATGTATTTTAATGTACATATTTAGGCCAATTTTAACTTAGATTTTTAGGAAACTTTTACTGTTTTTACGAAATTTAATGTAATTCAATTAAATTTCTAGACAATTTAAGATTAATTTTTTTAGGATTTACATTGTGATTTTCTTTGCAAATTTAAGTTAAATATTCAATTCTAGGAATTTAGATTAAGTTTTTCCTTTTATGATAAATATATGAGTAATGTTGAACTATTCATCATGTGATTTTCATTAATAGTAATATTTAGTATTTAATAAATTGGAGGCATTGGTTTTCTCCCGGAATTGTGTAGTTCCTGACTTAATGTTGGTTAATATTATTGGCCACGTGGATTATGAGGTATCAATATTGATGTTAAGGAGTAAACTCTGTCACTGTGATACCAATAGTCAAAATATTATTTACTTGGAGGTTTAATATTTTGCTATTAGGAATTGTATGGAATTTCACCTTAGTTAGGTGGACTCATACATGGTCCTTTTGTGATATGTATTTGTATTTTGAAGGAAAATCTCCAATTTATGAAATTTGGTATAAATTTGTCCTAAATAATAAAATATTCTCTGATGACTTACCTCTAAATAATGTGAATAGTATATTTAGGAAGACTTACTTTTGAGATCGGGATATATGTGGATATAGATTAAATTATTATAAAATATTATATAATTGTCAAAACTCCACATGGAAAATTTTTAATTTTGTCACACTTCAATCACTATAGATTTTAAAACACGTCTTACTATATCAACTTTTAATTCGAGAATAAATCGAATGTTACCAAGTAAGATGATCATAAGTAAAGTTCTTAATTAAAGAATTTAATAAGTGCGCAATTAATTTCCAATGAGACATTAATGATAAAAAAATGCAATTGGATTTACGTTTGTGGAAAAAAGACAAAAGTATTTCTGCAAAAAAAAATGAGATTGATATTTAGTAATGTGTATGATTTGATACACAATCTTACGCATATGTATATAAAAAGCGTGAGAACTAAAATAAGATGTAAAAGAAAAATAAAATATCTAGCATGCGGGTTACATGGGGAAGGGTACCAATCCATAGTGTTAGAAAATGATTAAATTTATTTGGATTTAAATTTGTAAAAATGTTTTGATAATTATCAATGAACAAAAATCGTTACAATATCTATATATAACAAGTAATATTTCTATATTCGGCTGTGCCGAATCTTATATACCCTTCACCAAAAACAAAACAGTTTATATTTATTTTGTATCTCTGCACACATGTCACACGTAACATACACACAAACAAATATAAACTGTAGCAGAAAGAAATATTAACCGTTGTACTGTTATACCACCGTCATAAAAAATACACAGCTGAATAAAACCAAATAAATCTCCACACGCACATGTACATCTTTATTCAATTTACAGTGTTGTTGTTGCTTTTTTAACAAAGCATGAGAAAAAATGTTTCTTTTTTGATGAAATTTTCAGAGGTTGTCTCGGATTATCTCCGTTATTTATAGACCGATTTTGCTGATTTTAAATAGCGATCTTCTCGAAAGCATGTCTAACTGAATTATTGAAGACTCGGATCTCGCCGATATCTGGGGACCTCTAAAAACTGATTTCAACAGACAGACAGACAGACAGACGGACATGGCTTAATCAACTCCGCTATCTATAAGGATCCAGAATATATATACTTTATAGGGTCGGAAAATTATATTATAGAAATTACAAACGAAATGACAAACTTATATATACCCTTCTCACGAAGGTGAAGGGTATAAAAAAAATACACAGCTGAATAAAACTATATACATACCCATACGCACATGTACATCTTTATCCAATTCACAGTGTTGTTGTTGCTTTTTTAACAGAGCATGAAAAAAATGTGTTTTTTTTTGATGAAATTTTCAGAGGTTGTCTTGGATTTTTGCTCATATCTCCGTTATTTATAGACCGATTTTGCTCGATTTTTCTCGAAAGCATGTCTAACTGAATTATTGAAGATTCGGATCTCGCCGATATCGGCCTCTGAAAACTGATTTCATCAGACAGACAGACAGACAGACAGACGGACATGGCTTAATCGATTCCGCTATCTATAAGGATAAAGAATATATATACTTTATAGGGTCGGAAAATTATAGAATTATAGAAATTACAAACGGAATGACAAACTTATATATACCTTTCTAACGTAGGTGAAGGGTATGAAAATGAATGTGTGTTTGTTTGTATGTTTATATATTTGTATGTTTGCACGCTATAGACTACTAAACGGCTGACCCGATTTGCACAGCGTATTCCTGTACTTCTTGAATAGGTAATAGGCTACTTTTTATTTTGAATTTTTAAGTGGGCAAAGAGCCACGTATATTTGAGATAATATAACAGTTAGAGTCCTTAAATTTTGTCGGAGGCACTTTAGTGTCAATATGATTATATGGGTTAAAAAGTGGGCGGACTAGCGTTAGGGGGCGCAACACCTCCCATATAAATTAAATACAAAAATTCGTTTATCTTGGAAACCATTACAGTTAGAATCTTAAATTTTTGCACGAATAACTTTAACATCCATGTAAATATTTTGGTAATAAATTGGCGGACTACCCATGAGGGGAGCAGAACATCCTCAAATTTTGTCGGAACCATTTTAGTGTCAATATGATTAATTTACGATAAAATGTGGGAGGACTAGCGTTAGGGGGCGTGGCACCTCCCATATAAATTAAATACAAAAATTCGATTATTTTGAAAACTAATACAGTTATAATCTTAAAATTTTGCATGAATAACTTTTTAACATTTTAAGTAATAAATTGGCGAACTACCCATGAGAGGACCGGCACCTCCCATATTAATTTAATACAAAAATTCGTTCTTCTTGAGATAATATAGATAATACAGTTAGCGTTCTAAAATTTTTTTCGGAGCCACTTTAGTGCCAATATGATTATTTAGGATAAAATGTGGGAGGACTAGCGTTAGGGGGCGTGGCAGCTTCCATATATATTATATACAAAAATTCGTTTATATTGGAAACTATTACAGTAAGAATCTTATACAACTAAATTCTTAAAATTTTGCACGAAGAACTTTAATATTCATCAAATCATTTTGAAGAGAAAAGAGCAGTCGTTAGAGTCATTAAATTTCACTTGAAGAATTTTGACATTCTGAACATTTAGACTATAACGAGCGAACTTTTAATGGGGAATATGAATAAAATACAAAATATTGTTTATCTATTCATCTGAACATTTTGAGGATAAAGGGCGGACTTTAATCTGGGGAGCTTGCAGCCCCCACATGAATAAATAGAATAAATAGTTATCTAAGAAACTATTAGAGCTAGAATCCTCAAATTTTATATGAATAACTTTGACATTCATGTGAACATTTAGAAAATAACGGGCGGGATTTCAGTAGAGGGCTTGGCAACACATATATGAATTAAATACAAAATTTCGTATATTTTGAAAACTGTTAGATAATTCAAATTTTTCAGTAATATTTTGATGTGTTACAAACGGAATGACAAAATCAATATACCCCCATCTTTTTTGATGGTAGGTATAAAAATATGTTTGCTGATAAAATTCACACATACCTCTCCAGAATACTCAAACGTTTAATGATATATATCATTAAAAAGGCCTCAGCTTCTGCTTTCTAACTCCAACTATCTTACCGACTAATAAATGCTTAAGGGTACAAAAACTGTTTTGTTACCCGTAAATCAAGATCTTGGAGGTGTTAGGCAAATTTCAAAGACATACTCGGATCCACATTTCAGAAAATAGTATCTCTTCCCAGGTAGTTATTTTTGTCGCATAAGTAAAATTCCGTATAACGATTTATATATACAAAATACACATTTCTGTTGAATTTTATCCCGATAACTTTGATTGTAAGTAAAGTAAGTTTAAGTAATTTTCGGATATGGTCCTTATTTGGGAGTTGTGACCAATCATGGACCGATCAGAAAAATTTCGTATTAATAATATGCATAAAATAAATCGATTTTTACTACATTAGATTTATTAATTAATGAAATATGTATGTTAAAGTAATTTTTGGGAGTAGACTTT
Organism: Lucilia cuprina; assembly: GCF_022045245.1. Taxonomy (NCBI): domain Eukaryota; kingdom Metazoa; phylum Arthropoda; class Insecta; order Diptera; family Calliphoridae; genus Lucilia; species Lucilia cuprina. The sequence goes on along the minus strand of NC_060952.1, from coordinate 61,851,283 downwards.
ATGTAGGAGCTATGACCAATTACGGGCTTCAACGGAAAAATTTCATAGAGTGATTAATATGTATGTACACAACATATTTCTGCCGAATTTTATCAAGATAGCTAAAGATAGATTTTTTTAAGTGGACCTAGAGTTTTTACCTACTATGGACTGATACGGGAAAAAATTGGTAGAATGATTTATATGTAAACAAAACATGTTCAATTCGTATTTTATAATGATTTTCGGAAGTGAACTTTATATGGGAGCTTTGACCAATTACGGGCCTATGAATCCTTATAGATAGCGGAGTCGATTAAGCCATGTCCTTCTGTCTGTATGTCTGTCTGTTGAAATCAGTTTTTAAAGGCCGATATCGGCGACATCCGAATCTTCAATAATTCAGTTAGACATGCTTTCGAGAAGATCGCTATTTAAAATCAGCAAAATCGGTCTATAAATAACGGAGATATGAGCACAAATCCAAGACAACCTCTGAAAATTTCATAAAAAAAATTACATTTTTTTCATGCCTTGTTAAAAAAAGCAACAACAACACTGTGAATTGGATAAAGATGTACGCGTGAGTGTGGATATGTATTTGGTTTTATTCAGCTGTGTATTTTTTTATACCCTTCACCTTCGTGAGTAGGGTATATATAAGTTTGTTATACCGTTTGTAATTTCTATAATATAATTTTCCGACCCTATAAAGTATATATATTCTGGATCCTTATAGATAGCGGAGTCGATTAAGCCATGTCCGTCTGTCTGTCTGTTGAAATCAGTTTTTAGAGGTCCCCAGATATCGGCGAGATCCGAATCTTCAATAATTCAGTTAGACATGCTTTCGAGAAGATCGCTATTTAAAATCAGCAAAATCGGTCTATAACCTCTGAAAATTTCATCAAAAAAGCCACATTTTTTCTCATGCTTTGTTAAAAAGCAACAACAACACTGTAAATTGAATAAAGATGTACGTGTGCGTGTGGAGATTTATTTGGTTTTATTCAGCTGTGTATTTTTTTATTACGGTGGTATAACAGTACAACGGTTAATATTTCTTTCTGCTACAGTTTATTTTTGTTTGTGTGTATGTTACGTGTGACATGTGTGCAGAGATACAAAATAAATAAAAACTTGTTTTTTTTTGGTGAAGGGTATATAAGATTCGGCACAGCCGAATATAGGAATATTACTTGTTATATATAGATATTGTTACGATTTTTGTTCATTAATAATTATCAAAACATTTTTACAAATTTAACTCCAAATAAATTTAAGCATTTTCTAACACTATGGATTGGTACCCTTCCCCATGTAACCCGCATGCTAGATATTTTATTTTTCTTTTACATCTTATTTTAGTTCTCACGCTTTTTATATACATATGCGTAAGATTGTGTATCAAATTATACACATTACTAAATATCAATCTCATTTTTTTTTGCAGAAATAATTTTGTCTTTTTTCCAAAAACGTAAATCCAATTGCATTTTTTTATCATTAATGTCTCATTGGAAATTAATTGCGCACTTATTAAATTCTCTAATTACGCACTTTACTTATGATCATCTTACTTGGTAACATTCGATTTATTCTCGAATTAAAAGTTGATATAGTAAGACGTGTTTTAAAATCTATAGTGATTGAAGTGTGACAAAGTTAAAAATTTTCCATGTGGAGTTTTGACAATTATATAATATTTTATAATAATTTAATCTATATCCACATATATCCCGATCTCAAAAGTAAGTCTTCCTAAATATACTATTCACATTATTTATCACATTATTCATCAGAGATTTTTTTATTATTTAGGACAAATTTATACCAAATTTCATAAATTGGAGATTTTCCTTCAAAATCCAAATACATATCACAAAAGGACCACGTATGAGTCCACCTAACTAAGGTGAAATTCCACACAATTCCTAATAGCAACATATTAAACCTCCAAGTAAATAATATTTTGACTATTGGTATCACAGTGACAGAGTTTACTCCTTAACATCAATATTGATACCTCATAATCCACGTGGCCAATAATATT
>NC_060952.1:61810351-61849151 GCF_022045245.1 Lucilia cuprina | reverse complement strand
TTTGCCAAAAAAAAAAATAAATAAAAATATTCCGAAATAAAGTTTAAAAACAAATCAAATGTTTTATTTTTTTTAAATAATCCCCATTTTGAACATACATACTGACTGGTGTAGGGTATCATATGGTTGGCTACGCCCGACTATACATTCCTACTTGTTTTAAATTGGAAAATTTATCTGCAATTTAAATAAAAAATCCGTTTAGGAACATTGAAGAAATATAAGAAGCAATGAAAAATAAAGAAAATATTTATATAACTAAGGAGTGAGATCGAAAAATTCTTAACATACATATATGTTTATAAAAAAGAAACCACTAAACCTACAGCTTTATTTTTTTTTTTTATTTGATGCAAATTATTATTACAATTTACAAAAAAAAAATATTTTTATAGTTTTAATCACTAGTGATGAAATTTTGAACCTACTGTATATAATAAAGTAACAAAAACTCGATTATTAAATATGTATATTAATAATTAGAATCCGACCGAATTCAAAATTTCGTTCGGTACCGAACTTCGGTAAATTTGAAAGTTCGGCCGAACCCGAACTTTGTTCGGCTTTCAAAGTTCGGTAACACCGAACATTTTTTTGAATGAAAAACGAATTTATGATTAAAAAGAAATAAATGTTTATGATTATGATTGTAGTATAAATATATTATAGTTATTGTAACAATTTAAAAATATCATATTATGATTAAATACCGTCAAAATATTGTATCATGATATTTTTGTATTTATCATAATATTGTTATACATTATCATATTATGATCCAAGGCGATCAAAATTTCGTTTTAAATGTGTATCGAAATCAAAATAAATTCGTTCTTTTAAGAGACTGACTGCTGACATGTCTAGATCGTTTAAGAATAAGGACCTAGAAAATTTCAATTTTACAAATGAGATCAAAGATTTATAGTCGAAACTATATAATTCAAATTAAATGTTTCACTTTTCTTAGCTTTTTAATCACTTTCTGGTTAATTGTTTTTCAAATCAGCCGAAAAATAACTGTTCATTTTTATAACCTACACGACTATAGTGTGGAGGGTATTATACGTTTGTGCTGATGTTTGTAACATACAAAAATATTGGTCCAATACCCACCTTAAAGTATACCGATCGATTCAGAATCATGAAAATCAACAAAACTAACTGGTATTTAGAAATATATCCTTTTCCCAAATTTACCGAGGATCGGCCAATATTTGACCTATATAAAGCCTCATTTAGAAATTTTATCAATAAATTGCTTAAATATTTTGGAATTATTACATTCAACATCAAAGTTTCTTTATAAAAAATAAAAATTTTAAAAATATACCCATGGTGTAGGGTATTATATGGTCGGCCATGCCCGACTATACTTTCCTACTTGTTTCAGCTGAAGAGGCGTTTTGTACCTATGAAATCGGAAATTTTTTGTATAGCCAGGATGTATGATAACTTCTGTAAACAAATTTTCAGCATTTTTAAAACTTTTTGATGATGTGAAAATATGATAAACTAGCATACCCTGGGTGCTTCGCAACCCTAACTTAAATTAAATACATATGCACATACTTTCATTCGCATTCAGTAAGAAGATTGTATTTTTAGTTTCATTCATTTAGCTTCCACATTATAGAAAATTTCAAAAGTACTATTTGAATTAAAGTACTATGAAATAACTGTAATAGATTATCATCAATTTTAATTTTCTGCATATGTATTTAATTTAAGTTAGGGTAGCGAAGCACCCAGGGTATGCTATTATCATACATCCTGGCTGTACAAAAAATTTCCGATTTCATAGGTACAAAACGCCTTTTCAGCTGAAACAAGTAGGAAAGTATAGTCGGGCATGGCCGACCATATTATACCCTACACCATGAGTATATTTTTAAAAATTTTTACTTTTTATAAAATTTTTATTTTTTATAAAGAAACTTTTATGTTGAATATAATAATTCCAAAATATTTAAGCAATTTATTGATAAAATTTCTAAATGAGGCTTTATATAGGTCAAATATTGGCCGATCCTCGGTAAATTTGGGAAAAGGATATATTTCTAAATAACAGTCAGTTTTGTTGAATTTCATTGCGATACAAATGGTTACAAGTCAATTTTAGAAGTTTAAGACATTTTTTGAAGGGGGGTTTGTATGGGGGCTAGGGCCGATACTTACGAAAATCTGCAGTGTCATTTATACTTATATAAAACTTATTTGTGCCAATTTTTAGAGAGATAGCAGAATATTTGACGTAATTATGGCATAAAAAGTTCAAATCGGGAGGTATGGTTGTATGGGGGCCAGGTGAAATAATGGACCAATTTCAACCATTTTCAATAGGCTACGTCCCTGTTTCTGTACCTTGCGCACAAGGTTTACATGGACAGCCGGACAGACGAACGGACGGACTCAAAAATGATTCTGAATCGATCGGTATACTTTAAGGTGGGTATTGGACCAATATTTTTGTATGTTACAAACATCAGCACAAACGTGTAATACCCTCCACACTATAGTCGTGTAGGGTATAAAAATGAACAGTTATTTTTTCGGCTGATTTGAAAAACAAAAAGAAAAGTGAAACATTTAATATAAATTATCTAGTTTCGACTATAAATCTTTGATCTCACTTGTAAAATTGAAATTTTCTAGGTCCTTATTCTTAAACGATCTAACGTTCATAACAGGCTTAAAAATACTATGAACCAAAATTACATATAAGTCGGCAAATTGAAATTTGCGAATTGTGTTAAGTATTGTAAGTATCTTATCTTTATATTATATATATTTTATATTTTTTTAGAAACTGTAATTTTACTGATTCAATAAAATTTATTTTGATTTCGATACACATTTAAAACGAAATTTTAATCACCTTGGATCATAATATGATAATGTATAACAATATTATGATAAATACAAAAATATCATGATACATTATTTTGACGGTATTTAATCATAATATGATATTTTTAAATTGTTACAATAACGATAATATGTTTATACTACATATGCACATACTTTCATTCGCATTCAGTAAGAAGATTGTATTTTTAGTTTCATTCATTTAGCTTCCACATTATAGAAAATTTCAAAAGTACTATTTGAATTAAAGTACTATGAAATAACTGTAATAGATTATCATTTATTTAAAAATTTTTTGTTACATACATATAATAAAGATAATTAAAAAACCTGTTTTAACCGTTTTCCCCCTTTTTCCCGGAAATGTACAAATTTCTAAAAATCCCTCCTTAGTGGATCTACATAACCAACAAGTAGGAAAGTATAGTCGGGCATGGCCGACCATATAATACCCTACACCATGAGTATATTTTTAAAATTTTTACTTTTTATAAAATTTTTATTTTTTATAAAGAAAGTTTTATGTTGAATATTACCAATAATTCCAAAATATTTAAGCAATTTATTGATAAAAAACTAAAATTTCTAAACGAGGCTTTATATATGTCAAATATGGGCCGATCCTCGGTTAATTTGGGAAAAGGATATATTTCTAAATAACAGTTAGTTTTGTTGAGTTTCATTGCGATACAAATGGTTACAAGTCAATTTTAGACGTTTAAGTCATTTTTTGAAGGGGGGTTTGTATGGGGGCTAGGGTCAAATATAGGCCGATCCTTACGAAAATCTGCAGCGTCATTTATACTTATATAAAACTTATTTGTGCCAATTTTTAAAGAGATAGCAGAATATTTGACGTAATTATGGCATAAATCGGGAGGTACTTGTATGGGGGCTAGGTGAAATAATGGACCGATTTCAACCATTTTCAATAGGCTTCGTCCCTGTGCCAAAAAACATGCTTGGTCCAAATTTCATCAAATTATCTTGAAAATTGCGGCCTGTACCTTGCGCACAAAGTTTACATGGACAGCCAGCCAGCCGGACGGACGGACATGTCTTAATCGACTCAAAAAATGATTCTGAGGTGGGTATTGGACCATTATTTTTGTATGGTACAAACATCAGCACAAATTTATAATACCCTCCCCACTATAGTGGGGAGTATAAAAACACATCAACCGTCAAAATTTCATGATTCTAGGTTCAGCCGTTTGGGCTGTGCGATGATGAATCAGTCAGTTAGTAACGCTACTCTTTTTTTTATATATATATATATATATATATATATATTATATATATATATATATATATATATATATATATATATATATAAAACACATCTGCCGTCAAAATTTCATGATTCTAGGTTCAGCCGTTTGGGCTGTGCGATGATGAATCAGTCAGTCAGTAACGCTACTCTTTTATATATAGGTAAACATTTTATAAAAAGTTCGGCGTACGGTGGTCGGTCAAAATTTCGCCGAACACCGGACATTGGCCGAACCTCACTTTTTACCGAAATCCGAACCCGTACCAGAACGTTCGGTCGGACACTACAAATCAATCATCGATCACATCAGAATAGTCTTTATAATTTTGTCTCCCTTCATCACACATATATAGCATTGCTGTATGGCCATTCATCGATGGACTAAACAGTGACAGATGTAAGTTGTAAAATCTCTTTATTACTATGTTATTGATGAAGTTTTTTACTACTTTATGAGTGAAGTTCACATAATATAATATGAAAATCATTAATATAATTATTTGTTGAAATTTGTTAGATCTAATGTTTGAAAATAAAAAAAGATAAAAGAAATTAAATAAAAGTAGTGAAAAGGCTAACTTATAGTGGAAAACACATATATTTAATATTATAAAGAATCATAAATCTGATGTGAATAATATAAAAAATTTAAGAAAAGTGAGAAAAAGGATGTAAAAAGAAAATACGAACCTTAAAATAAAATTTACACTAATAGCACCAAAAATCAAAATGTTGAACAAATTAATTAGAAAGAACTTAAAACCTAGCATATTCGACAATAATTGAGAGAATTTAAACAAATTGTTAACAAATCATAAAAAAATAATAATACGGTAAATAATACCTATAGAATTTCTAAATCAAATGCAACTAAAGAAATAGTGTAAAATTTTAGTGAAAATTCGACAAGAATATTTAACAATTCAACCCGATTCCTCTAAGGTAAATTTTTTTTGTAATTCTACAAAATCGTATTATATTAGTTATTTACATTAGTAAAATGGCCCATTCTTATCTTTTTTTGTCCTACACCTCTGTCCATCTGTAAATTTTCATATTTCTTTTCTCTCGTCATTTCTTAATAACTGACCTATCATAACTTATATTTTGTTTTATTTGCATATTCGTAAATATTAAAATTAATACAGGGTGCATAGACCAATATGGTTTATTAATTTTGTTTTAACTTTTTTACAATTTAATTGTTGAAATTTATTTTGTTAAACATTTGTTGTCAATATTTTTATAAAAGTTATTGGTTATTAAGATATTTTTTCTTTCCATCAATTTATTATATTTGAAATGTTTTTGCGTGGAAATTTTTATAAAAATTGTTTCAAATTCAAAAATGTTCATAAATACATGAATCTTTGAATTAATAATGTTTTGATTCTAATGATTGTATTAGGGATCATCTGCAAATACTGATACAAGATTATATTACACAGATGGTCATGGTTGGGAGAGCCTTGGTTGCAATCTTAACATCTTATTTGCAACATATAAATTTAATGCAATGAATCCGTATTATCATTTGTTAAATATTCGTAAATTTCCTCTTTTGCCATTGTACTTTTAACTCTCAAAAATTGTTATTTTTTTACATTCCTAATAATTGCATGCAGTTAAATTATGTTTCTATGTGGCCTTTCAAACAACTCAAGTTAAGTTCATATATAAAAAAATATAATATATATAATTTATATAAAAAAATAAAACTCAAACAAAAACATTTTTTGAATCATTAAAAAAATTTACTGAAAATTAAATTTATTTCAATAACGTGTTTGTTAAAAAATATTTTCCTTCTGTGTGAAAATAAACAAACTAATTATAAACCCAAACAAAAATATTTATTAAAAATTAAAATTAAATTTAAGCCAACGATTGTTCAGAAAAAAATTGTGCATATTTTTTCTGTGTAGTGTGTAGACAGCTTTAGAAAGTATATATGAGGATGCAAAAACTACAAACAAATTTTTACATGAAATGACAATTTCATTTAGATATTAAACGTAAATTTGTAAATTCGTGTTGATTGTATCAGGAGAACAAAAAAAGGTGTAAATAAAACACATAAAAAGTGTATGCTTATATATGCACGTACATTAGAGTGCTCCAAAAAAACTAAGTTTCGAATTTTGATAACCCCCCCCCCCTAAAATTGTTCTACGGGTTATACAAATAAGTCGTGCAAAAAATTAGGTCAATAGGACTACTATAACTGGTGCCGCAACGGCTCTGAAGTTTGAAGATGCATTTACAAGGGTAAAATATGCTTTTTTTTAATTTTCACAAAAGTTTTGTCATTAAATAATTTGTTTTGTATTTTATTGTCAAAAAATGTACACAGAATTAGCGTTACAAAAAGATAAAAAAACACAAACATTGGTTTGAAAATATAAAAGTTATTAAAAATTCCCCAGGCCATTATCGTGTCTCAGAGCACTTGAATTCGGAATGTGATAAAAAAATAAACATATTTTTGAAAATATTCTAATAAAACAATTGTATTACATAAAATACATCTGTAGTTACTTCAATGTGAGTTTTTGCCCTTATAGAATTACGTACAGCTGTTCTCAGCTACGGTCGAAAAACTTTGATATTTTTAACAGTCGTTTCAAAATCAAATTTTAGTTTTTTTATACTTTGTTAAACAAATTTCAATATTTTTGGGAGAACTCATAGAGATTAATGGACAACAGATTAAGGAATAAAACAGTATAAAAATTAGGTCAATACCTCTTATAGTTCGCCTGTACCTGCAATTTAAATTCAGCGGATCTCGAGAAAACCCCATTTTTATGTAATATTTTGCAAAATTAGCCTTTTTATTATATTGTCGTGTATTTTAAATGGAACCTTTTGTAAATTTGTTAGTCCATATATTTCTAAATAAAAATCAAAAGTTTAATGCAATTTGGACGCCATTGACCCATAAACTTTAAAGGACAAATGTCGAATTTTGTAATATTTGCAATTTTTAATGGAAACTAATCGAAATTTTTTCTATTTTTACGTAGTTTATCATAAAACATAAGAAATTTATTTATTAACAACCGATATTTACAATAATAGTGAAAAAATAAATTAACCCTTAAACGGCCTTGGAGTCAAAATGACCTCGATGCTTTAAAAACATGCCAATTTGGAGATATTTCAATAAAACCCGTTTGCAATCCCATTAATTCAGCAAATTGATAAAAGAACAATTGGGTATTATAAAAAATATAATATATATAAATAAAAATAATGAAATCTAAAAAATGTATTTAAATATTATTTGCATTAAATATTTTAAAATAAAAACAAGTAAGAGTGCTATATTCGGCTGTGGCGAATCTTATATACCCTTCACCATAGTGTATTTTAAACATAATTGATCTTACAGTCTAGTTAATAAAAACATTAAAAAAATTTGAGTCGATTTAATCCGAATGTTTCGGCGGCGGCTCAAGCAACTAAATATAGTTCGGCGGCGGCTAATCTCCGACTCGAAGCCGGTCGACTTCGACCTCTGATTCATTGCTGGTAAACATTGACGAGACGTAGATTTTGTTTTTGTTTGTCGTAAAAACAAAATTGTTTTAAAAAAGCACTTGGAAAAAATTTGTGTTAGTTTTAAATTTCAAACTTACATTATTCGCATAAAAATTATTGTACAATAACTCACAATCTACTCTCATATAATTGAAAACGTTTTAAATACTTTTTTCTATTCATCAAAAAAAAAAAAAAAATATTTGCAAAACAAAAAATGCAAATCATATTTTTTTGCTGTGTATACTTTGTATGTTTGGATTCCAAACATACAAAGTAAATTTCTAATAGAATTATTGAAGATTTGGATATCGCCGATATCTGGGGTATTCTAAAAACTGATTTCAACAGACAGACAGACGGACAGACCGACAGACGGACATGGTTTAATCGACTCCGCTATCTATAAGGATCAAGAATATATATACTTTATAGGGTCGGAAAATTATATTATAGAAATTACAAACGGAATGACAAACTTATATATACCCTTCTCACGAAAGTGAAGGGTATAATAAAACTGGAAAATTATATCACAAATATAAATTATGATATCTTAGTTTTTAATACCAAATTTACATCGACTACAAAATGTATTAATGAAAAAATACTTTGGTTCAAATTGACACCATATTCAAAAAGGTTTAATGCCTAAATTTTTTTAAACTGAATTAATGGGATTGCAATGGGTTTTATTAAAATATGTCCAAATTGGCATGTTTTTAAAACATCGGGGTCAAAGTCGTTTAAGGGTTAATTTATTTTTTTCACTATTATTGTAAATATCGGTTGTTAATAAATAAATTTCTTAAGTTTTATCATAATCTACGTAAAAATAGAAACAATTTCGACTAGTTTCCATCAAGAATTGCAAATATTACAAAATTTGACCTTTGACCTTTAAAGTTTATTGGTTAATGGCGTCCAAATTGCATGAAACTCTTGATTTTTATTTAGAAATATATGGACTAATAAATTTCCAAAAGGTTCAATTTAAAATACACAACAATATAATAAAAACGCTAATTTTACAAAATATTACATAAAAATGGGTTTTTCTCGAAATCCGCTGAATTCAAATTGCAGGTACAGGCAAACAATTGTTCTTTTGAAACCGTCAAAGAATCGGCAAAATAACAATTTTTAATTTCATTAAAATAAAAAATAAATTTTCAATTTATTCCCTTTATTTTGCAAATCGTTTATTACAACAAAGATTTATTTCGATTTCACATTATTTTGTTCTTAAAATATTGTGTGTAGATTAGTACATTTGGTGGTGGTTTTTTTTTCTTTTATTTACTAGCTTTATTCTCATTAAAACTCTCTTAATATAATTTACATACGATAGTACTCCACTATATCAAGAAAAATAAAGCATAAAAAAATAAGAGAAAATTATTTATCAGTAGTGTAATTGTTGTTACAGTTAATTGTGTACCCTACACTTTACAGGCTGATAATATTAGTACAACGCTGAGTTTGTTTTTTTTTTTAATAATTTATATAAAATTAATTTTATATATTTAGGTGTTAATTTTAAAGTTCTTTATTAAAATACACCCTACTATTTTTCGAATAGGCATTTTTAATTCAAGGTTCGTTTTAATACATATTGAAATTGTAGATTTTATTGGAATTCTTCAATTAATATTTGATTATATAGTGTCAACTGTCAGTCACTTTAGAAATATTTTACTACAGGTACCCTACATACAGTGTTTAATACTTTCCGTATATAGTTCGTTTTGTACTTTTCTACTATCATATAGTAATTTTCATTACATATTATTTTTGGGTTCACTAAAAAGTCGCATTCCTTTGTTTATTGTAAAAGAAGATAAGTACAATGGGTTCCATTCACGAATCAGAAAATTTAATGGGTGTTTGCAATAAATTTTCAAGTCTAGGTTGTGATGATTTGACTGAATCTCTTTTAGAGGCAAAACTGCAAACACTAGAAGAGGATTGGCAGTCGCTACGCCGTGCTTATGAAGGCTTATATATGGCTGATGACGGAATCGTCAGCCCAGATTATAAAGCGAATGCAAAATCCACTTATGAAGAATGTAGGGATAGGTATCAAGAGACCAAAGCTGAGATGATAGATTTTATAAAAATGTCCAAAGCTTCCGCTGAAAACAATCTAAGAGACTGTGGTCCTTCTCATTCCTCAGCATTTGATCCATCTAGTTACCATCCACTAAACATGACTTATGAAGTGCCAGATATGGGTGTCAACGTTCCACCATGCGATGCACCTGACTTTCATGGTTCCTATGAAGAGTGGAATTCATTTAGAGACATGTTCAGTGCTGTTTACATCAGTAAAATAAGAATGCCAGACGTACAAAATTTATTGTACTTAAGAAGAAAGGCAAAAGGTGAAGCAAGTTTCATTGTCAATAAATATCCATTGACCAATGAAAGTTTTTCGTTAGCATGGGGTGCTTTACGAGCATGCTACAAAAACAAAAGGGTTCTTGTAGATATACAATTGAAGGCTCTATTCAATATTCTACCTGCCAAAACTGAATCCGATGAAGCGATTAATAAGATACAAACAACAATAACTGATTGTCTGGCAATGTTGTCTTCTCATGGCGTACAGGTAGAAAACTGGGATCCAATTCTCGTTTACCTTTGTTCGACAAAACTATCTAGTGAGACCCTCGCTCTTTGGGAGCAATCTCTAACGACGAACTCGATATTGCCATCTTGGTCTCAAATGGAGCAATTTCTAATAAAAAGATACAGAGTAGTAGGAATACTTAATGAAGGAAATCAAATGAATTATAATTCTAATAATTCCAATAGGCAGAAGAATAACAAAGCCCTTCGGGTGCCTCTTTGTAAGTTATGCGACAAAAATCATTACTTAAGATTTTGTCAAAAATTTTCAAACTTCTCTAAGCAGCAACGAAACGATTTTGTCACACAGAATCAAATCTGCATTGACTGTTTATCACCAGTTCATAAAGTTTCTGAATGTACAAGTGTAAACAAATGTGATCAATGTGGTAATAAACATCACAGCATGTTACATTTGAATAAAAAAGATAATCTAAATTCTATTAACGCTTTCCATGTGGATCCGATAGATATTGAGAATGAAGACACAGAAGAAAGTACTGATCTCTCAGGAAATCCATGCTGTTACAAATCAACTACAGATGCAACTAACACTCAGGCCCATTTAACCGTTAATCAGGATGATATTTTACTTCCAACAGCGCTTGTTCAAATTTTGCACTGTGGTGAGCCATTTACAGTCAGAGCACTGATAGATTCTGGTTCAAAAAGATCATTTCTGACTAGTAGAATTTCAAAAAGGCTAAACCTGATTACGGAAAATGCAAATTTCGAAATCTGCGGATTGGGTGGTATAGTAGTAGCTAATGCTAATAAAGTAAGTTCTATTACTTTATACAATCAAAGGCATGAATTCAAGTTAACAACAAAAGTCATAATTGTTTCCAATTTGACAAATTTCATGCCTAGCTGTTCAATAGAAATTTCTGATCTCTCCGACATCAGAGACTTATGCTTAGCTGATCCTAAGCATTTCCTAGCAGCATATCTTAATAAGTAGATAAGCTGCTAGGAAATGTTATAATTCCTCACATCATACTTGATGGTCTAAAGAAAAACGTTTTAGGTAATTTGATTGCTCAGAATTCTATTTATGGCTGGTACATTTACGGTCCAATGAAATTGCACACAATTTCACTTACGGCTATAGACAACTTACAAAGCGAAAATTAAAGTGTTAGCTCAATATTAAGAAAGTTCTGGGAAATAGAGGAAATTCCGCAAATAGCTAATCAATCAGAAGCAGATCTCTTTTGCGAAAATCTATATAAAGAGACAACTTCTCGACAGTCCGATGGTAGATATGTAGTTAAACTTCCGTTTAAAAGTGAATTCCCAGAATCTGAGTTTTTGCAAGCGTCTCGATATTTGGCAATGAATATCGAGACGCTTTGCGTCAACAAAAGTTCGTATCGTTTTCAACGGATCACGAAAGACAAAAAGTTCAAGGTCATTAAATGACGTTTTCCACGTCGGACCAACCTTACAGGCAGATTTAATGACAATCATTCTAAATTGGCGTTTATATAAGTATGTCTTTAATAGAGACATTGAGAAAATGTATCGCCAAATATAAGTCCACGAATCTGATCGTTCGTATCAAAAGATTTTGTTTCGGAAAAATATTCCAAGTCCAATTGAAGATTTTGAGTTGACAACGGTAACTTTCGGTATAGCATTATTTGGCAATTAGGACCCTTCTACAATTAGCATCAGATTCTGAAAAAGATAGTCCTTTATCTGCAAGAATTTTGAGAAAAGAGACATATGTTGACGACATATTATCCGGAGGCCATTCATTGTCATCGGCAATGGAAGCTCAAAAACAGCTGATTGATACTTTAAAATCAGCAGGGTTCCCATTAAAAAAGATAACGGCAAATCATCCAGATTTGTTGTCTCAGATATCATCTGATGATTTATTGAACACAGAATTTTTGAAGCTCTATGATTCTAGTTCAACAAAAACTTTGGGAATTCGTTGGAATGCTCTAAGCGATTCCTTCACTTATAAAGTAGAACAATTAAATTCGACATCATAGGCAACAAAAAGGCAGATTCTCTCTGCTGTTGCTAAACTTTTCGATCCCGCAGGATGGCTTACGCCTATTATTATTCAAGCCAAGATTCTTTTACAAGAATTATGACAAGACGGGATCGCACAGTGGGGCAGAATGGAAATTTTTTGGAAATAAATCTGGCATTTCTAAACGGCTGATCCGATCGGGATAAAATTTGGCGTGAGCGTAGCCAAGGAGTATTCGAGTTTAAATTTTGAAGATGAAGCCCGCAGATGCCCCAGGGACGGAGCTGTGGCGGCTCAAAGTAGGGTACCTACGACATGTAAAATTTTTAAACTCATGCCATTTTTTTGTATTTCACCCAAATACAAAGACTTTTATATATTCTGAAAGCGCTCGACGAGATCTAACATGCTTGGACATACTACTTATCTCTTATAATATCCGAGTTATAGGCATATAAAAATTTAGTGATACAAAATTCACCATACCTTGGTCCGCCTTTTTTTGAATACCGGGCGTAATTTTTGACCAAATGGACTAAATTTTTTTTGTTAGTTAGACAACAAAATTTCCAATAATATACAAAAAATTTTAGATCAATATCGTTTACAGATCCAAAAATATACGTTTTTTAATTTAAAAATTTAAAAAATTTTAGATTTTTGCCGTTTTTTTGCCCAAAATGTGTCTTAACTCTTTTATTAATAAAATAAAATTTTCTTTAAGAACATATAACAATTTTATAGTTTTCTAAAAGGTATCTTTACGTAGAACGCTTTGGCGTAAAAAACTTGTCCTATTTTTGGAAAATGTTGCCACTGCGTCCTTCCGAATATGACCTATTTTTTATCAAAACTTCAACTTTGGGCGACATGTTCTAAAATCCCAAAGCTGGGATCAGAAAACTGAAAGCAGTTTTGGAAACCTCAATATGTTTTCTATTTTTTCCAAAAGTACTTTCCCAGCCCTGAAAGAAATGTGGACTCTATGGGCAAAAATGTAAAAAATCCCATTTTTGGGATTTTCATTCCTATTTTTGGGAATTGCGGGATGCCCTTTGACCTTTTCAATTTTTTTTGCATTTTCTTATTTGAAATGACAAATTTAACAAGTGTTGAAGATTTCATTGAGTTTTGTTCATAAATAAAGATTTTGTCATATATTACATATTTGTTAAATTTCTAAAACTATGATTTATATCAAAATTTTAATAGGGTCGCAGATAGCTACAACAATTTAGTCCATATTTATCCCTTAATATTCTTTTTTAGTTAGATATAGAAATTCTCGACCCTTTACAAAAAATTTCAAGCCAATATCTCAATTACATTCAAAAATATGTTCATTTAAACCTGTGTCCTTTAATTTCATCTTTTTCATATTTTAGTATTAAGTATGACAGAACATACATTTGATGTTGAATAAAATATTTGGACAATTTTTAAAAATTATTTAGTTAATTATTTTATTAAGGACTATAACATTGTATATACAATAAAAAAATTATTTTATTATGAGCCACGCACAACAACACCTAAATCACCTCACACAAACCACCTTTCCCGCCCACCGAAATATAAAACAAAATTTAATACAATTTCATCAGTTAGTATAATAGCTTTTTTTATTTGAACTGTTTATCTTAAACATAATACAATTAATTCTTACAACCTACTTATATAGTTAATTCTTAACACTACTTATTTTCTATAAAATAATCTGTCATATCGGTATACATATCCAGAAGGTAATATAAGTCCTTTAAATCTTCCTCGTTTTGAGATGATAGAGTTTCATAACAAAATCCATCTTTTTCGCATAGTTGAAAGAACAGGATCAGAAGATAGAAGTAAACTATTAAAAATATCTTCATTCTGTGATTGCCTGGAGCATTTTCTTGAGCTGAAAAGTTGAACATGCTTAAAATCTCGATTCCTCGCTTCCTGGGCTTCTTCTGTTAACTCTCCAAGTGGAAGAATATTCGATTCAATTATTATTTGACCATGACACAATACTTTGTGTACTGTTGGTATTAGTTCCCTCCATGGTTACAGAGATACAAGTAATTTAGAAATTTCAGATGTATATTCCCCAAATCGATTTCCATTAATTTTATGTTTACTATTCAGTGCCATTAAAATAGTGTTAACTCTTCGAAGCAACTCCTTGTCGATTCCAGTTATTTTTGAAGTAATTTCAAAATCACGAAAAAACCTTCTCGCTGTTTAATCCCGATGCTTAATCCCATCTGAACTTTAAATTCTTCTTGGATACTGCTTTTTTCCGCAGCTCTCAGTTCTTTCAATTCTTCATTATATTTATTGTTGATTTAGTAAGATTCTCTGGCACACCTCTATATTTGAGGTCGTATGCTATGTGTAAAAAGTAATCCAAAAATCGTATTCTGGCATGAAGTGGTGAAATTCCGAAAGACAGGACTTCTTCATTAATACTTCTGCTTTTGTTTATATTTGAGAATTGCGACTTTTTCTCATTACATATTGAGCATCTCCAGAAGGAAGAAGTTTCTGTTATGGCATTGCTGACCTTTCCATCAATCATTGTTAAGCTTAGCTGATATGATACGTTAATAGAGAATTCCTTTATTTTTATGCAAATGGGCTCCAGTGCATTTATTTCATCTTTTAAATATTCCACTAAATCTTTTGTTGTTTTCTTTGACTCCTTTATATATTCAAACCCAATGGGTCTACAAAAATATTTTGAACCCGGAGTTGTATTGATCCATATATCTTCAAATGAATTTCCGATGCTTGACGATGATGGATTAAGGGAATATGAACGAATTCGTAATGGCACTAATGATGACATAAATACACTTTTGTAGTCTGCTAATGTCCGACTTCCACAAGCTTGTTTGTATTCTGGAAGTGCTGATAAACCGCCACATCCCCACTTATACATTAAGACAACATCACAGTTATGAATTTTCCTTAGTTGGTCTTCTGAAAAGTCTGACACAATTCTTGATGCTGTGTTTTCGAGTAAAGTTAATATATCAATACAAGCTTCCACATCATTAACAGCAATAGGTGATGGTAGGATAGTTTGTTTTTTTCCTGGATCGCCTTGTATGATGGTAATATATTGTGTCCTTTTTCATGCAGAGCTTTCCTTAATATTTGGTACTTATTTCGACTGAGACCCAGTTCCAACATAAGCGCTATTGCTTCCTCTTCAGTAAAATTTGATTGTGATGTTGGAGTTGGAAGATTGGTGATGCATTAGGAAGAATAGTTGCAATATGTACGGCATCCATAGGTTGGTTTTCCTTTTTCAGCATTACGTTAAATGTATCAGCAATTTCATCATTTGAGATTGAAAAAAGTTTTTGTGTGACCCTCTTTTTTTTGACCTTGAACATAAGTCTTCGTATGACTTGTAAAGCGCTCCTGCTGATGTGTTGTAAGTTGAGATTTCCGTAGTAGTTTCCATCCAACTACAAAATTTTAATCGAAATTTCTTTTGATTTCCATCCACAGACTTACTTTTTACATCAAAAAGTTTTCAATTTTTGATATGCCTGTTTTGTCTACTTTTCTACTATATGTAGTTTTTATATAATTTGAAATGTCTTTAATTCTTTCTGGCCCTTTTGAAGATACACTCCATAAAACGGAACACAACTCTTCGTACTTTAATGTAATCTTCATTGTAGATTTATTAAATATGGTACTTAAAATCTGAAAAGTTTACTTATATACCAATTCTTGTGATTTCCGATACAGGTATTCCAAAGTAAAAATTACGAACTGTCTACCTATTAACATTTAGGACTATATTACTATAACCTGTAATTCAGTCACTGATATTTCTTATTAGTGAATGAATCGAAATTATCATTACCTGTATATTTTTACCTACATGATCATAAACGAAACAGAACGAAATGATCTGTCGAAAAAAATTAGGTAAAAAATAGTTATAAATTTCTGAAAATTTAAGCATAATAGGACCTTTCAATTATAAGGATAAGCAAACAAATAGAAAATAGGTAAATATAAGATTTAAACATGTTCTGTCATATTTAATACTTAAATATGAAAAATATGAAATTAAAGGATACAGGTTTAAATGAACATATTTTTGAATGTAATTGAGATATTGGCTTGAAATTTTGTTAAGGGTCGAGAATTTCCATATCTAACTAAAGAAGGATATTAAGGGATAAACATGGACTAAATTGTTGTAGCTACCTGCGACCCTATTAAAATTTTAATATAAGTCATAGTTTTAGAAATTTCAATTATAAGGATAAGCAAACAATTATAAGGATAAGCAAACAAATAGAAAATAGGTAAATATAAGATTTAAACATGTTCTGTCATATTTAATACTAAAATATGAAAAATATGAAATTAAAGGATACAGGTTTAAATGAACATATTTTTGAATGTAATTGAGATATTGGCTTGAAATTTTGTAAAGGGTCGAGAATTTCCATATCTAACTAAAGAAGGATATTAAGGGATAAACATGGACTAAATTGTTGTAGCTATCTGCGACCCTATTAAAATTTTAATATAAGTCATAGTTTTAGAAATTTAACAAATATGTAATATATGACAAAATCTTTATTTATGAACAAAACTCAATGAAATCTTCAACGCTTGTTAAATTTGTCATCTCAGATAAGAAAATGCAAAAAAAAAAATTGAAAAGGTCAAAGGGCATCCCGCAATTCCCAAAAATAGGAATGAAAATCCCAAAAATGGGATTTTTTACATTTTTGCCCATAGAGTCCACATTTCTTTCAGGCCTGGGAAAATACTTTTGGAGTAAATAGAAAACATATTGAGGTTTCCAAAACTGCTTTTAGTTTTCTGATCCCAGCTTTGGGATTTTAGAACATGTCGCCCAAAGTTGAAGTTTTGATAAAAAATAGGGCATATTCGGAAGGACGCAGTGGCAACATTTTCAAAAAATAGGACAAGTTTTTTACGCCAAAGCGTTCTACGTAAGGATACCTTTTAGAAAACTATAAAATTGTTATATGTTCTTAACGAAAATTTTATTTTATTAATAAAAGAGTTAAGACACATTTTGTGCAAAAAAACGGCAAAAATATAAAATTTTTTGAATTTTTAAATTAAAAAACGTATATTTTTGGATCTGTAAATGATATTGATCTGAAATTTTTTGTATATTATTGAAAATTTTGTTGTCTAACTAAGAAGTCCATTTGGTCCAAAATTACGCCCGGTATTCAAAAAAAGGTGGACCAAGGTATGGTAAATTTTTAATCACTAAATTTTTAAATGCCTATAACTCGGATATTGTAAGAGATAAGTAGTATGTCCAAGCATGTTATTTCAAGATCTCGTCGAGCCAAATATAAAAATCTTTGTATTTGGGTGAAAAACCAAAAAATGGCACGAGTTTAAAAATTTTACATGTCGTAGGTACCCTACTTTGAGCCGCCACAGCTCCGTCCCTGGGACATCTGCGGGGTTCATCTTAAACTCGAATACTCCTTGGGTACGCTCACGCCAAATTTTATCCTGATCGGATATTATTTGTTGATAGTTTCCCTACTATCGAATCATTTGAAATTCCAAGATGGATCCACAATATAATATCCAAATACATGAATTTTGTGACACTTCTGAGCAGGCTTATTGCGCTACACTATATGTGGTATCCGAGAACTCTAGTATTCGGTATTCACATCTGTTTTCTGCTAAATGTAAAGTTGCACCCTTGCAAAGGATAAGTTTACCTCGACTTGAGTTATGCGGAGCTCTTCTGCTTTCCAAACTCGTAAAGCAAGTACTTACGAACCTTCCATTCTGCAGCCCAAAGCTTTAATTATTGTCAGACTCAACCATTCTTTCAGCTTGGCTACAAAAACCTCCATCAGTCTGGAAAACGTATGTAGCTAACAGAACAACTCAGATTATAGAGAATGTTGGCAATGCCAGTTGGAATCACGTTCCAACGGATCACAACCCAGCTGATCTTGGCACTCGCGGTTGTAAACCACAAGATCTTGTTAACAACCCATTGTGGTGGTATGGACCAATGTGGCTCTTGGATTCCCAAGCAAATTGGCCCAAATATAGTTCTCTACCTGAAGTTCTTCCGGAAAAAAGGAAGATTTCAGTTTGTTTTTTAACACCGGCTGACAACAGTCTAATCGATAGATTCTCCTCTTATCCTCGAGCTCTTACTGTTACAGCTTACGTGCTCAGGTTTATTAACGCTATCAGGAAGAAAGGTTCAGCATTCTAGTTTGACTCTTAGCCTTACGGAGCTTAAAGAATCAAAAGTTATGCTGATCAAACTAACTCAACGAGTTTATTATCCCCAGGATTATAGTCAGCTCTCTGACGCGAAACTAATTTCAAAGAAAAGTTCTATTCTCACTTTGAACCCATTTCTGGATTCGAATGGAACTATGAGAGTTAACGGTAGATTAGCCAATTCATGCCTTACCTATGATGAAAGGTACCCTTTCATTATTCCAAACTCGTCTAACTTCTGCAGAATGTTTCTTGACTTTACTCATAAAACTCTGTTGCATGCTGACATTTCCCTAATGATGAATGCAATTCAAAGTCAATTCTATATACCAGGACTTAAAAGAACTGTTAAAAAATGGGTTCACCATTGTTTAGTGTGCGTCCGTTATAAGCAAAAGCTGAAGTCTCAGATTATGTCAGCTCTGCCCCCAAAACGATGCTTCTTTTCTTTACCATTCACTTATGCGGGTGTTGATTTTGCGGGACCTTTTTAGATAAAATCAGGTAACTTGCGAAACTCTCCTTATATGATAGCATACGCTTGTATATTTGTTTGTTTTTCAACAAAAGCTATACATTTGGAAGCGTGCACTAGCTTATCCTCCGACCCGTTTTTAGCAGCTTTCGCACGGTTTACGGGTAGAAGAGGGTTGCCTAAACACCTTATGTCCGATAATGGCACAAATTTTCTCGGCGCCAGTAGATCGTTGCGAAAGGAATCTCTCTTATTTTTACGAAAATCGGCAGAAGATATAAGTAAAAAATATGCAGTCCATGGTTTTGAGTGGAAGTTCATTCCACCATGCTCCACATATGGGAGGTCTTTGGGAGGCTGGTGTAAAAAGTTTTAAGATTCACTTTCAGGAAATAGCCGGCAACCATAAGTTTAACTTTGAAGAGTTTTCGACTCTATTAACCCGAATTGAAAGTGTCCTAAATTCCAGACCTCTTTCCTCAATGTCCTAGGATCCTGAAGATTTACAAGCCCTAACTCCTGGTCACTTTTTAAGAGGAGCTCCATTGATGTTCGCCCCTGAACTGCCTTCAGAGAATTTATCGATAATAAACCGATGGGAGCGGCTCAAGGCCTTTCATCATCGTCTTAGTCAACGCTGGAAGACTGAATATCTTCATGAACTTCACAAGCGTTACAAATGGAAAAACCCACAGCGGGATTTGCAGAAAGATGACTTTGTAGTCATAAAGGATGAGCTCCTACCTCCAAATGAGTGGAAAATGGGACGAGTTGAATTAGTCCATACTGGAAAAGATAAACGCGTTCGCGTAGCTGACGTCCGAACAGCGTCTGGAACCGTTACCAGACCAATAGTCAAACTTTGCATGCTTCCGATTTGTGATAAGTCATTAGATTGACTAGGATTGTATGTTCTGTATGTCCTATATGTTCTGTTCCAATTGTTCAAATTTGTGTTAGCGAACCCATTACTGCTGCTTTGTTTTGTTCTTCTTTTCCCTTTGCAGATGGATCAGTTCCCAGAGTCAGAAATGTGCCTGGTCTGCTTCCGCTACCACCCTCTTCACTTCTGCAAGCAGTTTAAACAGATGACCGTAAAGCAGAGAAAATACGTAGTTCGGGTACATCGATATTGCAGTAACTGCTTTGCCCGGACGCATCTAATTGGAGGATGTACGTCAATGGAAGCCTGCCAGGAGTGTGGAGATCTCCATCATACTATGTTACATCCGGAACAAAATCAACGTCGATAGCAATTACGTCGTCAACAACAACTACAGGCTCGTCACCAACCACGACTTCAGCAACAACAACCACCAATTCGTCAAAAACAACAACTTCGGCAACAGCAACCAACACAACGTCGCCAACAACAACAACAAACAAGGCGTCGCAGACAACTACAACGTCGTCGTCGACAACAACAATCACCTCAACGACGTCAACAACCCAAACGTCGTCGTCAACGTAACATACGTAGAAGAACTGGTGCTACAGATGCAGATGCCCAAGAGCTGGTGCAAAGAATCGTCTCTGCCGTAGGTCAGCTGTCTGGGGCCTTGAATCTTGCACCAGTGCAAAAGGGGCGAGATGTCGAGGATCGATCTGGTAACGACTTGATCGACCTCGACTGAGCCGCATTGAGCCACAAATTCTGCGGCGGTGTAAGCACGACCCAAGCCGCGCTTACGCGGTTAAATAGAAGAAGTTAGTCTTCGACTTTATCCGAGTGCCAGCGGCCATAAAAACTTAAATAAAAAAAACCAAACATTTAAATAAAACAATTTAAACAAAACAACAAACGTTTATTAAAAAAAAAACAATTAAACAAACATCTACACTAACAAAGAAAACATTAAAACGAAATTAAAAACAAGAACAGTGGTTCCCACACACACATATAAATATATACATATATATTTACAAAAAAAAATAAAAATACAAGCATTATACAATTAACTAAACAAATAAAAACTGAAATACAACACGAACAAACACCTTTTTTACATTTATTTTCCTGGTCTCCACAGCAATTGATTCCCAATTGTTCCAATTGGAAATTTGTTTAATTAGAATATTTTCAAAAATATGTTTATTTTTTTATCACATTTCGAATTTTTGTATTTTTTATCTTTTAGTAACGCTAATTCTGTGTACATTACGATTCTTTGACAATAAAATGCAAAACAAATTGTTTAATGACAAAACTTTTGTGAAAACTGAAAAAATTGCACATTTCCCCCTTGTAAATGCATCTTCAAACTTCAGAGCCGTTGCGGCACCAGTTAAAGTAATCCTATTGACCTAATTTTTTACACGACTTATTTTTATAACCCATAGAACAATTCTAGGAGGGGGGGCGGCCTGTAGGATGAAAATTTTTTTCTTCATATAAGTTTGGAGCTCTCTAACATACATACATACATACATACATACATACATACATACATACATACATACATACATACATACATACGTACATACATACATACATACATACATACATACATACATACATACATACAATGTGTGTATTTGTATTGATTGTAAAAGGTAATATAATTAGAAAAAAATTATATACATACTTAAAGGATGAGGATGCAAAAACTACAAACAAGTTTTTAAATGCTCTTATACAAATTTACAAAACTGTCTTAGATAAAACTGACCTAAATAAGTTTCACTGAACCTCAAAACTATTTGCTGACAGTTAATAAAATATTTATAAAAAATAGTTTACAAAAAAATTCGCTGAACATTAAAAATATAATATCAGTTTACAAATAATTATGTTGTAATTCAATATTATGTTCTTATTAATTAATTGTGCTTCTTATTAAGTAGGTATAAATATGACACTTAGAATTAAGAAGGTAGGTAATTTGTAAGACGCGGTGTAATTCATAGTGTTAAATTAATAATGTAAAAGTGAAATAAAAATATATTTTTTTAAATATAAAATAAACATTTTAATTGGGGGCTCAACTGGGATCCTTCTTTAAAAAAGAGTCCAACAACAAATAAGTATCCTTTAAAAAGGAGAAAAAATTCAACAAATAAGTATCGTTTAAAAAGGAGAAAAAATTCAACAAATAAGTATCCTTTAAAAAGGAGGAAAAAAATCAACAAATAAGTATCCTTATAAAAGGCGGAAAAATTCTACAAACAAGTAAAAGGAAAATATTTCTATATATAAAAAATATTCCTAGAAAGAAAAAAGGAGGAGAACAAGTTCTACACAACATTTTACAACTGCGAAGAAATCCGGAGTAAACCAGCGAATTTAAATGTAAGATTATTTTTATATTTATTTTTTAAGGAATATATTTAACATCAAAACTGATTAATTATCTTATAAAACAATATCCATTGAATCATATAATTTTTGTATTTGTTGTATTGATTGTGAGGCTTAAAACTGGTTTATTCAATAGACAGTGTAGTGGACAATTTAACGGACGAAGAATTGAAATATTTAACTAATTACAGGACACTAGATATAGTTGACGAAGAATTAGAAGAACTAGAAAGAAAATATAGTATAGACGACTCAGTTGACGAAATTACTGGACTATTTAGGAGTGTGACAACAAACAATATGGACACAGAACAGGTTTTACGACTAGTTACACAATCTACGGCACCACTCCTAAGAAGGATTTGTTGAAGGTAAACTTTGACAGACTTACAGTCAGAAATACTGTAACTGAATACAGACGAAACCAAACGATGTGATATTATTAAATCCCTTCCAAGTTTTAATGGTAAGGACAATTCGTATGTGAGTTGGCGAGAAGCAGCAAAAAATTCAATGAGTCTTTACGTTAGGGGTAGTCGTAGGTACTTCGCGGCATTGAATATTTTACGCAATGAAATATTAGATGATGCAAATGACACTTTGACAAATCATGCTACTGTACTCAATTTTGACTATTTTAGATTATTATAACGAAGTTAATAATAAACTGACCTTATTAATATATAAAACAATAATGACTCACGGTTCAAATTCTTCTTTGACAAATGAATTGAATAATAAAAATCGTCAATATGCTCTCAGGATCGGCAGTTCAGCAAATCTTGCTGTCAACACAAATAAAATTCCTCAAAATGGACAAACTCAAAATTACACTCGATTACCACAATTCGGCCAATGACAACAACGACCACAAAACTCCAATCAATTTTTTCAAAGGCCTCAATTAAATCATGGCTTAAAAAGACAACAACCAAGTGGACAGTTTAGTTCTCCACCAAATAATAAGGAACAAAAAATAAATAATTTAAATGAAACTGCTTTTTTAGACATGACCCCGGATTGCCCTATATCATCAGAACGGGAGCATCCGGAAGAACTTAAAGAACTTTAATTGACAGTGGGGCAACTAGTTGTTACTGCAGCCCAAATATAACTATAAATGGATTTACAATTATTGACCATTTCTACGATGCAAGACTTTTTGGCATAAGGGAAAGATTCTATGAAATTCCCAATTTAGAATCTGATTTGTTAATAGGATATAATTTTTTAAAAAAAAGGCAAATATTAAACTTGATTTTGAAAATGGCACGATTACTTGTGTTAATAAAACTGATACATTTTTAAATTTCAATAAACCTACGTCAATATCTAGTAGAACTAATAATGATAATAATTAAATAAAAACACTATATCATATAAATATCCGATACCGGATTATAACGTTATACTTTCAAATTTGGAAAAAGCAAAATACTTTTCCACCATTGATCTCGAATCCGGCTTCCATCAAATTTTAATGAAACCGGAAGATATGGAGAAAACTGCATTTTCCATAAATAATGGAAAATATGAATTTATTAGACTACCTTTCGGATTAACATTTTAAGAGACTATATAGGGAAATTTTGCCATGTCTATATAGATGATATAATAGATTACTCTGAAAATTTAGAAGAACATAAAAAACATTTAAATATGATAGTCCAAAGACTTAAGGATTCTAATATCAAAATCTCCTTGGAGAAATCGAAATTTTTTAAGAAAGAAGTAGAATTTTTGTGTTATATTGTTGCCCATGGAATAATTAAAACTGATCCAGGGAAAATAGAGACTATAGTAAACTTCCCTGAACCTAAAACTTTTAGACAATTGAGGGGATTTCTTGGTATAACTGGATACTATAGAAAATTTATAAAGGACTATGCCAAGATTTCAAAACCATTAACAAAATATCTTACTGGAGAGAATGGAAGAAATTTACTATATATGTCCAAGAAGACAGCAGTAGAATTCGATTTAGAGGCAAAAACCGCTTTCAATAGATTACAAAATTTGTTAACTAACCAAGTTTCACTATCTCAACCTGACTTTAATATCAAATTTACACTGACAACTGACGCGTCTAACGCAGCACTGACTTCTACTGAACAAATTTACGCTACAAATGAAAAAAGAATTATTCGCTATAGTTTTTTCGTTATAGACCTTAAGCAGATTTGTATGGTGTTGCAGATTTGTAAATACCATCAGCCATTAACATTTGCAATATCTTCTAAGAATCCAAATGCAAAACTTAAGAGGTGGATGTCTTTTATAGAAGAGAAATTTGTTTATAAGCCTGGTGCGACAAATGTAGCAAACGCACTTTCCAGACAGGTTTAGAATAATATTTCTGACGACCAGTCTTTACATAGTACACAACATTCTGCCGAAAGTAGTGAAGAACTCACTATTAAGGAAACTTTCAAACCACTTAATGAATTTAAACAACAAATTCTTTAAAGCTGGGCCAATTTCACAAATTATGAATCATTTACTGAATTAAATAGAACTAAACACATTATAGAATTTAATACAAGGGAGAATCTCAAGAACAAATTGAAAGAAATTTTACGACCAAATTTAGTGACAGTGATACATTGTTGTCCTGAAGATCTATATGAGTTTAAGGAAACAATAAAAGGAATATTTACCAACAAGTTTGTTTTTACAAGAATCATTGCAATTAATATTGTTAATATTGATGACCAAAAAGCCATTATTAAGGAAACTCAAACTAGGGCACATAGGAGTTCTAAGGAAAATCATGAACAAGTTTATAAACAATATTATTGTCCCAGGATGATTGATCATTTTAAGGAATTTATTAGACATTGTGATATTTGCAATAAAGCGAAATATGATAGGAAGCCAACAATGATTTCAATTGGAGAGGCTCCAATTCCTAGCGAGGAGGGAGAGTTCCTTCACATTGACATTTTTTATGCCTAAAATTTTAAATTTCTTACATGTATTGACGCTTATTTAAAATTTCTCGTAATAAAGCAAATAGAAGACAAAACAAATTTAGGCGAAAAAATATTATTCATATTGCAGACTTTTCCCACAGCAAGGAAAATAACGTTAGACAATGTACCAGGCTTTAAGACACCTAAATTTCAATCCTTAATGCAAAGATTAAGAATTCAATTATATTTTGCTGATCCCAGGCATAGTACTACTAACGGTCAAGTAAAAAGAACACAATCAACCCTGATCGAAATAGCAAGATGTTTAAAAAAAGAATATCATCTTGTAGGCACTGTTGAGATCTTTCATAGAGCAGCTCAACAGTATAATCTCACCATACATTCTGTTACAAATGAGAAACCATTTGAAGTGTTTCACAATAAAGTAAATCATGAAAACCTGCGTAATAAATTATTGGAAGCTCAGACTAGAATGCTACAAAGAAATAATCCTACTCAGATCAGAACATTTGAAGAAAATGAGGAAATTTTTGAATTCATAGGATAAAGGATAAATTACTTCCACGTTACAAGAAACAAAAAATAAAGGAAGATTTAGGAAATAAGGTTAAAGTTTATAGTAGAAATAAAATTATTTATAAGGAAAATATTAAAAATTAATTTTATCTTACAGAAAATGTTAAAATTGCTTATTTTACTAGCCACACTCACAAACTACAGACCTGAGGTCCAAATACTAGACTATTCAAATTCTCAATTAATTTCAATACACACTGGACTAACAAGATTGCAAGACGGAAATTTTAAATTAATATATTCCATAGATTAGGACAAATACGAACAAGTAATTACGAATTTAAAAGAGGAAATTCGAAGAAATAGCAAGATGTTTAAAAAAAGAATATCATCTTTTAGACACTGTTGAGATCTTTCATAGAGCAGCTCAACAGTATAATCTCACCATACATTCTGTTACAAATGAGAAACCATTTGAAGTGTTTCACAATAAAGTAAATCATGAAAACCTGCATAATAAATTATTGAAAGCTCAGACTAGAATGCTACAAAGAAATAATCCTACTCAGATCAGAACATTTGAAGAAAATGAGGAAATTTTTGAAAAATTCATAGGACAAAGGGATAAATTAATTCCACGTTACAAGAAACAGAAAATAAAGGAAGATTTAGGAAATAAGGTTAAAGTTTATAGTAGAAATAGAATTATTTATAAGGAAAATATAAAAAATTTATTTTATCTTACAGAAAATGTTAAAATTGCTTATTTTACTGGCCACACTCACAAACTACAGACCACAGTGGGGCAGAATGGAAATTTTTTGGAAATAAATCTGGCATTTCTAAACGGCTGATCCGATCGGGATAAAATTTGGCGTGAGCGTAGCCAAGGAGCATTCAAGTTTAAGTTTGAAGATGAACCCCGCAGATGCCCCAGGGACGGAGCTGTGGCGGCTCAAAGTAGGGTACCTACGACATGTCAAATTTTTAAACTAGTGCCATTTTTTTTTTGTTTTTCACCCAAATACAAAGATTTTTATATTTTCTGAAAGTGCTCGACGAGATCTTGAAAAAACATGCTTGGACATACTACTTATCTCTTATAATATCCGAGTTATAGGCATTTAAAAATTTAGTGATACAAAACTTACCATACCTTGGTCCGCCTTTTTTTGAATACCGGGCGTAATTTTGGACCAAATGGACTCAAATTTTTCTTGTTAGTTAGACAACAAAATTTACAATAATATACAAAAAAATTTCAGATCAATATCATTTACAGATCCAAAAATATACGTTTTTTAATTTTAAAATTCAAAAAATTTTAGATTTTTGTCGTTTTTTTGCCCAAAATGTGTCTTAACTCTTTTATTAATAAAATAAAATTTTCTTTAAGAACATATAACAATTTTATAGTTTTCTAAAAGGTATCTTTACGCAGAACGCTTTGGCGTAAAAAACTATTTTTTGAAAATGTTGCCACTGCGTTCTTCCGAATATGACCCATTTTTTACCAAAACTTCAACTTTGGGCAACATGTTCTAAAATCCCAAAGCTGGTATCAGAAAACTGAAAGCAGTTTTGGAAACCTCAATATGTTTTCTATTTACTCCAAAAGTATTTTCCCAGCCCTGAAAGAAATGTGGACCCTATGGGCAAAAATGTAAAAAATCCCATTTTTGGGATTTTCATTCCTATTTTTGGGAATTGCGGGATGCCCTTTGACGTTTTCAATTTTTTTTTGCATTTTCTTATTTGAAATGACAAATTTAACAAGCGTTGAAGATTTCATTGAGTTTTGTTCATAAATAAAGATTTTGTCATATACTACATATTTGTTAAATTTCTAAAACTATGATTTATATCAAAATTTTAATAGGGTCGCAGATAGCTACAACAATTTAGTCCATATTTATCCCTTAATATATTTTTTTTAGTTAGATATGGAAATTCTCGACCCTTTACAAAAAATTTCAAGCCAATATCTCAATTACATTCAAAAATATGTTCATTTAAACCTGTGAACTTTAATTTCATCTTTTATGACAGAACATACATTTGGTTTTGAATAAAATATTTGGACAATTTTTAAAAATTATTTAGTTAATTATTTTATTAAAGACTATAACATTGTATATACAATAAAAAAATAAAGTTTTATTATGAGCCACGCACAACAACACCTAAATCACCCCACACAAACCACCTTTCCCGCCCACCGAAATATAAAACATGCTTAAAATCTCGATTCCTCGCTTCCTGGGCTTCTTCTGTTAACTCTTCAAGTGGAAGAATATTCGATTCAATTATTATTTGACCATGACACAATACTTTGTGTACTGTTGGTGTTAGTTCCCTCCATGGATACAGAGATACAAGTAATTTAGAAATTTCAGATGTATATTCCCCAAATCGATTTCCATTAATTTTATGTTTATTATTCAGTGCCATTAAAATAGTGTTAACTGTTCGAAGCAACTCCTTGTCGATTCCAGTTATTTTTGAAGTAATTTCAAAATCACGAAAAAACCTTCTCGCCGTATTACCGTCATTTGTACTACCGCAACTTGGAAGTGGTTTGTCGATGTTTAATCCCATCTGAACTTTAAATTCTTCTTGGACTCTGCTTTTTTCAGCAGTTCTCAGTTCTTTCAATTCTTCATTATTTTTTGTTGATTTAGTAAGATTCTCTGGCACACTTCTATATTTGAGGTCGTATGCTATGTGTAAAAAGTAATCCAAAAATCGTATTCTGGCATGAAGTGGTGAAATTCCGAAAGACAGGACTTCTTCATTAATACTTCTGCTTTTGTTTATATTTGAGAATTGCGACTTTTTCTCATTACATATTGAGCATCTCCAGAAGGAAGAAGTTTCTGTTATGGCATTGCTGACCTTTCCATCAATCATTGTTAAGCTTAGCTAATATGATACGTTAATAGAGAATTCCTTTATTTTTATGCAAATGGGCTCCAGTGCATTTATTTCGTCTTTTAAATATTCCAGTAAATCTTTTGTTGTTTTCTTTGACTCCTTTATATATTCAAACCCAATGGGTCTACAAAAATATTTTGAACCCGGAGTTGTATTGATCCATATATCTTCAAATGAATTTCCGATGCTTGACGATGATGGATTAAGGGAATATGAACGAATTCGTAATGGCACTAATGATGACATAAATACACTTTTGTAGTCTGCTAATGTCCGACTTCCACAAGCTTGTTTGTATTCTGGAAGTGCTGATAAACCGTCACATCCCCACTTACACATTAAGACAACATCAACACATTAAGACAACAATCTGACACAATTCTTGATGCTGTTAATGATGTG
This sequence comes from Lucilia cuprina, assembly GCF_022045245.1. Lineage (NCBI taxonomy): Eukaryota > Metazoa > Arthropoda > Insecta > Diptera > Calliphoridae > Lucilia > Lucilia cuprina. Next base: position 61,820,033 of record NC_060952.1, on the reverse strand, counting down.
GAAGCATCAATAGGTGATGGTAGGATAGTTTGTTTTTTTCCTGGATCGCCTTGTATGATGGTAATATATTGTGTCCTTTTTCATGCAGAGCTTTCCTTAATATTTGGTACTTATTTCGACTGAGACCCAGTTCCAACATAAGCGCTATTGCTTCCTCTTCAGTAAAATTTGATTGTGATGTTGGAGTTGGTATAATTTCCACAATTCGCTTAAGTGGTTTTGGTGATGCAATAGGAAGAATAGTTGCAATATGTACGTCATCCATAGGTTGGTTTTCCTTTTTCAGCATTTCGTTAAATGCATCAGCAATTTTCTCAATTGAGATTGAAAAAAGTTTTTGTGTGACACTCTTTTTTTTGAACTTGCAAGGCGCTCCTGCTGATGTGTTGTAAGTTGAGATTTCCGTAGTAGTTTCCATCCAACTACAAAATTGTAATCGAAATTTCTTTTGATTTCCATCCACAGACTTACTTTTTACATCAAAAAGTTTTCAATTTTTGATATGCCTGTTTTGTCTACTTTTCTACTATATGTAGTTTTTATATAATTTGAAATGTCTTCAATTCTTTCTGGCCCTTTTGAAGATACACTCCATAAAACGGAACACAACTCTTCGTACTTTAATGTAATCTTCATTGTAGATTTATTAAATATGGTACTTAAAATCTGAGAAGTTTACTTATATACCAATTCTTGTCATTTCAGATACAGGAATTCCAAAGTAAAAAATTACGAACTGTCTACCTATTAACATTTAGGACTATATTACTATAACCTGTAATTCTGTCATTGAAATTTCTTATTAGTGAATGAATCAAAATTATCATTACCTGTATATTTCAATTATAAGGATAAGCAAACAAATAGAAAATAGGTAAATATAAGATTTAAACATGTTCTGTCATATTTAATACTAAAATATGAAAAATATGAAATTAAAGGATACAGGTTTAAATGAACATATTTTTGAATGTAATTGAGATATTGGCTTGAATTTTTTTGTAAAGGGTCGAGAATTTCCATATCTAACTAAAAAAGAATATTAAGGGATAAATATGGACTAAATTGTTGTAGCTATCTGCGACCCTATTAAAATTTTGATATAAATCATAATTTTAGAAATTTAACAAATATGTAATATAAGACAAAATCTTTATTTATGAACAAAACTTAATGAAATCTTCAACGCTTGTTAAATTTGTCATTTCAAATAAGAAAATGCAAAAAAAAATTGAAAAGGTCAAAGGGCATCCCGCAATTCCCAAAAATAGGAATGAAAATCCCAAAAATGGGATTTTTTACATTTTTGCCCATAGGGTCCACATTTCTTTCAGGGCTGGGAAAATACTTTTGGAGTAAATAGAAAACATATTGAGGTTTCCAAAACTGCTTTCAGTTTTCTGATCCCAGCTTTGGGATTTTAGAACATGTTGCCCAAAGTTGAAGTTTTGATAAAAAATAGGTCATATTTGGAAGAACGCAGTGTCAACATTTTCAAAAAATAGGACAAGTTTTTTACGCCAAAGCGTTCTGCGTGAAGATACCTTTTAGAAAACCATAAAATTGTTATATGTTCTTAAAGAAAATTTTATTTTAATAATAAAAGAGTTAAGACACATTTTGGGCAAAAAAACGGCAAAAATCTAAAATTTTTTGAATTTTAAAATTAAAAAACGTATATTTTTGGATCTGTAAATGATATTGATCTGAAATTTTTTGTATATTATTGTAAATTTTGTTGTCTAACTAACAAGAAAAAATTGAGTCCATTTGGTCCAAAATTATTATAAGAGATAAGTTGTTCAAGCATGTTTTCAAGCATGCAAAATAGAAAAATCTTTGTATTTGGGTGAAAAACAAAAAAATGGCACGAGTTTAAAAATTTGACATGTCGTAGGTACCCTACTTTGAGCCGTCCCTGGGGCATCTGCGGGGTTCATCTTCAAAACGTAAACTCGAATGCTCCTTGGCTACGCTCACGCCAAATTTTATCCCGATCGGATCAGCCGTTTAGAAATGCCAGATTTATTTCCAAAAAATTTCCATTCTGCCCCACTGTGCAGACCAGAGGTCCAAATACTAGACTATTCAAATTCTCAATTAATTTCAATAAACACTGGACTAACAAGATTGCAAGACGGAAATTTTAAATTAATACATTCCATAGATTTGGACAAATATGAACAAGTAATTACGAATTTAAAAGAGGAAATTCGAAGAAAAATACCTTCAAGCAACTCCATACTTCCAATAATCGACCATGAGATTAAACAGACTCGACTCGATTTTATCCCGATCGGATCAGCCGTTAAGAAATGCCAGATTTATTTCCAAAAAATTTCCATTCTGCCCCACTGTGCAGATCAGAGGTCCAAATACTAGACTATTCAAATTCCAATTAATTTCAATACACACCGGACTAACAAGATTGCAAGACGGAAATTTTAAATTAATACATTCCATAGATTTGGACAAATATGAACAAGTAATTACGAATTTAAAAGAGGAAATTCGAAGAAAAATACCTTCAAGCAACTCCATACTTCCAATAATCGACCATGAGATTAAACAGACTCGACTGCAACTTAACAATATGTGACCAAGACAGAAACGTTCACTAGACATTTTAGGGACAGCTTGGAAATGGTTGGCAGGAACACCGGACCATGACGATCATAAAATAGTACTTGACAAAATAAATAAAATGTTAGAAAACACGAACAGACAACGTATAATAAACAGGGATACCGTCACAAGACTAAACCTAATGACTAATATAACAAACGCAATCCTAAAGAAAATACAGACTGAAGATGACTTTGGAAAGAAATTTTAACAAAATTTGATTTATAGAATAAAATTGGTATTGAAATTACATTTCAATACCTTGTACAAGTGGAAAAGAGATAGATAGACTTGCTTAATGTATTGAAATTACATTTCAGTACCTTGTGCAAGTGGAAAAGAGATAAATAGACTTGCACAATGTATTGAAATTACATTTCAATACCTTGTGCAAGTGGAAAAGAGATAGATGGTTGGTCTTTACTGTCATGTTGTTGCTATTTAGTATAGTCAATGTAGCGAAAAACCTTGGTTGTTTGGAACGGTTTATAGCGATTTCAAAAAAATCGCTATAAGCCTGGAAATAACCAAATTATAAATAATTTTCATTAATTTACATATCTATAAAATTGAAAATTATAGAGAATTGTTTATTATTAATATATTTTTATATCCATTAATATAATAAATAATTGTTTAAATAAATTGAGTAATAAATTAATTAAATAATTTCTCAATTAATTACTAAACTATAGACTAGATTATAACCTAGACAAGACTATAGACTAAACTATAGCTTGACTATAGACTAGACCAGCGGTTCCCCCGGTTTTTTCTTCGCGGACCCCTTGAGAAATTTATATTAAATTCGCCCATACATATTTTAATATCTTATTGTTCTAAATATGCAATTGTTCATCCGAAAATTGTCATAGTCCATAAATCCCAAGGTCTAACAGATATGTCATTTCTATAAAATATTCCCGTACATTGAGAATAATTAATATTTCAGAGAAGTTTCAATTGCCTGTTTTTGAAGATAGAATGACTTCATTGTTGAAATGTTAACATGATGTTTAATTTTATGATCGTGAGATCTTTCACGTTTATTTTTCTTTAAGGTAAAAAAGGTTTCTTCATCAAATATTGTCGACATGTGCTTAAAGAGTCACGTTGCAAAATTTTTTTGCGATTGCAGACGGATAATCTGAGTATGTTAGCTAATTTTTCGGGAAAATAATCTAAGAAGTTGAAGTTGCATGGTTTTGACTATTTATGCATTTTCTGATGTTAATTTAATAATATTGGTCGAGAAAATCAAGTTAAAATCTGTGTAACACGTCGGAATGGAATATTTATATTTAAAATTACCTGGATTAACGTATTGAAGACGAATAAAGAGTCACCTCTGTTTCGGAAATATATTATTTTAGTCCTTCCAAACAAGAACACTTTTGTTTACAATTTGACAAACTTAAATCTGCGATAAGCTTGTCCTTGAATTATGAAATGTGGCCTAACTTCATACTCCGAGATAACAGTATCTCCTATTTAATTGTAATTTGGGAACCGTTGGACTAGACTGCAAACTAGACTATAGATGCATATATTATGTAGTATAACTATATATAGTATGTTGTTACCAACCAATAAATAACAAAACAAACAACAAAAATAATAATTATCATTAATTTACGCAATTGCTTGAATTTCAATTAAATGTCACAACTTTGTTACAATTTGACAAACTTAAACAAAATTATTTTTATTTGTTTTATGTTTACATTTGGACATTAAAATAACAAATTTATTTTCTGAAGTGGAACTATGTTAAATTTCGTCGCTAAACTGGTATTATTTGTACACAGCTTAGCTCAGAAGACCTAACAGTCGCAAAGGTCGAGCTACCGCACAACAGAAGCTTCATGATTGCCTCAAGCTATATGGCACATGAGAAGACAGCACCACCAGACGAAGTGAGCGATCTCCTGGCCGTAATTGAGACATCTGACGACATAATCCTAGGCTGTGATGCCAATGCAAGGCATACAATCTGGGGTAGCAGCGAAACTAATGAAAGGGGTGAGTCAATCTTCAATTTCATTAATACTAACAACCTAAACATATGTAACTCTGGCAACAAACCTACTTTCATTTTTCCAAGTACGGATAATTATAATGGGTGGGAGGAAGTACTGGACATTACACTCATTAGCGACAGATCTAAAATATCAGTTGATAGGTGGAGGGTATCCAATGAAAAATCTTTTTCAGATCACAATTGGATCCTCTTCGATATTATATTACAAAACTCGACGGAAAAAATGGTCTATAGGAACCCAAGGAAGAACCGATTGGTAGTGGTTGATGATTCAATCACTGGGCTTGAAAAGATAGAAGAACACTTTAGCAAAGTCTTTCGAAGTCTCCTGTCCAATCACAAAGGCAAAGAAAAGCTTCCCTCCATGGTGGAATTCGGAACTATCTAAGCTACGTAAGGAAACACGTAGGGCCTTTAACACATGCTACAACAATAAATCGTGGCAGCCATACCGCGACAAACTAAAAGTTTATAAGAAAGCTATAGCACTCGCAAAAAGAACCTCATGGAGAAGTTTCTGCGAATCTATAGATAACACAAAGGATTCTGCTAGACTTAGCAAAATTCTTGCTAAAGGCCAATCTAATCCAACCTATATTAAGAGGAAGGACGACACTTGGTCAGAATCCTCGGCAGAATCTCTTGACATCCTACTGAATACTCACTTCCCTGGCTGCAAAGATGCTGTCAAGGAAATCTTCACTGACAGTAGGACTCTAACGGGAATCAATGAAAATATCATCTCTTATGATAGAATCTCATGGGCGATTGATAGTTTTCCCCTTTCAAATCACCAGGGCCTGATGGCATTTTGCCAAAGATGTTACAAAGTGCAAAAGAATATATCATCCCCTGGCTTCATAGAATATACACGCTCAGCCTCTCTCTCAACCATGTTCCGGTAAACTGGAGAAAGGTTAAGGTCGTTTTTATTCCCAAAGCTGGCAAAAGGAGTCATGAAAATGCGAAGGACTTTCGTCCAATTAGTCTTTCATCTTTTCAACTCAAAACGCTGGAAAGACTCATCGACTCACATATTAGGCAACGGCTAGAGAGCTCATCACGGCTTTCAACCAGTCAACATGCCTACCTTAAAGGACGATCTACTGAGACAGCTCTACATGAGGTTGTAAGAGTTATAGAAAGATCCCTCGAATTCAAACAATACACTATGGGAGCCTTCTTAGACATAGAAGGTGCCTTCAATAACGTAAATACTTCTGCAATTCAACAAGCTCTCGCTAATCTGGATGTTGAAGAATATATCAGCAACTGGTTGGTAACTATGTTGAAATCTAGAATTATTACTGCAAGTCTTGGTAACAGCGTTAAGTCCAAACGAGTTGAACGAGGCACACCTCAGGGCGGTGTAATCTCTCCACTACTTTGGCTTATCGTTGTTAATACGATTCTTAAGGAACTGGACAACAGAGGGATAAAGGTCGTTGCCTATGCGGACGACGTTGTGATACTGGTATCAGGAATGTTCCCAGACGTGATTAGCGATATTATGTCTGGTGCTCTGGTGCTACTCAGTAATTGGGCCACAGACAGTGGTCTAGGAGTAAATCCAAGTAAGACAGAACTGGTACTATTCACAACAAAGACCAAGATTCCAAGCTTCAACCTGCCACGGTTAAAAAACCGCGAAATCCCCTTATCAAACAATGCCAAATATCTAGGAACTATTCTAGACTCCAAATTATCATGGAAACTCAACATCCAGCACAGAGTCAAGAAGGCAACGGTCGCCTACTATACCTGTCGTAAGATGTTTGGAATGAAATGGGGACTTAGTCCCAACATAGTTAAATGGATGTACACAGCCATAGTACGTCCTATTCTTACATACGGATCTCTTGTATGGTGGACTTCAACTAAGAAGAAGTTTGTTGTGGATCAACTATACAAAGTTCAGAGATCAGCATGCATTGGGATAACAGGTGCCATAAGAACTAGTCCTTCAGAAGCTCTGAACACTATATTGCATATCCTACCCATAGATCTGCACATAATGACCATATCTGCTTGTAGCGCAGTAAGACTTAACTCATCCGGAAGTTGGATATCAAGAACATATGGACACGCTAAGATTTTAAGCTTGCTACCTCCAATCTTGAACCAACCATCCGACTATATTACCCCACACACGGACTTTGATAGAGTCTTCAAAGTCAGAGTTCCTTCCAGGAGCGAGTGGTGTAGAGGTAATCTACCGAGCGAATATACCACCAGAATCTTTACAGATGGTTCTAAAATGAACTGCGGCGTTGGTTCTGGTGTCTTTTGTGAAGAAGCTGGGGTAAGTATATCCCATCGTCTTCCCAACAACTGTAGTGTCTTTCAGGCTGAAATTTTTGCGATAATGTCAGCCTGTAGGGTGTTACATGACCTCAATATTCGCGGCAACATAGGAATCTTTGTCGATAGTCAAGCGGCACTTCTCTCACTAAACTCTTATACTACTACTTCCTTATTAGTCAGACAATGCAAGAAGGATCTGTCAATGCTGGGTCGGCTGTCTGACATTACCCTTGTTTGGGTCCCTGCGCATAGGGACTACTACGGTAATGAACAGGCAGATGAGCTTGCAAGAACGGGATCTGCTCTTGATATCTCCGACGCCGTTCCAGTAGCAACTCCGTTAAGTTATATCAAGAGCAATATCCTCAGATTCTTTCTTCAAAAAGCTGAAAATAGATGGAATAACCTAGACACATGTAAAGGGGCCAAGTTATTGTGGCCCTCCTTCAATGAGAAACGCACAAGACACCTTATAAATCGAAGTAGGCGGGACATATCGAGGCTGATAGCAGTAATAACAGGACACTGGGTAATAGGCAGACACGCAAGTCGGCTTGGGCTCCCTTTCAATGATCACTGTCGCAGTTGCAAAGACAGGGAAAAGGAAGAAACGGTCTTCCATCTCCTCTGTGAATGCCCTGCTCTGGCCGTAAAGAGAAACCGCTTCCTTGGCAATTACTTCATATCTAACCTTGGCGAGATATCTGTCTTTAGGCTTAATGATATCCTCAGATTTCTCACAGCTACGGGCTGGATCTAATACTACAAATTCAACATCTGACGAGTGGAGTGGTCCGGTCAAAACGGGGTCTCTTTGATTCTACTTGACAGTTCGCGTGTAGTGAACTACCACGTAAACCAACCAACCAAGCAGAAACGTTCACTAGACATTTTAGGGACAGCATAGAAATGGTTGTCAGGAACACCGGACCATGACGATCATAAAATAGTACCTGAAAAAATAAACAACATGTTAGAAAACACGAACAGACAACGTATAATAAACAGGGATACCGTCACAAGACTAAACCTAATGACTAATATAACAAACGCAATCCTAAAGAAAATACAGACTGAAGATGACTTTAGAAAGGAACGACATTTCAAGAAAATTTGATTTATAGATTAAAGTTAATAAAAGAAGAAATGGGCCAAATCAGGAGTTATAAATACCTTTATTTTATTATTTTATTTGCGACCCAGAAATTGACGAAATTAAAAAGCAATTAGACTATGAACAATTTCCATATTCCAATATCGATGAAGCTTTAGAATTTTCAGATATTAGAATTGACTCAAGCAATACAACAATCATTTAGTAAGCTTTTTAATAAAATTTCATAATACCACAATTAATTTAGACGGTATTGATTATTTTGCAATGGAAGTACATGATTGGAAACCGCTTCCAACCATTCTGCAATTAACATCTAATAAAACAAATATTGAAGAAATTCTTTCTCTTCAAATGATAAAAGAAGTCCAGTTGACCAATGTTCAGGAAATAACAGTTATAATACGACCCAATAAAATCATAATATAAACCAATACCATAACATATTGTTTCTATTATGATTACTTTTTCTTTTATATTGATATTTTGCATATTACACAGTTTAAAATAGTTTGTTCACCTATTAAAATAAACCAAAATTCCTAATAACTAAAAATTGAATATTACACAGTTTGTTCACCTATTAAAATAAACCAAAATTCCTAATAACTAAAAATTGCATATTGCACAGTTTAAGAGTTTGTTTACCTATTAAAATAAACCAAAATTCTTAATAATTTAAAATTGCATATTTCACAGTCTAAAACAGTTTGTTTACACATTTAAAGTCATCAACCTAAAACAAACTTCTTACTAATATTGTTTTCGATGACTAGCGAAATATCAATGTAATTCATTGATTTATTTTTAGAAAACCAAAAGTTATAAATAAACTAATTTTGTATTATTGAGTTAGTCTTAATCGAGTATCAAAAACCTAATAAACATTAATTAAAGAAAACAAAAATAAACTTGTGTTTTTTTTGTATTCTCAACGAACCCTATTCATTTCTGGCGACGAGGATGGGATTGGTATGTTAATATCAATTCCTTAAAATAATAAAAATAGTCATATCCTTTGACTAAGTGAAAATAAACAAGTAAGAGTGCTATATTCGGCTGTGTCGAATCTTATATACCCTTCACCATAGTATATTTCAAACAACTTTTATAAATTTTAAATTTTTTCCCGACTACAATATTATTACATCAAAAGCTAAACAAAAAGAACAACAACAACGCTAAACGAAATAAAACACAAAATAGACAAGGCATCTAAACCAACAGACATCTAAACATACAAGTTAAGGTTTTCTAAGTGGTGTATTTTAAAAAAATATTAAGGCGCTCCAACTGCGCCTAATAAATGAAACTCACAAGGAGAAATATAATATTTTATTAATTTAAATTTAAATAATGATTAATTAACTAATAATCGCTCCGTTCGATGTCTCAGCCAAGACTGACGTTCGTCGGCCACACTTGTTGGCACCTTGGTTCATTTATCATGTTGCACCAACATGCGCGACGATATAAACGCTGATCAAGTTAGATGGTTATTGCAAGAAATCAATTTGTAATTAGAGCGGATACGCGTGTATGAAAAGAGCTTATATTGCAGAAATGATTTTGTTGGCAGTGCCAACACCGTTGTTAAC
>NC_060952.1:61807186-61810251 GCF_022045245.1 Lucilia cuprina | reverse complement strand
TACCTATCTATCTATCTATCTATCTATCCATCAATTTATATAAATATACACTCCCGCTCATTTAAATAGGTTAACTGTTCTGTTTAAATTCAAATTAATTATTTGCAAAAAATAATGAACTAATTAGTAATTTAAATATTTTAAACAATAACATAATGTCTTAGGTATCAGCAGTAAGACAAAAATTAGCGCAATATCTAATAGCTGATTTTTAATAATTTTTTTCTAACCTACTACGATTTTAAGCTATATTTTTTGTAGCTCACTTGATTAGGTTCAGTCAGATGAATATCTGTTTACTGTTGGCAGTGGGTAAATATTAGGAAAACATTATTAGACGTACAAAGAGAACAGAATAGATTTCATAAAATCTAGATTCAAGTCAAGTGATTCTGCAGCAAAAATTTAATAAAAAGCTTAGTAAACCGTAAGAAAAGAAGAAGGGCCAAAACTGTAACAATAGTAAAAATTGCCACTCGTAAAAAAACCTCTTCACACATTATGAACAATTTTAAGACAGCATTGAATCTGGTAGATTGTTCATTCAAATTATTTGAATAAAAATGCTACTGTTATGTTTTGTTGAAAACAATGAGGATAAAAAATATAAAAAACTTGAAATAAACCCGCAGAAGTTTTTTAAATATAAATAAAAAATTGATTTGCTCCAAAGTAGTGTCTTTTGATATATCACAACATTAACTGCAAAACCCGTCTGAAAATCAGGAAATAAAGTTAATCTGTCTGTCATCACCCTTCTGTTATTTTCTCGCCGGCAAATATTTTTTTTTTTTCATTTTTACTACGAAAATTTACAACTTTTCTTTTTTCAGTTTTAATTAAAATGAAATGTCAAAGAATAAAAAATATTTTTTTTCGTATGTAAAATATAAATTATTTTCGGTGTATTAAATACATAAAGTGTCGCAAAAAATAATAAATATTAAGTTTAAAGATAAAAAAACTATTAAATGCTAATATCCTCGCATTTCGCGAATAAAATTTGAAGTTTTGTGATTGCGTTTAGTTCTCTCAAGTGTGTTTAATTCTGTCTGTGTTTGACAACCCCTTCAGTTTCGCCTATATTTACACTACTATATGGCATAGAATAGGTATACATAGAAATGAAAGTGAGAGTGACAGAACCTAAGTCTGCTGTCAAAAACCTAAGTCGTGGAAGTGTATTAGTTGAAAAATATATAACCCAACAAACACAAACTCTATCGTTTAAGAATTTTTTATATATTTATTTGATATTAAATTTCGATATGTAATAATGGTTTTAATTTGTTATTTTTATTAAATTTCAATTGAATAATTCAAGAACGATTTTAATTAAAAATTATTATAAATTTGAAATAAACTCGTTGTGTTTGCTGGGTTGGACCAATATTGACACTTGAAGATAATAGTCGCATTTTTTAATAAATTGGATTTAATAAATCCAAAAATTTATTATTATACTTTACCACAGATGGCGCTAACGTGTCAACAACAGGTGATAATAATAATAAAATAAATTTAAAATAACTGTCAACAATTTAAAATTCAAAAATTAAAAGGTTTGATTTTTAAAATGGAAGCTGTATATATCTTGTTATCATCATCTAATTCATCTTCCGATTCGGACAGCGAATTAGAAATTATGTTTTCAGATGATGAAAGAGAAAATCATATTAAAGTAGATAATTTTATGGACATAGCTAACAGATATTCGGAAAACGATTTTAAAAAGCACTTTCGTTTAAGTAAGAGCACTGCCCAATTGATAATTGGTAAAATATTTGTATGTACTTTATTGTGTATTTTTCTTAATTTTAAATTCAATTTTAGACAAATATTCAACGTCACAAGTTCCAAACGAATAAAGGAAAAAGAAGGATAGATGCAGAAACTGAAGTTTATATATTTTTGTGGTATATCTCCAACACAGAACCATTTAGGACTGTGGCGAATTTATTTGGAATTTCTATATATGGTTGCTGGCAAGTCGTTAAGAGAATGACAACGTGGTTAATATCAGTTTCCCATATTTTTGTTAAGTGGCCCGAAAATTTACAGCAAGTATCTGATGATTTTCAATTAGTAAGGGGAATGTCTGGTGTTGTTGGGGCCATAGATGGAACTGACATTAAGATTAAGTCTCCAAGAAGCAATAAAGAAGATTATTTTAATAGAAATCACTACTATAGTGTGAAAATGCAAGCAGTTGTAGGCCCTAATAAAGAATTTTTTGACATTTATTGTGGAGAACCCGGATCTCTTCACGACAGTCGTATGCTCAGGAGATCTCCGTTATTTCATAGTTTGGAAAGATGCGGACTTCCTAATAACTTTTATATTATTGGAGATTCTGCTTATCCATGTGGTAAATGGATAATAAGTCCATTTAAAGATAACTTAACTCAACAACAAACCAAATTTAATAAAATTCACTCCTCAACAAGAATTGTGGTGAAAAATGCTTTTGGGTTGTTAAAATCGAGATTCCGTAGAATTTATTTTTTTACTGAATATCAAAGCGTCGAGTCTGTTACCAACATTACTGCAGCTGCATGTGTCTTGCATAATATATGTATTAAACAAGATGACCAATTTGATTTTGAAATCAATGAAGATCAAAATCTTGAATTTTTTGGACAAAGTGATGAACAATCTGCGGAAGCTTTTGATAGAAGAAATCAACTTATTGAGGAATTAATTAATAGGCATTTGATATAAATGGTATATTGCATAACTTTTATAACAAAACATTTTCTAATATAGCATCTCACTATCTTGTAAAACCTTTAATTTGTGAAAAATCTTTATTGAATCAATTTCTTTATTGAAATCACACTATTTTTCTACATTTAAAAAATCACTAAGCATTTTAAGTTTCTCTTGGTGACGACGCTCTCTTCCCTCTTCCGCGATTTTTTTTAATTCGATTTTCTTGTCCAAATATTCCTTTAATATATCAATTTTTTCTATTCGAAAATTGCTAATTTTTTGCCTCTTTTTAGGTAGTTTTTGGTTGTCTGTGTTTTCTTCGTCGACCGCAGCTTCTTCGGTGATTTCAACCT
>NC_060952.1:61792057-61807086 GCF_022045245.1 Lucilia cuprina | reverse complement strand
AAGGAGGTTGAAATCACCGAAGAAGCTGCGGTCGACGAAGAAAACACAGACAACCAAAAACTACCTAAAAAGAGGCAAAAAATTAGCAATTTTCGAATAGAAAAAATTAATATATTAAAGGAATATTTGGACAAGAAAATCGAATTAAAAAAAATCGCGGAAGAGGGAAGAGAGCGTCGTCACCAAGAGAAACTTAAAATGCTTAGTGATTTTTTTAAATGTAGAAAAATAGTGTGATTTCAATAAAGAAATTGATTTAATAAAGATTTTTCACAAATTAAAGGTTTTACAAGATAGTGAGATGCTATATTAGAAAATTTTTTGTTATAAAAGTTATGCAATATACCATTTATATCAAATGCCTATTAATTAATTCCTCCATAAGTTGATTTCTTCTATCAAAAGCTTCCGCAGATTGTTCATCACTTTGTCCAAAAAATTCAAGATTTTGATCTTCATTAATTTCAAAATCAAATTGGTCATCTTGTTTAATACATATATTATGCAAGACCCATGCAGCTGCAGTAATGTTGGTAACAGACTCGACGCTTTGATATTCAGTAAAAAAATAAATTCTACGGAATCTCGTTTTTAACAACCCAAAAGCATTTTCCACCACAATTCTTGTTGAGGAGTGAATTTTATTAAATTTGGTTTGTTGTTGAGTTAAGTGCCCGTTATCTTTAAATGGACTTATTATCCATTTACCACATGGATAAGCAGAATCTCCAATAATATAAAATTTATTAGGAAGTCCGCATCTTTCCAAACTATGAAATAACGGAGATCTCCTGAGCATACGACTGTCGTGAAGAGATCCGGGTTCTCCACAATAAATGTCAAAAAATTCTTTATTAGGGCCTACAACTGCTTGCATTTTCACACTATAGTAGTGCTTTCTATTAAAATAATCTTCTTTATTACTTCTTGGAGACTTTATCTTAATGTCAGTTCCATCTATGGCCCCAACAACACCAGACATTCCCCTTACTAATTCAAAATCATCAGATACTTGCTGTAAATTTTCGGGCCACTTAACAAAAATATGGGAAACTGATATTAACCACGTTGTCATTCTCTTAACGACTTGCCAGCAACCATATATAGAAATTCCAAATAAATTCGCCACAGTCCTAAATGGTTCTGTGTTGGAGATATACCACAAAAATATATAAACTTCTGTTTCTGCATCTATCCTTCTTTTTCCTTTATTCGTTTGGAACTTGTTTTGGAACACTTGTGACGTTGAATATTTGTCTAAAATTGAATTTAAAATTAAGAAAAATACACAATAAAGTACATACAAATATTTTACCAATTATCAATTGGGCAGTGCTCTTATTTAAACGAAAGTGCTTTTTAAAATCGTTTTCCGAATATCTGTTAGCTATGTCCATAAAATTATCTACTTTAATATGATTTTCTCTTTCATCATCTGAAAACATAATTTCTAATTCGCTGTCCGAATCGGAAGATGAATCAGATGATGATAACAAGATATATACAGCTTCCATTTTAAAAATCAAACCTTTTAATTTTTGAATTTTAAATTGTTGACAGTTATTTTAAATTTATTTTATTATTATTATCACCTGATGTTGACACGTTAGCAACATCTGTGGTAAAGTATAATAATAAATTTTTGGATTTATTAAATCCAATTTATTAAAAAATGCGACTATTATAAAAATTAAATTTTAAACCTAATAAAAATAGTTAAAATTAAAACAAATTGCCAAATTGTTTTTTTCTTTGATGAAAATATACGATATACTGTGGATGCAAAACATGTGTGTGTTTGAACCAAATTATTTTTGCACTGTTTGATAAAACAATACCATCAAATATTTATTCAAGTCTGAACATGAAATAAATATTGAATTTGTTTGACGCAACTTTATAAATATTTTATAACAAATATTTGGACCAAATATTTTACAGGTCTGAACTTAGCTTTAGAATTAAGAATGTTAGTTAATTGTAAGACGCGGTGTACACCACTATAGTGGGGAGGGTATTATATGTTTGTGCTGATGTTTGTAACACATAAAAATATTAGTCCAATACCCACCTTAAAGTATACCGATCAATCATTTTTTAAAACAAAATTCCAAATAATAAAGAAACATGAGAAAACATGTCGGAAAAAATGCTCTCCATATAATTTTTGGGTACTCCCGCATTATATGATAGTTAGCTTGTAGCTAGTCTTTAAAAGTCGGTTGTTTACGTTAATAAATACCAAATTTTGAAACATTTCTACATTACATTGTTGTTCGTTTATAGCCAGTCTACCAAAGTTAACAAATAAAATCATAATAATAGAGAAACAAGAGAAAACTTGTTGAAATACAATTAATTTTTTCCAGATAATTTTGAGGCACTTCTGCATTACATTATAGTTAGCTTATAGTTAGTATTTAAAAGGTTCTTTACGTTGACAAATACAAAATTTTGGGACAGCTCTGCATTACATTATATTTTGCTTATATTCAGTCTGTAAAAGTAAACTAGAAATGAATTTTTATCGTAGTCGACTACAGGGAGTGTATTACATACATATACATGTATGTTTTTCATATGCATGTACATATACATATGTCACATTTCTATAAATTATTATTACAAACTCACAATTATCTTACAATAATGAATGAATAGGCGCGAAGAAAAATATACTTAATACATAGGTGTTAATAAATTAACATATGCCATTGCCAACCTTTTAAATTCACATGAGAGAGAAGTACTGTTACAGGTAATTTTTATGACGAATGCATACATACATACATACATACATACATACATACATACATACATACACACATTTTTGTTATTTTAACATTCCACAATGTAAAATTACAAAAACAACATTTTATGTTTTTACCCAGCAAAATATTTGCTTATAAATTCACTAGAAAAATCACCAGAACTCATCGAGTAAAGTGCTTACAATTCTACTAGAAAAAGTACTTATTTTTGTTTGAGATGTTCCAAAAGTAAGTCAATATTATTTGGTTGGAAATAAGTTGTTTTTTAGTAGAGTTATTGATAGAATATTTATGAAAAAATAAAAAGTCGACACAGACTGCGGTTGTACTCAATACCTTCTATCTACCAGTTGAATGCTACTCTTACTACGCCTTCTGTTTGTATAAAAATAGACATTTGATATCGTGTTCACAAAAAAAGGAAAAAAAACAAAAAAAGTAACTGTTTTATTTTTGTTTGTTTCTTTATTTTGATTTTTTTAAACTTTACCTACAAAGTAAGTCATTAATGAAGTACTTAATGGTAATCATTGTAAGCAAAGATTTTGCGGGGTTATAAATATGTGAGCTAGTTGCTGCGTAATATATTGCATGTTAAAACATTTTATATCTGTCTGTAAGCAATAGCTTTTATGGGTATTTTTTTTTTAGAAAAATACCAAAAATATTTCGAATTCGAGCAATTAAATATATTATATTCATGAAATATATTTATATTTTAATATTGGCCTCCTGTAGGTTAGTGGTTAGTGTTCTAGTCTGGTAGACAAGTGGTGGAGGGTTCTATTCCCACCCGTGGCACAGGTTAAGGCGCGCACAACAGGTCCGATAGAGGCTTAGGTGTATTTCTTCGGATTTGATGTGTATACATCATCCTTTCAAACTAAATAACTAACTAATCCAGAATGAAGACAGTCGTCACTTTAGTGTCCTCTTTGTAAACGGGAGCGGAGACAGTCGTCTCTTTATTGTCCTCAAGTAACCTACAGATTATACTCTTAAAAGTTGTTTTTTGATGTACTTCCGAAAGTACTTTTTACTAATATGCCACCATCTAGTTGACTCAAATTTATATCTTTCGGGCAATCGTCACATTATTGTCCCATAGTCTTTTAGAGAGTATACACTTGAAATTTTTAAATTATAGTTCCATTAATATCTTACCACCTGGCTGACTCCAATTCGTATGTTTTTGGTCTTTCGTCACAAAGAAACTCTTTGTAATCGAGAATAAGGACTCTCATCGCTTATGTGTCCCCTTTGTAAGCGAGAGCGGAAGCAATTGTATATATATATATATATATATTATATATATATTATATATATATTATATATATATATATATATATATATATATATATATATATATATATATATATATATTATATATATATTTATTTATATATTATATATATATATATATATATATATATATTATAATATATATATATATATTATATATATATATATATATATATATATATGTATTTATTGTAACCCTACACCAGTCAGTATTAGGGATGCCAAACGGGAATTCCCGAAAATAGGCATTGGCAGTCAACCTGTTAATAAGATAGCGAGATGATAATTCTCTTATTTGGTTAAGAGGACACGATGTATAACTGGAAATAATGCTGATAACTTGGCAAAAGCTGGTACTACGATGGCTAAACTTGATATAGACCAGTTTTGTAGTGTTTCCCTAACGGCCATTGAAACCCATGTTATGCGCCGTCTATTATTTAGTAATAAAAATTGACAAAGTGAAAGAAAATATATATTTATCTCCGGTTAAGGGCATGGAAAAGATGTCCAGCTAGCTCTACATTGGGTATGTTTGGTTCTTAACCCGGTTATTCACAACGCATTAACATATAACACTTCCATATGCCTACAAAATACCCTGGACTGTGTAAAAGAAGTCAATTGAGATTTATAAGAAAATACTATATGCAGATGTTTAACAAACCATAAGACGACTAGATGTTACGCCGTGTAGGGCATTGATTTCCCTCCCAAAAAACACCTTGACAGATTGTTTACCCTACTTAAATTGTTTAAAAACAGTAAGAATAACAATGAGAAAAGTAGAGCAATTCTGATCATTTAAGAACAAAAGGAAATGAAAAAGTGTTAATATTTTATCATTGGAACAATATGAAAACGGACCGACTTATTGATTATAAAAATTAATAGTAATAATAAGTAAAAGAAATAATAATTGAGCGTAAAATATAAATAGACTTACAAAATTAATTGCATCCAAAAATCAACTTGCATGACGTGTTGGGCCCAGCATTCAAACAGTGACGTTGTTGGTATATATCTTTGCATTGTTTAAAAAAATTATGACGAGCTAACTAATAAAAAAATCATAGTATTTTACACTCAAGGAAAAACGTTAGTAAATAGAAAAAATATGTATATAATTATATATAATAATTATAAACAATATTAAATATAGGAAAAATTTACAATATTCATTTTCATTTTTCGTAAACAAATTTGATTTCAAGAGTGTTAAAATAGATATAATATTTAAATTTATACTCATTGGAAAAATTTGTTTAAACTAATTTAAATTTTAGATTTAGATTTTTAGTTAATATTTAACTTAAATTTTCGGATAATTTTTAATAAGATTTTTAGATAAATTTAGCAATTAGTATAAAATAGTTTCAATTTTATGTATAGAGAAATTTTAGTTAATTTAGGCTTATTATAATTTAAATTTTATAATCATTTTTAAATTAGTTTTTGCATGTTTTTATTTAAATTTTAAGCATATTCTAGTTAGTTGTAAGTATATGTAAGTAGTTAGAAAAATTTAATTCAATTTAGTACATTTTAATATTCAGGATTTAAATTTTTAACTAATATTTGAAAAAAATGGGAAGAATTTATGTTAAATAATATAAATTCTTAAATAATTTTTGAAGCTTTATAAGGAAATAGTTAATAATTTAGAAGAATTAATTAGCTCATTATTGGTGATGATGATGAAGTTATGTAATATTCAGGTTTTGTCTTCGAAATTTAGATTACGTAATACCATGTGGTTATTGGTCACATTTATAATGGTCTTTGTGGTCACTGGCGATTTCTGTTCTATTCCTCTTGATCTATAATTCTGAGGTTTTATCAAAAAACTGTGCAAAGAATTCATTCACAACGGGCATTAAAGTTTCCCTATATAATTAGAATACACGTTGAAGAAAATTAACTTTTCGAAAACTTACATTTAAATACATTTATTACCTTTTTTTCTTGGAAATGATATATAATTATTAGTTTAAGTTGTTCAAGTAATTATATTTAATTTAATTAAATAAACTTGTTTAAAAAATTCACAAACAATCGATTTAAATTTTTATTGAAACTTTAATATAAAATTTCACTTATTTAAAATGTTTGCAATTTTTCACTGATAATTATGTCTTTATAATACCACTTCTTCTCAAGTAAGGAAATCAAGTTAGAAACAGTATTAAAATCTTTCGATGTACTATTAAAAATTGCGTAATAAAAAATTCCAGTTTTTTTTATAATTTAAAGAGATAATATATGTGAAAGAAGGACAGACAATAAAATGCATCTTAAAGAAAAGGGCAAATAGTAAATCTGCAGTAATTTAATAATTGATAAAAAAATATCGCATGCAACAAATAAGGGAGGTATACCATATGAGTACAAATTATTTCCTCCTCATAACATTTGGTTCGTGTATTAGATAAACATATAAGCAAATGATGTTAAAAATCGTAACAAACCTGTTTCGACCTGAGATTTTATTCATCGAAAGGCGAACAGGAGACCGATTTTTCATAAGGTGACTTTGATGACAATTTTTATTACATATTTGAAAAACTGTGTGGCTCGACCCACGAAAAGCCGGGTAAAATTCAGACTTTCAAATCCGAAGCATGGAATTTTCCTACGTATTTCCCTTCGAGATCCTCAATTTCATATAAATTATTTCCAATTCTGGATCTTATTAGGCATTTAATAAATTTTTCCAAAATTTTTTTATTTATATGTTTTGACATATCACTAAGAGTATGGTTTTTCCTAAATACTACTTGTCCTTTTGAAAAACTTATTGGTCTACTTCGGAGATTATAAACTCGAGATGATTTCTCGTGTGCCAAATCAAGGTTACTTCTAATTTCATTGCGAATTTTGGTAAGTTTATCAACATTATTTTCGATGCAAAAATCTACCCCTGTACAACATCCCAGTTTATCTAAAATCTTGTATGTAGAGGCATGTTGGATCATGTTTTGACCGAATACTCACTCCTAAGTATAGTCATAATTTGAGAAATGTATCCGTCCCAATTTGTATGATCTTTATGGTCTTTAAGGAAATATCTAATTTTGGTGACTATCTCCCGATTCACCCGCTCGGAAGCATTGGAATGAGGGGCATAGAACCCAGTAGTGACATGTGTTATACCATATAATTGAAAAAAATTCATCATTTCTTTTGAAATGAACTGTTTTCCGTTGTCACTGTGGACAATCCGGGGTACGCCAAAGGTTGGGAAAATTTCAGACTGGAAGAACAGGATGACATTTGCTGAAGTAGCTGCTTTTAGAGGTTTCAAAAATATAAATTTGGTCAAATGATCTAGGCATATAAAAATTACTGTATTTCTTGACTTTGTTAGCGGATATGGCCCAAGAAAATCGCAATAAAATCGTTCGAAAGGCCTATTAGTAATAAATTGCTTACCCATATTGGGTCTAGAAATTTGATTATTAGATTTTATACTTTTTCAAATGTCACAGTGTTTAACGTATGATTTAACATCATTTATCATAGTAGTCCAAAAGTATTTTTGTCTAATTCTGTTCCAGGTCTTTAAAAATCCACCATGACACACTTCAACAGAATCATGTGCCGACTTCATGACATCAGGGATAAACGATTTTGGTATCCAGAGACGCCATAGGCTGTTTTCTTCCTCTTCGATACCTTTTCTAAATCTAACGCGTTTTAGTACAAAATTTCCTGAAACACAGAGATCTGGCAAAATGTCTTTACTTTCCTCTATAGACCTTTTAAGTTTATTATATTCCTCATCCTCGAATTGTTTAGAAAGCAAATCTATGTCAAAATTTTCCTGTGATAAGGTTACTTCGTCGACATCTAATCGCGATAAACAATCTGGCACTACGTTAAGAGATCCCTTCCTATGCTCAATTTTGAAGTCGTATCTTTGCAGTTTAAGACTCCAACGAGCCAACCGCCCACTTAAGTCCTTTTGGGACATTAACCACTTAAATGAGGCGTGATCTGTTATTATCCTGAAAGGTAACCCGTCGATATACGGTCGAAACTTACTAACGCAAACAATAGCAGCTATACATTCCTGTTCTGTAACAGTGTAATTTTTTGTGCTTTGTTCAACTTTTGCGAAACGTAGGCAATGGAATGTTCATTGCCTAGTTCATCATACTGAAATAGAACTCCTCCTACAGCTACTTTTGAGGCATTGCACTGAATAATGAACTGAAATCTGGCTGTGCTAAGACAGGGGCAGATGAAAGTGCAATTTTGAGTTTTTCAAAAGATTCTAATGCGGCTTCAGTTTAATGCAAAAGGTTTTTTCGATTTTCTTAGACAATCAGTCAGTGGGGCAGAAAGGTCGGCGAAATTGTTAACGAATGACCGGTACCAATTAGAAATACCAATAAATCGACGAAGTTGTCTAGGACTTTTTGGTGTAGGAAACTCCCTAATTGACTTAACTTTGTCATTTTGGCAAAATTTACTTTTACCAACATTGATAGTTAGCTTGGCCGCTTTGAGACAATCGGCGACTTCAGACAAAAGCTTCATATGTCTCTCGAAATCGGAACTACACACTAGTAAGTCATCTAGGTATATGAAGACATTTTTCCTGAAGCGCGAAGGTATAACTCGGTCCATGAGCCGACTCATGGTTTGGGGACCATTGCAAAGTCCAAACGGCATGTATTTTAGTGGTAAAGTGGCTTACCGGGTATGGCGAAAGCTGTCTTTTCTTTGGAAGATTCTGAGAGTTTAATCTATAAGAAAGCATCCTTCAGGTCAATCCCACTTATAAAGAAGGTATCTTTCAGTCGACTAAGTAGTCCATTAATATGGGGTAGAGGGTAGGAATCCTTTTTAGTTACTGCATTTAACTTCCTAGAGTCAATGCATAAGCGTACTTTTCCTGGCTTTCTCACCAATACAGCAGGTGAAACACCTCTATAACTCCCATACTTAATAAACGTTCAACCTCTTTATATGCCTCTTCCTGACGAGGTGGAGAAAGAGGGTAATGCTTACATTTAATGGGTGGTGAATCCCCAGTATCAATGTGATGGACCAACAAATCAGTGCAACCTAACCCTAATCTCTCGTAGGACGGAAATTTTTGAATTGTTTGTTCGAGGACTAACTTTTGTTCAGGCGACAATATGTGAAAATTTTCATTAAAATCCGAGATTTGTGTGATTTCAGAAATGGTAGAATATTTGGTGAAAATAACTCAGGTGCAATAGTAAATTCCCGCCAAAAGTTTGTACCAAAATAAGCTGGTTGGTTTAATGACGGTACCACATAAAAATCTTGTTCTTAATCACACCTTTATAATATCAGGCTACAAAATCCTATAACATTTTGTTTTGCACCAGATGCAGTTGAAATTGAAGAGTTAATTCTTTTATAGTTAACATTATTTCTATCTAAAAAGTCCAAGCTGTTATGTCCAGAACCGATACATTTGCTCCGGAATCTAGTAATCCGACAAAGGATTCACCAAAAAATAACACTTTAGCAAATGGCCTATCGTTAGATTCTAAAATTTTCTTAAAACTTTTGCGTTTCTTATAACGCAAGCGACATTTAATGATTCTGTTACTAGGCTTGGATATTTTATAGGATTTTGAAATATTATTATTGTTATTATGAGTTTGTGTTAGAATATTTTCTAACTTTTTTGATAAAATATCTAGGTTGATAGTGTTGTCATTGTAGGAATTAGAACTAGAAGAGCAAGAATTCGAATTAAGAGAAATTATTTGACACTCGGGGTTTACAGGGGTGGACGATTGTCCCCGGTCACCAGATCGCCCATTTTCTGGTATCCCTGATAAGTATGATTATTGGGACAGTTAGGAGTTAAAACACCTTTTGTCCCACATTTAAAACAAAATTGTTTTTCTATTCGTTTAGCGCAATATATATAAGAATGGCCAAATAGTGAACAATTCCAACATTGAATATTAGAGAAATCATATTTAGTTGGCTTTCTTGAAAACTTTAACGCCTCTATCTGAGGATCTACTGTTTCAGAGCTATCTTCCTCTTCGGGGGACAGTTCAATTTCACTAACGTTACGAGTCTGAGCCATACATGGGTTTTGAAATCTCGTATCGCGTAGGACCTTTTCCGCCTTGCGAGCTATATCCCTAAACTCATTTAAATCTCGTGAATCTGAATTAAATAATAAAAACGCAAATTTGAATTTAAATTTCTCTTGATTATGTCTATTAAGGTAGAATCCGGCAAAGGGTTTTGTAATCGCAGATTCATTGTAACAATTGATGAATGAAAATCATCGTAACTTTCTTTATAAGATTGTTTTCTCAGAGAGATTTTTAAAATTACCTCATGATCTGACTCAATATGGCCGAATTCTTTAGTTAACGCGTGTCGAAGTAAAGGATATGTTACTGTGCGGTTTTGTTTAGTAAAAAGCCAATACATTTTAAAAAGGAAGTCTGACACAGATCCAGTGCCATCAAATGAGATCTTCCATTTTTCTAACTTCACGTTATTCTTATTGGTCGAATAACTACCATGACTATGTCCTGATTGATTGGCGTTAACGGTAGGGGTATTTATATTTGGTATATATGGCATGAATTCAGGTGCCCTATTGGAACTAGTTGCATTTGTACTGCCTATCTGAGAGATGCTATCCCTTATAGCATTTAGCTCTCTTCGAAACTCTTTCCTAGTGTTAAGCATTGTCTGCTCCATTAGGGCCATCAGCAAATCTAAAGAACTTCCTGTGTTGCTGGTTGGAACTGCTGCAGCATTATCTGAGGCTGTATTTATGCCAGAAATTGAATCTCTACTGCCAGATGGCATAAAATTCTGAGGTGTTTAGGGAATATTCTGATTTTCCATGACTTGAATATCCTGGAAAAGAGGTTGGGATGGTAAGCTTTCTACACTAGTAGTTCATTGTACCTGACCAGACTTGTTTACAACAGGAGAATGCACTACTCTTGATTTAGAATTACTAGTATCCTTAATTTCTACTGGGATGTTATTGCGAGATGCTGAAGAGCTTCTAGCTCCGCGACCTCTGTTAAACGAGTTGTTTTGCCCGCCCACTGAAGAACTTCGTGTATTCATAACGTACCGAAAAATAATTTTCTAACAAAAGGACTTATTACAAATGTACTTTATTGCAGTAAAGTACATGAAAAACGAACATAATTTCTCTAAAAATTTCAATTGTGCTAGAGCAAAATTTTGGCCACGAAGAGGCCTTTTCGTTGGGCGCCATATATGTTATACGCCGTCTATTATTTAGTAATAAAAATTGACAAAGTGAAAAAAATATATAATTATCTCTGGTTAAGGGCATGGAAAAGATGTCCAGGTAGCTCTACATTGGGTATGTTTGGTTCTTAACCCGGTTATTCAGAACTCATTAACATATAACACTTCCATATGCCAAATACCCTGGACTGTGTAAAAGAAGTCAATTGAGATTTATAAGAAAATACTATATGCAGATGTTTAACAAACCATAAGACGACTAGATGTTACGCCGTGTAGGGTATTGATTTCCCTCCCAAAAACAAGAGACTTACAAAATTAATTGCATCCAAAAATCCACTTGCATGACGTGTTTACACTCAAGGAAAAACGTTAGTAAATAGAAAAAATATGTATATAATTATATATAATAATTACAAACAATATTAAATATAGGAAAAATTTACAATATTCATTTTCATTTTTCGTAAACAAATTTGATAAGTTGCAAATAATTGAAATCTATAGGTTAATTCAATCTAGAGTGTTAAAATAGATATAATATTTAAATTTATACTCATTGGAAAAATTTGTTTAGAATAATTTAAATTTTAGATTTAGATTTTTAGATAATATTTAACTTAAATTTTCGGATAATTTTTAATAAGATTTTTAGATAAATTTTCAGTAGCAATTAGTATAGAATAGTTTCAATTTTATGTTTAAAGAAATTTTAGTTAATTTAGGCTTATTATAATTTAAATTTTATAATCATTTTTAAATTAGTTTTTGCATGTTTTTATTTAAATTTTAAGCATATTCTAGTTAGTTTAAGCTAATTCTAGTTGTAAGTATATGTAAGTAGTTAGAAAAATTTAATTCAATTTAGTACATTTTAATATTCAGGATTTAAATTTTTAACTGATATTTGAAAAAAATGGGAAGAATTTATGTTAAATAATATAAATTCTTAAATAATTTTTGAAGCTTTATAAGGAAATAGTTAATAATTTAGAAGAATTAATTAGCTCATTATTGGTGATGATGATGAAGTTATGTAATATTCAGGTTTTGTCTTCGAAATTTAGATTACGTAATACCATGTGGTTATTGGTCACATTTATAATGGTCTTTGTGGTCACTGACCACAAAGTCAAATTTCGGCTTTTATCAAAAAACTGTGCAAAGAATTCATCCACAACGGGGATTAAAGTTTCTCTATATAATTAGAATACACGTTGAAGAAATTTAACTTTTCGAAAACTTACATTTAAATACGTTTATTACCTTTTTTTCTTGGAAATGATATATAATTATTAGTTTAAGTTGTTCAAGTAATTATATTTAATTTAATTAAATAAACTTGTTTAAAAAAATTCACAAATTAAGGGAGGTACTTATACCATATGAGTACTAATTGTTTCCTCCTCATAACATTTGGTTCGTGTATTAGATAAACATATAAGCAAATGATGGTAAAAATCGTAACAACCATATATCCTATATTCAGCTCAAGACGGTTGGTCACATGAGTGGTGTATCTAGAAAGCACTGTATTTAAATAACTATTTTATTATTTTTAGTAGTTTTAATTAATTTGATTTCCAAAAATTTCACAAAATACTTATGGGAAAGCTTTTTGTATTAATAAACACATACTTAATATATTCATATTGTAATATGAAATAGAAAATTTTATTTTTGTCGGTAAATTATTAAGATTTTTTGAAAATTTATTTATATTTTTCGGGATTTAGAAATCCCGAATACCGGAACTTTTAAAAATCAGTCCCGATTGGAATATTTTTACAAGAAGGCACAAAGGGGAGTAGGGAAAAATATTGTCCTTATAAATGTTGGTAGAGGAATTCACGTCTACTTCAGGGTTATTTATGTAGAAGGGAGTCCTTGGGCCAAAAGTTGTACCTCGCAAACAAGGTTTACATGGACAGCCAGACAGACGGACGGATATAGCAGAAAACGATTCTAAGCCGATTGGTATAGTTTAAGGTGGGTACAGGACAAATATTTTTGAATGTTACAAACATCAGCACAAACCCAATATAAAGTGGTGTAGGGTATAATAACTATAAACATAAATATGAAAATATTTTTATCACTTAACATTATATTTTATAATTTTTTTTCCCACTTTACAACCAAAAAAAAAAAATATTTTATTTATAGATAAAATATTTAAAGAAATCATTTAAAATATAAATTTATATGTAACAATTTTTTTCAATATTTTTAAATCCGATTTTTTGCAACTAAGTTGGCTTGAGAATTCTACTAATACATTCTTAGAGTTCGGTATCGACTGACAGTAGACTTAGGTCCTTTTTGACAGCGTTTCACTTCTTTGTATTCAGTGTTATAAAACTTACGAAAAATGAGATAGAATAGTTTTAAAATCCAGTGAACTGAATGCCTTCTATATAGCAGGAATAATTAAGAAATTAACAGCCAATTGTATGCTGTTACTTTAGGAAGATTTAAAGCTACAGCAAAAATGTGAAATATATACCTACAAAAACGCAACAACACTTAGAAAATTGGAAAAAATGACACATTTGCTGCAAAATTGCAGTAAAAATAAGTTTTTACTGGATACTAAAGAAATGTTCCGTAAATATTACTGGTTACTACAATAAATTTACTGATTACTGCAAAAAATTCAGTATTTTCTGACTTCTGAAATTGCGTACAATCTAATAATTTACTATAAATTCTATTTTCAACTCGTTTTTTAATATAATATAATATATACTTATTATCACAGTAACTATATTGAAATTAATTTTAATTTTTGGGATTGTAAATATTTTCAGAAGACAAGAACTTAGCTATGTACAAATTTATATAAGAGAGTTAATCTTATATAATTAATATAAGAGAGTTAGTCTTATATAACTTTGTCGGCCAATAAAAAGTTGTTGAAAGTATTTATTTTATTTTATAATATTATATTATTAATATAAATAATACAATATTAATTAATATAAATGAAAATTTTAGTTAAATATAATTGTCCAATTCACAATCGGTGTTGTACGGTTGTATCGTAGTATGTCGTATTTTTTATTATTGATTTGTTTTTGTTTTAAACAAATTTTATTTGAAACATTTTTATGACATACAATGCTACAACGATACGACATCGATTGTGAATTGGACAAATATGTTTTTATTAATAAATGTTTAGTGGATGCTTGTTAGGATAGTATAAGACAAATGAAACCAAATTTATGCAAATCAGTCTTTAAAGGACGGAATAAGATTGTCAGGAACTTAAAATCTCTAGATTTTATAGGATAGCTTCACCGATCAATTTTTCGGAACTTTTAAAGGCATTTTAGCGTTTTTTATTTAAATATATAACTGTGTAATTGTTATGGCGTTATAACATTAATTGATTTAAATTGCAAGATTCTGCTTAGTTTCTTTGAAATATAATAATTCCTTTTTCAAGTGATGCATAAAAAATCATTAAAATTATATTAGCTTTTACAATTAATACAAATAAAAAATTTAAAAGTCATAAAAATATCAATTTAATATACATTAAACATTTATAGAAATATATCTACAAACTTTTTCAATAATTTTCTAAATAAAATTTGGTTATTTTTTGCATACATTTTTCACATTTTATAAATGTTAAATTTTAGGCCATAAGTGATTTCCTATATAAAATAATATAATATATATTAATTAATAATATAATATATA
>NC_060952.1:61767057-61787057 GCF_022045245.1 Lucilia cuprina | reverse complement strand
GGGAGCTATGACCAATTCATCCAAAAAATTTTTCCTCAGAATAAATTATATTGACATAAGATTTTAACTTCTAAGATATCGACATTACGACGGAAGTTATTAACAAAAAACAAAATTTTTGAGAATATGTATTTTTGTATGGGAGGTATATAAAATTGTGGACCGATTCTTTCGATTTTCCACAGAAATTAATTTCATGAAACGAATGTATGCCGATTTTTATGGAATTATCTTGCATAGTTTTCGAGAAAATTACATCAGAATGTGTAAAAAATGCTTATTTTTTTCGAGGTTGTTTCAAAGTTTGATTCATAACTTTTCCCGATGTGAACCGATTTTGGTCATTTTCAATACCAAATAACTTAGGAAAACGAAGAACATTTTGGGTGAATTTGTTTAAATTCTATTGCTTTGTTTTATCGTGAGCGTGTTTTACACAGACAGACGGACATAGCTAAATCGACTCAGAATTTGATAAGGACCCAGAATATATATACTTTGTTGGGTCTTAGATGAATATTTCTTGGTGTTACACACGGAATGACAAAGTTTTATATACCCTCTATCACCACTGATAGAGATGTACAAAATTTTGTATTTATATTGATATATTTGGGGGAATTATTAACGATAAACTAATTTCCAGGAACCTTTGTATGGGGGCTATAGAAAATTTTGAATCAATTGTCATTATTTTCAACATACTTGATCCCCGGTAAAAAAATGTGTGACAAAATTCATCGAATTATCTTTTGTAGTTTGTGAGAAAAGAGCTGAAGAATTACAAAAAATGAAGTTTTATTCGAGGTAGTCCAAAATTTTTACTGATAACATTTTACGTCGTGAGCCGATTTTGCTGATTTTCAATACCTTAGCTTAGGATAACAATAAATATTTTCGGTGAATTTTGTTTCTCCTTGGCTTAGTTTTACGTGAGCGTGTTTTCCACAGACGGACATAGCTAAATCGACTCAGAATTTCACAAGGACCCAGAATATATATACTTTGTTGGGTCTTAGATGAATATTTCTTGGTGTTATAAACTTATATATACCCTCTTTCACCACTAATGGTGGAGGAGGGTATAAAAAGTACTAAAAAATAAAAAAATAATGAACTTTCATATTTCTAAGTTCATTATTATAGAAAACTCAAAAAAACATCTTTTGAAAAACGAAAAAGCACCAAAAAGTTCCTTTTAATGGGTTCTCATCTACTTCCGAATCTACATAATTTAATGTTCCTAGGTTCAATATAATATTCAAAAAGTACCTTTTTTAAAACTAAAGAGTACCATAAAGTTCCCTTTTACAGGTTCTTACCTAATTCAGACTCTACATACTTAATTTCATATTTTTAGGTTCAATATTATAGAAAATTCAAAAAGTACCTTTTGAAAAAAAACAAAAACTACCAAAAAGTTCACCTTTTCCAGTACTCAACTAATTCCGCCTCTACATACTTAATTTAATCTTTCTAGATTCAATATTATAAAAAATTCAAAAAGAACATTTTGTAGAACGTCTAATCCGGACTCTACATACTTAATTTCAGGTTTAAAAAATTAACTTTTGAAAAACGAATTTGCTGATTTTAAATAGCGATCTTCCTGAAAGCAGACAGACGGACATGGCTTAATCGACTCCGAAAAATTATATTATAGAAATTACAAACGGAATGACAAACTTATATATACCCTTCTCACGAAGAAGGGTATAATTATTAATATAAAATAAGTTTTTATTTGCGAAAGCTAATTTCGCATGTTTTTAATGTATATGATGAATCAACAACATAAACACCTAAACAAATGTAATATCCTTTAATTCTAAACATACAGGCCTTTTACAACATTATCCTGTAAATATTTTTATTAATTGACAATTAAATGAGCGCGAAAATTCATCAAGGATATTTTTATACAAATTTATTAAAATCTTCCATTAGTTTACACGGAGTATGTGTATCATAAACCTTAAGATACTTTGTAGTTAATAAATGCATTGTCGAGTGCGATGTTCAAAAATAATTAGTACTGTTTAAATTTTTTTCAATACTATTCATAAACAAGTAAGAGGATATAGTCGGCCGAGGCCGACCATATAATACCCTACACAAGTATACGAATAAAATGTGATTTGGTTTTCAAAATAAATCACATAGTTGAATTTCACCTTGCCTCAGATATACTTCAGCCATTTATTGTTTAATAAAACCTTGGGTTATTTAATTAAAATTTTGATGAGGGATTTTTATAGGTGCTAGGGTCAAAAGAGGCCCTAAATTTATAAAACTTTATGAGGGTCACCAAGGCTAGTATAGAATTTGGTTTTGCAGCTTTTTGTCGAGATAAGAATATATTTAACATAATTATGAACTTAAAAGCTCTATTTAACCATTTTCAATAGGCTTCGTCCCTTGGACAATATAAGATCATGTACCAAATTTCACTAAATTATCTTCAAAATTGCGACCTGTAGTTTGATTACAAGCTTTACATGGACGGATGGACAAAGCTAAATCGACTTAGAAAATGATTCTGAGCCGATTGGTATACTTTAAGGTGTTTATAGGACAAATATTATTGTGCGTTACAAACATCAGCATAAACCCAATATACCCTCCCCACTAAAGTGGTGTAGGGTATAAAAATATCAGAAAACAGCACACTCCACAGTGTTGCCAAAAGCCAATCTCGCTGGAAAAAAGTCAAATGTTGAACGTTTCAAAATTGACACAATTTGTTTATTAGTTGTTATAGAATATCAGAATATCAGATTTTTTATTTGTTTATCATTTGCTTTGCTATGTAGATTCAAATATGAGCAATTGCATTATAGCACTTTTTATGAACTGATTGCAGTAGCAAACAATTTTTTGCTACTGCAAATTTGCATTTTTTACTGAAAAATGCCAATTAGCTTCAACGCAAATATGTGTTTAATTAAAATGTTTATTTATCTGTATAATGTCCACCTGCAAATACTTTTTCTAATAGAAATATAGATTATATATCCATAACTAGGGGAGAGCTTTGTAAAAAAAATATATGAAACACACATAATAGTATTTTATGTAAGAGGAATACCAAACGACACGTTTCGGGGTGGAAAAGGTCTCCTAAGCACAAAAGAGGGGCAAATTTGAACAAATTCTAATCAGATGTATTGAAAATTTTCAAGTTTTTCATTTTATTTTGATGCATGCGCAAATGAAGACTTCACTCCAAAAATTATCAAAATAGGTTCAAGGGACCTCTAAATGTATAATTACGTCAAAATTTCATAATTTAAAAAATAAAAAAATTATAAGTTTCTTTGGGAAGTGCCACGCCATCTTCAGTTATAAGGCCCATTTTCCTAAATTTCATGCTGCAAGCTGCTTCCAAAAATAAGTTATGACTTTTTGCCAGCTAGATTTACCTTTGGCAACACTGTGCACTATAAACTTTTCTTTCAGTACATGGAATGCACAAACACAAAATGAAGTGGTGTAAATGTGGAAAGAAAATTTTACGCTCTGCGATGAATGTATCAGGGTGATAAAGCTTAAGTCAATTACGTACGTGATCTTTGGATTAAAAAATATTAATTTAAAACATTAAATATTTTTGTCCAATAGGTTAATAAAAGAATAATAAGAAATTGGACTATGACATTGTTTTACAACAATAACATATTCTCTCCACACAGACAAGTTTTGTGAGAATTCAACACACTGGTGAAAGTCCGACTCTCTCACAATACGTCAAAACTTTTTTCGCGAAAAAGTGAAGATTATTTATATTATTGCACCTTTTCTTATACATACAACACATTTTTTATTTTGTTTTTGCGCATTTTTACACCGTTAAAGAGACCCAAATTGTCTTATTTTTTGTAAACGAGAAATACATTTTTTTTAATTTTTTGACAATTCATTTTTGAGGAATTTTAATAAAACTAAAAAAAATGAAGTTGTAAATTTTGGTATTGAAAATGGGTAATAAATATAAAATAATCATGATGTTTTTCAAACATGAGAATAAACAAATTTAAAAATGTATTTATTAAATGTTTACAGATCAAATGCTTTATATGTACATATTTGCATACATAAGCACACACTTCTAAATGTAACTTATTCACACATTTTTTTGTTCTCCTGAATTTACAAATTTATATTTGTAAATTCATAAATTGCAATTTCATGTAAAAACTTGTTTGTAGTTTTTGCATCCTCATATATACTTTCTAAATATTGAAAAATTGTCTAATTAAAATTTGGTTATTTCATGCATACATTATTCCCATAATATACATGAAATATTTATAAAAACAATGATACAAACGTTTTCAATTATTTTCTAAATAAAATTTGGTTATAATTTTTCAAACCCAACATGAAATGTTAAATTTTAGACCATAAGTCATTTCCTATAGTAAATAATATTTAAGTTTGTAGTAAAAATATTTGTTCAGTTCACAATCAATGTTGTAGCGTTGTATGTCAGCAGATGCTACAATAGTCATAACAACGTTGTTGGTATTTTCTATGTAAAAGTTCTATACAACTTTTACGACAATTTTTCATATGTTTTTCGAATGTCGTAAGAAAATTCAGTGTTGCCAATTGTTTATTTAACACAGAAATTACAAACAAACAGCTGTTTACCAAAACAAAAATAAAATTTTATTAAAAACTGTTTATCTATTAGTTTAAAATGTGGAATAATGAAAATAATAGAATTTTAAATAAAAAGAAATTAATTTAGTTTATTTTGCTCGTTTAATTAGTTTAATATTATTTGTTTTTTTTTTTTACTTTTGACATTGTTTGTTTTGATTGCTTTTTTTATTGTGAACATAAACTTATGACTTGGTACAAAACTCTGTTCACAATCACTGTTACTACACTTTAGTAGATACAATACAACTTGATTGTGAATTGAACAATTATAACCTCATAGTCGCGACTATCGTTTTGTTTCGTGTTTTCGTTAGCACATATATGCTCTGCTTGCGTACACTTCATGTTCGTATATTACTGCTTGCATGGCTTCAATATTGTTGACTTCGGATACTATGTGTAGGAAAATATTTTTATATCATAGGCAAGCAATATGAAATATATGTTGGTATAATAAATATTTTAGCGAGTTGCTGCGTAATATATTGCTTGTAAAAACATTTTATATTTGTCTGTAAGCTGCTATATGCAATAGCTTGTATGGGTAAATATTTTTAGCAAGAATACTAAAAATATTTCGAATGGGAGCAATTAAATATATTATATTCATGTGTTGGTGAATTACTTTAATATTTATATTTTGTATTATTTTATTTGCATTAATTTGTTATTTTTCTCATTAACAATTTAAGTTATTTTTTGAATTTCATTGCTAGTGTGAACAATGCACATAAAAGCTTACGCACTTTTTTGTTTAATTTTGGTAGTTCTATGCAAATTTACTTAAATGAGATTTATTTTCTCTCATTAAAGTAAATGCAGTACAGAAGTGAGAAAAATACTGTTTTTTTGCTACGCACTTTTTACCATATTCGCATGTATGTAAATATGTATTTTATATGCGTAAGGTATATCTAAATATTGATACGCACTGTTTTTGGCTCTTTTTAAATTGAAATTATTAAAAACTCAAATATTAAACATTATTTTAACTTAGAAAAGTTAAAATCTCGAACATTATTTGGTGCCGAAACCAGGGGCTGGTGAATAATTGTGTGCTATTTGGAGTAACAAATTGGAATCTTTTTGTCCTTAGAACTGCTTGCTTTGCGATTGGAACTTAGCTCTAGATTTATTTTTAAATTTAAAACGTACTGCTAGGTTGTATAATTCAAGACAGCATAAAACACATGGCTTCGCACAATCTGGTTTAGACGAAATAGAATCAAATTTTTTGCAATTTAAAGACGGGAATATCCAATTATGCGCTGTAGTCCGTTACAATACTATAAACACAGAAAATATTCCGTATTTCGAAGACGACGTTTATTACCAATTTTAAGACGAATTTCTTACCCTTAAAAGCTCGATTTCATGGATTCTTCTGTTACTCGTTCTCCTGGAATTCAGTCCAGTTTCGTTAGTCCATAATTATTCCGGGCTAACTGATATTCAAAAATTTTGTTTTTTGAAAAACTCTTGTAAAGGAACTCCTTTGGATATCGTGAACGAATATCCAGCAACGGATTCAAGCTACGTTTTAGCATGCACCGCTCTACAGAATAGATATCATAATAAAAGACAAATAGTTGATACTATTTTTAAAAAACTGTGGTTCTTCCAAAAGCATTCAGACGATTTTAGAGACAACACGAACTAGTATTGCCCTACTACGTACTTTATAAACACCGAAGATGAGCATGCTATGCTTATTTATATGACAGTAAATAAGTAAAATTAAATAATAATAAATAAATACATAAGAGTTTAAAGATTTTTATTCCGTTTAAATAAAAAATATTCAACATTATTTTAACTTAGAAAATTTAAAATCTCGTACATCATGAAATATATTTATATTTTAATATTGCATACGTGTGCGTAGGAGAAAAAATATGCATTTTGGTTACTAATATATTAGTAATTTTCTGTTTCTGATACTTTAAAATGCTAAATGGAAAACATATTCGATTTGAACAAGCTAAAATCACTGTTCATGGACAAAAGTACTATTTTTCACGCTTTTCGTCATTTTTACCCATTTTTTACCCATTTTTTACCCTTTCTAGTCCAATTTTCAAAAAATAATATAGCCTTTTATTTTTTGAAAAGCCAGCGTGTTTGACGCACAAACAAATAAACAAACTTACATACACTCAAAAAATTTTTACATTTACTGATTGTAGTTTGTTCAAAAAGTTTTCATTTAAGTTAAAAATTATACATGTTGTTTAAAAAATAACCGTCAAAAAATTGTTTTTTCAGTACAGTTAAAAGTTACCGTAAATTGTGTTGTATATACATAGATATGTTTCTGTTTTGAAAAATTAAATGTTTCTAATGCCAAAATATAATATTTTTTTCTACATCAAATTATTTTATTTGACAAATTAAATTTTCTTCAAAAACTTTTTAAAAGAAAACTTGCACATGTATAGCATGCGCATTTTCTGCATTGGATTAACGTTAAGTTTTTGCTTGCAAATTATCATGAATAGTTGTGTTAAACAAATTGTAATTATCTTTACTTTACTCTAGATACATACATATGGATTTCTGATCATCATTGATTTGGAATCAAGACTGAGCTTTGAAATAAAAGGTAAGCGTTTTTAATTATCTTAATCCCAATTCTGCAATTACTTTATTTATGTATGAATGTATGTGCATCGTGCCCCTTTAAAGATTATTTAAGTACATGAATCCTTTTGGTTATTCCAAAACTACGGTGGCGTGTTATAATGTCCAATTTCATAATGTCCATTAATGTTATGACATCCAAAACTAAGTACTCCCCTGTAAACATATTTAGAGTATATGATCCATTTAGTAGCCCTATATAATGAGACATGGACGAAAAAGACATCCATCTCAATATTTATCCGCAAGATTCCGTCTACGCATGAAGAAAATATTCATTCCGGTATTTAGGATTCCGTTTAGGTATGAGGTTCGACTTCAAATAAGGGATCGTGTATTATATTTAAGTATAAATAAAATAATATTTCGCAAAAATTGTAATAAAAGATTATAAAATAAATTCAAACCTAAAATTAATATTTTACTTTACATTAAATGAAAAAACAGTAGATTTTAATGATTTGGTAGGTAAAATTTTGTCAGTAAAATTAACTGAAAAAATCAGTAGTTTTTAATAATTTTGTAGTTAAAAATTAGTTAGTAAAAATAACTGAAAAACATTTATTTTACACATTTTGTAGTTTGTTTTTTGTTAGTTAAAATAAAGGAAAAAACATTTGTTTCTACAAAATTTGTCAGTTATAAAAACAACATTCAAAAATAATTGAAAAACTCCTTTGATTTAAGTGAAAAGTTTGTAGTCCGTCTTTTAAATGAAATTTTGATATGTATATATTAGGTTTCTGAAAATTTTGCTTTTTAGAGGAAAAAAATAGAAATTTTTGAGGCTAAACGATAAATAAAAAGACTAAATTTCTAGTCCAATTTTCAAAAAATAATATAGCCTATTATTGAAAAGCCAGCCGTTTTGGCGTGATTAACGCACAAACAAATAAACAAAGTTACATAAAGATTTATAATAGGTATATATTAGGATTCCGAAATTTTAGCCCTTTTAGGGGAAACAAATTTTTGAGGCTAAACGATAAATAAAAAGACTAAATTTACCCTTAAAAAGGCTAACTTGGCAACACTGATGACAGATTAAAAAAAATAAATAAATTTTATTAAACTTTATTTATAAATAAAAATTTTGTTACATATTTCTTAAGTTTCAAAAACTAAAATTTCCATAAAAATTTTAATACATTTGTAGATATGAGGTATTTTTAGAAAATTTATATCACATTTTTTTAGAAAAAAATTACCATATATAAAAAACAGTTAACGTGTTTTTACATTAAACCGTATTTTTTAAACAAAATCAATTTTCGAATTATTCGAAACCCGGTTTTTAAAGCTTCTTAAATAGGCGCTGCGAATTATGGCCCCAGGTAAAATGGCCCCAAAACATAAATACGAAATACAGGAAACAAAAACATGAAATTTTTGTTTTTTTATATATTTTTTAAGGGTATTTCAACATTTTTACATTTGGGGTAATACTGCATTTTGCAAAAAAAAAAAATAAAAATGACCACAATGTTGTGAAATGAAGAAATACCCCAAAACAAAACTTTTTCTCCTTTGGGGCTAATTTTCATTCTTAAATTTTGTAAAATGAGTGAATATTAAAATATTAAAAAGGGAATATTAAAAAGGGAAATTTGTAAAGAATTTAAGAAAGGGACACTCTTACCCCCAAAGGAATTTATACTAAATTTGGTGTATGTTGCATTTTAGTTTCTATTTAAAAAGTGTTCTGGATAGACGGCCTTCGGCCGGGCGCAGGAATTTTAAGCTCTGGGGTTTTTCGAATACCGTCTTCGCTAAATTAGTTAGTTAGTTTGAAAGGAGGATGTATACACATCAAATCCGAAGAAATACACCTAGGCTTCAATCGGGCCTGTTGTGCGCTCCTCAACCAGTGCCACGGATGGGAATCGAACCCACCACCTCCGGCCTACCAGACTAGAATACTAACCACTAACCTACCGGAGGAAACTTCGCTAAATTAAGCCTTTTTTTTGATAAATGGACTCTTTTAAATCCATGGACTTTATGTTACATTGCTCATATGCATTATGACACTTTTGAAATTGTTATAACGTCCATGTACACTACACTCAATTTAGTGAGTCATAACCAGTGTTGCCAACTTAGTGCTTTTAGCACTATTTGCGGTGCTTTTTGGTGTGCCAAACGCGGAAAATTTTGCTCATGGTGCCGTTCTTCAAAAAGGCACTAAAGTGGTGCTTTCTAATTTTATGACAGTGCATTTAGTGCTTTTTATACCCAACATATACCCAAGATGAGTGGGGTATATTGATTTTGTCACTCCGTTTGTAACACATTGGTCGTATATATTTTGGTCCTTATTAAATTCTAAGGCGATCTAACCATGTCCATCCGTCTGTTCATCTGTCCGTCCGTCTGTCTGTTGAAAGCACGATAGGGTTAGAACGTAAAGAGCAAACGAGTTAAATTTTTCCACAAATTTTTATATGCATCAAAATTTCTCTACCAAATGACATTAATATTCATTACCGACTTAAAAATATTCGACATAAATATGTTTTATATAAGCCAAAATCTCTCTAGCAAATTTTACGGCAATCGGTTCCATAATTGACCCTACCCCCACATATGGTCACCTTCAAAAATTGATTTTAACGCTCATTACTGACTTAAAAATACGTGTTTAGCGGAGAAATTCGAAATAAACTACTTTTATACAAATGTAATCTTCCTACCGAATTTAATTCGATTTATCGGTAACGTACCCTACCCCCTATTAAGGTCCCCTTAAAAATATGAGTACAGCGATGAAATTGACAAAAAATAAGTTTTATATAATTTTTTTACACAATTGAATCTATCCCTCATATATTAAGCCTCCATGATTACTTCATCGTTGTACTCGCAATAAAAAGATTTTTATTATAATTCTTTATGCCGAATTTTATGACGATTGGTCTATAACTGACCAACAAAACAAAATCTATGTACAAAAGCAAATAATCTTCAAAAACAAAAAAACAAAATATTCAAAATACTTTAAAATAAGTTATGTTATTCACTATCAGTGAAATTAACAATTTTTCCAGAACTCAAAAAACTTAAAAATAATATATATAGATTTTGCAAAAAAAAATATATTTCATAAGTTTTGTAAAATTTTACAATTTGGGTGTGGATACATCGGTTGGCCAGTTGGTAGTGTGCCTGTCAGTTTGAATGTTTAATGACATTTTACTATTTTTAAAATTCTCATCTTATTTATCTAATATTCGTCAAACATTAGTTTTAGTTCTTACGTTACTAAAAATCTAACTCACACCGGTGAAAGACTTTATTATGACGCATGTTTTGTTTTGCAGCCCAATGTTCTAAAAACAAATTTTGGAGTCTTGTAGGAAATGAGCGAAATAATGTGCAATTTTTATTAAAATAAACAATATTTGACTGAAAAAACGTTAGTGCTTTTTTACCCATTTTCAGTTAGAAAATTACGCTTTTTTACCCCTTTTTAATTTTTTTGCGCGCGTTTTGCTTGACCAATGTTGGCAACACTGGTCATAACGCCCATGGAAAATATGACATTGGACTTCATGACACGCCACCTTTATTTGAATTAAAATTAAATGGGGTGAAATTTCATTTACGTTTTTGAGGTAATTGTTCATTACGTAAAATTAACCCAATATTTGGGGTCACTTTTCATTTCAACCTTGGGGAGATTTTTCATTAATTTTGGGGTGATTTTTCTTAAAAAATTTTAGGGTTATATTTTATAATGAATTTTGACCCCAACATTGGGGCAATTTTTCATTTTATCTGGGGCCATAATTCGCAGCGCTTCTTAAATACTCTAGTTTGTTCGTTGTATTCAAAATACAATGGTAAACTTAGTGAAATGTACTTACACGAAATATATTGCAAGCAAAAACTACATTTTCAGGATCATACATATGAATATGGGATGAGGATATTCTATCTCCCCTAAAAAACGTTATCATTTCGTATTTAGGGATCTGATCAACATTTTTTTTATTCTTTCTGGTTAAAGTTGCAATTATGGTTCCTTCTGGAGTTTTTTCATGAACATTAAAATAATGTTCGGCGAATTCCATTATATCGTAATACACATCATTGTTATATAAATCTTTTTGTATATCTGCAGTATTTTGGTGCATTTCCATAATTTTCTTTTCGACTCGGTATTTACGCCTCTGCTCGCGTTCTGTATATATTTCCGAGTCTTTTGTGTTTTGATTTAAATTTGTAACTGTAGATGCGGTTTTCTCAGCTACAGAGGAACATAAATTAGCTTCGTTTATTAAATTATTATGATGCACTAGATCACTTGCATCAGATAAGGATATATCAAGCTCCTGGGATTTTTTCTCATCATTATTTTGGATACTTCTTCCAATTAAAACTGCTTCATAAATTGGCTCCGGCTTTATTTGTTTTGAAATTAAAACGCAACTTTTAAATTTATCCAAACTATCAGGATTATTATCATGAGGTGGTGGAGGTGGAGGCATTGTGGGTTCCGGCAACGATGGTAATGGTTTGTTGGGAACTAGTTTCAATACGTTTATTTCAGAATCAGTGTTATTACGATTTCCTAGCTGAAATTAGAAAATTAAAAATAAATAAACATTTTAAAAGAAAGTTTTTGTATATATGTAGTTACATACATAAATTTGAAATGAGTGTAACTTTCAGCTATAACTATAGAATTCATAAGGGTCATAAAGGCTAGGATAGAACTTAGTTTTGCAGTTTTTTTTTCAAGATACGAGTATAGTAAGCATAATTATGAACATAAAAGACCTATTTGGCGGGTTCAGTTCTATGGGGGCTAGGTAAAATAATGGATCGATGTTAACCAATTTCAATAGGCTTCGTCTTCGGTACCATAGAATATAATGTACCAAATTTCATTAAGTTATCTCAAAAATTGCATTACAATTACATTGTTTACATGGACGGACAGACAGACGGACGGACATAGCTAAATCCACTCAGAAAATGATTCTAACCCGATTGGCATTCTTTATGGTGGATATAGAACCATTGTGTTTTACGAACATCGTCACAAACACAAAATGCCCTCCCCACTTAAGTGGTGTAGGGTATATAAACAGTCAAAAACAAGTAATAATTATTGTCGAACGAGGCCGACCATATAATACTCTACACCTGTTACAAAAATAAAATGTAACATTTAGTTTTTTAATAAAGCATTTAAGTTTATTTGTACCTTGCCTCATATATACTTAAGCCATTTATTGTTAAAAAAATGTTTATAGGGACTAGGGTCCAATAGGGGCTAGGTGAAATAATGGACCGATCTTAACCGTTTTCAATAAGCTTCGTCCCTGGGAAAATAGAAGATCAAAAAATTTCATTAAATTATCTTCAAAATTGCGACCTGACTCTTTGGATGTGGAGCTGTGGCTCTTTAGTTTCATACATACATTTAATTTAAAATCTTTCTGATTCAATTAACGAGCAATGTATTAAAACTAACAAAACAATATACACATTATACACACATTGTATTAAAACTAACAAAACAATGTACATGAGCAAAACAAAAACTAATACTTTTAGAGTGAGAGAGAATGAAAGCAACACAATTAGCCTTACTTTTATCTTTAACTTGCCCCTACAACCGTACATTTCATTTGAGAATGAATCTTCATTGATCATTGATCTCTAGAACTACAATATATAAATTTAAAAAGTAAAACTTTGTGGTGTGGAAAATTGTCAAAGTTTAAAAGCAAGTTGGAAGAGTTAGGTAAAAAGCTAACTAACAAATGAAAATTTGAAACTCTAAACTTTCTAAAACATTGCAAACCTATCACTCCCATTGAATTTGTTCCATGTAAAAGTTAATATTACAGTCAAACTCGGTAATAATGAACTCGGTTACTACCCATCCTCGTATAAAACGAACTACTTTTTCAGTCCTTAAAGTACAACTTCATACAATTTTTCTTTTTTTATATCGAGCTTCAAAATTATGTGTTGAAATCCTAAGAATGTATTTAGCTATGTTAAAAAAATTAGTTAAAAAATATCAAGAAATAAAATCAATGATATTTTTTATATAGAATATTAAATTAATTTATAAATCATATTCATAAAATTTTGTAAAACTGCACTTTATTTTTGGAACTACAAAAACTTCACCTGTCATATTACGAACTTCGCTTTTAACAAACAACTTTGACTGATATTGCGGAGTTCGTTATAAACGATCAAAAAATTTCATTAAATTATCTTTAAAAATGCGACCTGGCTCTTTGAATGTGGAGCTGTGGTTCTTTAGTTTCATACATTTCATTTGAGAATGAATCTTCATTGATCATTGATCTCTAGAACTACAATATATAAATTTAAAAAGTAAAACTTTAAAAGCAAGTTGGAAGAGTTAGGTAAAAAGCTAACTAACAAATGAAAATTTGAAACTCTAAACTTTCTAAAACCAAGCAAACCTATCACTCCTATTGAATTTGTTCCATGTAAAAGTTAATATTACAGTAAAACTCGGTAATAATGAACTCGGTTATTACGAATCCTCGTATAAAACGTCCTTAAGTACAACTTCATTTCTTTTTTTATATCGACCTTCAAAATTATTTGTTGAAATCTTAAGAATGTACTTAGCTATGTTGAAAAAATTAGTTAAAAAATATCAAGAAATGAAATCAATTATATTTTTTTGTAAAGAATATTAAATCAATTTATAAATCATATTCTTAAAATTTTGTAAAACTGCACTTTATTTTTGGAACTACAAAAACTTCGTCATATTACGAACTTCGGTTTTAACAAACAACTTTGACTGATCTTGCGGAGTTCGTTATAAACGAGTTTTACGAGTTAACTGTATAAGAAAATGATTAATTCTTTAAAGTGTTAATTAAAGTTCCCTATAAGCGAATGGGGTATCATATTAGCGCTTCTACGATAAGATGTAAATCATGATCATACATTCCTAAATTTTCGTCTTTTTCGAATTAAAACATATTTTTTGGAAATTGAAAATATAGTAATTAATTAATAATGTGGAGAATTTGGATACTGTTAAATACTAAAAACTTAGTCTATTTGAAAACTTTAATCTTTTTTAAAAAAATTTTATATTTTTACACGTCAATTTTAATGGGTAAATTTGCCGACTCATGGTGTAGGGTATAAATATGAGAATTTTTTCGTTATTTTATATAAAATTGTGATATTTTATTGCAAAAATGAAATGGACTAATCTTTGTTATATGGACATACTTAAGAAACAAAGATAATTTAAATTAATACTTAACTTAAAATATTTCAAATTTATTTTTAGTTCGCATAATTTGCTGGCCTTTTTGAAGAAGGGATGTTCACTATGTTTGCTGATGATTTCCTGTTTTAGATTTAGGTTAGGTTTATAGGATAATGTATACTACATCAAATCCTAAGAAATACACCTAGGCCAAAATCGGGCCTGTTGTGCGCTCCTTATAAAAGAATTGTTTTTCAGGGAATCTTCCAATCAGTGTTATTTTCGGAATAACATCACTTCCAAAATACATGTATCTAACTTCGACGAATGCCTGACAGCGGCACTGTCCAATTACGCATTTTGTTATTGCTCGTACTTCTGCCTGGAAGCTTGTGTTATGTTTTAGTATACGGCGGTATATTTCTGCTTCTGGATTTTCAATATAGAACCCCAGCTCCACTTTATCCCCCAATTTAGAGCCATCCGTGTAACAACGGATTCCTACTGGTATTTGCTGTAAAGTTCCGCTTGACCAACACATTCTATTTAGGATCAGCGTTTCAAAGTTTCCGACATATTCTGTGTCTGGTACACGATCAGGCACTTTCGATGATTATATATAACATTCCAATGTGTCCAGTATACAGCCTTGGTTGAAGTAGTAAACATGGCACCACTTATACCCAAGCAGCACGTACGCTGAACTCCATGTAGTAGTTTGATATTGCACTTTTTGTCTTAAGCAGTTTACCAGATTATTTAAGCATAAGCTAGAATTGGTCTAATTACACTTTTATAAAGCCAATTTGTCGTAATAGGACTAAGGCCCCATTTCATGCATATAGTTGTCCTACATATATCCCAGCACCGATGTGCCTTGTTCATCCTAATCTTCATTTTAATTTTCGGTCGAGGATTACACTTTGTCTGTAACTGGTACCTTCTTGCCCAGGA
Source organism: Lucilia cuprina (assembly GCF_022045245.1). Taxonomy (NCBI): domain Eukaryota; kingdom Metazoa; phylum Arthropoda; class Insecta; order Diptera; family Calliphoridae; genus Lucilia; species Lucilia cuprina. Next base: position 61,771,567 of record NC_060952.1, on the reverse strand, counting down.
AGCAAGGTTCGGTATAAGTAAAAATTTGTGTCTTTCTAGACATATTTTCGTTTTTGCTGGGTTAACATTGAGGCCTCTCGGTTGAGCCAAGCTTAAGGCCGTATTCAGAGCCTCCTTAGCTCTTCACACAAGTAGTTTGAACATCGTCGACATCGTCGGCATAGTAAAAGGTTATCTATCTGTTTCTTAGCATGTGGTTGACGGAGCACCCAGTCAACATAACACTGGCTATATGGATTCGGCCATGTAGCTTTATAGGGAAGCTTTTTATTACCCCTTTGACCATATCAGATGTTATTACAATTTCCGTGTTAGCCTCCCCTTCCTACAATATCGGTTGACCTATGTTATTCGATATAGCGGGTGGGAAATGGAAGTCCATTAGAAGTTTCATTGTCTCCTCCATATCCTCCAGCCTCCAGCCCGTGTCATCGACATTCCGGTTGGACATGAGTTTTGGGTTTCTTCTGGGCAGATCTCCGTTCTCACAGAGGGCAGCTGTCCTCGAATGATTCAACCAAGTGTCCTGACATAAACAGTTCTTTAGCAAAGAACCGAACATTGTATAATTAGTTTCAGACTTATTCCCAAACTTTATCGGCTTTGGTGGCGGCCGTAGTATTCTGAATCTTATGTACCGATGGTCAGAAAAGGAGTGCTCGTCCAAAACTCTCCAATCCTAAATTTCGTTTTTAAGCTCTTCTTAACATATAGTTATATCTAATACTTCTTCTATGATTCCAGTTTCATCAGCTCCAACATTGGTGGTAGTGTCGGAGAATAGAAAGGCAGGTAAACAGATGCAAGATGTATGTTGCCATGACCTTGCTTCAGCACCGTTGCATCCGATGTGAATAATCCTGTTGAGAGGAGAAAACCTTGTTGCGAATCGTGCAAGGTTTCTGGATTAAAGCTACATGTATCTTGCCTATGTTAATTTTAAACTTCCTTCTAGCGATTTGGCGATCACCTCCCCGCTCATTGAATTTGACTACTCCGTTAATAAAGATTTCCTGAATAGCCGGCCTACGGCCGGGCGCAAGGATTTTCTCCTCTATGGTATGTCCAACACAGGCTTCGCTTAATAAAGATTTCCTGAATAGTCGGCCTACGGCCGGGCGCAAGGATTTTCTCCTCTATGGTATGTCTAACACCGGCTTCGCTTAATAAAGATTTCCTAAATAGACGGCCTACGGCCGGTCGCAAGGATTTTCTCATCTATGGTATGCCTAACACTGGCTTCGCTTAATAAAGATTAGTATACATACGTTTTTTTTTCTTAATAGCAAAATCATAATTAAATTATTAATATCTCAGGAACTATAATACTTACAAAAATATTATACCTTAATAAAAAGCTCAATATCTTGGCTTTTAAACAATCTAATTTATATACTTACCTATAAAGGCATTTTTTTCCTATTTTTTAGATAAACCTCAAAAATATCGGGTCAAAAATTATGTTTCCCAAAATTGACCTATAATGGGTTCTTCTTTGTATATCATGTTACATATCATTGGAAAGTTCTTTGAAATACCTTTAATTTGATATATATCGGTCCAAAAGTAGGCCCACCTAAAAGTAGGTGTGGCCGACAAAAAATTTTTACGTCATTTCACTCACAAACGAATTCTCTATTAGCGGTGAAATTTTCGACGTGATTTGAAAAATGTCACTAAAACCGACTTAAGCCAAGATTTTTATACATTCTGAAAGCACTCGACGAGATCTTGAAAAAACATGCTTGGACATACTACTTATCTCTTATAATATCAGAGTTATAGGCATTTAAAAATTTAGTGATACAAAATTTACCATACCTTGGTCCGCCTTTTTTTAATACCGGGCGTAATTTTGGACAAATTTTTTCTTGTTAGTTAGACAACAAAATTTCCAATAATATACAACAAATTTCAGATCAATATCATTTACAGATCCAAAAATAAACGTTTTTATACCCTTCACTTTTGAGAGAAGGGTATATATAAGTTTGTTATTCCACTACAAAAAAAAAGATATTTTTAATACTTTTTTTAAACATTTTATATTAAAAAATCTAATCTTTGTGAAGAAATTAAAATTTTTCTTTTCTTTGGATATGTTTTATCTGTAAAATTTACCATTTTACTTAATATAAAACTTGATCATAACAAGCGTAATTAGGAAATATTTTTTCTTAGTGTTTTTTTGCATTTTCTCGCCTCTACAATAACAGTTTCTCTTTCTGCGCTTGGCTGGTGTAGATGTATGTATATGGTTTTATTTAGCTGTGTGTTTTTGTTTTGTGAATTCTCTTTTTATATTTTCAACATTGAATTTGACATAACCTTGGCAAATTTAAATCTATAAATTTAAATTAATACATTTATATACATTTATATACTCATGGATTAAACTTAAAATGTGTTGCCTCAAAAACTTGCAAAAAACAGTTTACTACATTTAGTTTGTTGAGTAGACAATGTAAGAGTTGTTTTCTTGCACCTACAGACAGTAATATACCTTTAAATAAAATTAAATTTACTGAAGTAACGCCGTCTGAAGTCAAAATAAACCTTTTGAGCAATAAAAGTGATGCTTTTCAATGTAATAGTGATACTAATCTTGCAGACGGTAATATCCATAGTAATGATGAATCTGCTAGCGAACTTCTCTCAAGTCAAAATACGTCGGTTTCCTTGTTATTTTCTTCGCTGTCTAAATAACTTTCATCATGTGGTATTGCAGAAAAAAACGTTGATGAACTTTTTAAAATGTTTGAAAAAATCGCCCAAAGAAATTTAGAAGAATTTGAAAGCTCGGCATACATTCGTGGAGACTGAAAAATACTTAAGAACACAAACCGAATATGACAACCTATTATCACTAACTAATACGACATTTGATCCTAAGCTTACCAAAGGCCAAAGTAAATTAATAAAGTAGCATCACTTGAACAGCTGACTATTTTTTTAACTATAGTTTCTATAGAAAAATAAAATTAGTTGTCAAAGTTTGTTTTGAAAATTGTTAACATTGTTTATGTCGCTATTTTTAAATTGTGTTTTGCTATTTGTTAAAATTTGTGAAAAGTTGAAAAAATTAAAAATTAACCCACTTTTAATTAAGTGTTACAAATTGTTTTATATATAATATAATTAAATCCTTAATATTTTCAACTTAAAAGTAATATTTTATATTTATGTTTTGTTCACTTTGTTGTTAAAGGAAATTTTCTTAAATTTTATTTTGACACATTCTTGGATTATTCCAAAAACAAAATACATGTGTTTGTTGTAGATGTTGTTGTACAACAAGAGATGTCGCTACTTTATTAATTTACTTTGACCAAAGGCATTAAAACTTCGTGTGAGTTCAACAAGTTTGCTTATTACAAAATCTTTGAAAGCTGTAATGTAGACGTTATGCACGATATTTTATAAGGAGCAGTTCCTTTCATCTTAAAGTTATTTTTTAAAAAACTTATCGCAAACGGATACTTATCGATAACTGAAAATAACGCCAAAATACAAAATTTTAATTATGGATAATTGCAAAGCACTTGTAAGCCTCTACGATAACTGTCGAAAAGAAATGTCGAACATCTATAGGGCTGACGGCTTTTCAATTTCCCATTCCCATTTATTTTTCATAGTACTTATAATTATTTACCTAACTTGTGGAATGCAATAATTTCTCTTATACGTATCGTTAATGTAACATTAAGTACTTCAATTAAAAAGGAGTTCATAGATATGCTTAAAAATGACATTGAGATTCATTTAAAAAGTATTGTTGTAGATTATGGAGAAACACTTTTGCCAAACTTTATAACTCATTATCCGTCAGTCATTAAAAAATTAGGACCACTGATTCATACGTGGGCAATGAGATATGAAGCTTAACATCGAGAATTTATTAAGGATGTACCAGTAATAAATAATTACAAAAATTTATGTAAAACACTTGCCAATAGATATCAAACAAAAATGAGTATAAAATGGCAAAACATATCCCTTAAAAATGAATTTGTGTTTAGTAAATTATCTCCGATTGACTTTAATAAATTGAATTTCGAAGTTAAAAATTATTTATATAACACACTTAACATAACTGAAGCAACAAAAGTATTTTCAACAAATAAACTCGAATTAATATATGGTTATATTTTTAGACTTTCATTCGTTTTATATTTAGGAAAAGAAAGCGAATTTCTCATATTTGGTAAAATTAAGGAAATATATGTAATTTATGAGCAAACTTATTTATATTTAGATATGTATAAAGGCAAGGAATTATACAGAATCTTAAATTCATATGAAATAACTTCTCAAAATATTTCAAAAATGATTAGTTTTAAAAATATTTTATTTTTATGTTATTAACTCAAATACAAACTTGCGGATGCGGTTGTTGTAGCAGCGACACACAGTGGTATAGGAAAAAAAAAGAGGGAAATAATTCGGTAACTTCTAAACGGTTAATCCGATTTTAATGAAATTTGGTATGCACAAAGAGGAGGTGTTGTCG
>NC_060952.1:61716470-61766957 GCF_022045245.1 Lucilia cuprina | reverse complement strand
CAACCTCCCAGTATTATACTATCGCGGTGGGAATTGATGGAGTCTTCCACCGCCTGTTGATGGATAGTATTCAAAGTTGTCCTGTATGAGCTTTTGTCCTCTATATCATCTAGGTGTTCTTGGATGTCACTCTCACACGACAATCGGTTCTTTGCGCCGGAACGACTCGGAGTTCAACGAACAACGACCAAGGATTGTCAACCCAGCCACACCGACTTTACACGTATGCGGATGCGGTTGCGTTTTCTGGTTAACAGAGGAAATGTAAATTGAATGGAGTGCGGCTACGTTTGCGGATTTTATAGCCATTTTATTGCTTTTTGTATTTCATAGTTTATTTATTCACCACATGGTTTTTGTTCATTAAAAGTATGAATGGCATGACAACTCTGAATGTAAATGAAAGAAAATTCGTAAACAAATTAAAATAAATTTTAATTTGGTGCGGATTTCTTCAACGATTTAAGTTGTCAAAACTCAATATAAGAAAATATCCGGCCCCGCACCCGCAATATTGTATTTCTACTCTTAGACTGTTAAACAAACTTTAGGAAATATTAACAAGTAAGAGTGCTATATTCGACCATTATACCCACCATCAAATATTTCCCGAAAAGAATTGCTTCTTTATAAATAAACTTTGAATTTATGAATAGATTTGTAATCGTTGAAATATTTGTATATAAGTTTTCTCAAGTTTTTGAATAGAAAAACCCCAAGATATATGGATATTACTTTTTGGAAATTAGTTACATTCGTTTAGGTGTATTCCTGTGAACTGGGAACTATGACCAATTGTGGACCGATAAGAAAAAAATAATTTCTATGTAAAGTAGTAAACTTTTTGTCTTAATTAGGTGAGGAGTTACGGTCGTTATAGTGATTTTCTTGTGAGGACCTTGAATGGGGGCTATAACCAATTGAGGGCAGAACTAAATAAAAATTCCAGTTACATTTGCGTATATAAACGTTATATTTGTGCCAAATTTTGTGTAAATATCTCAATTAGTTATTTAGTTTGAAAGGAGGATGTACATTTATACATCAAATACGAAGAAATACACCTATGCCTCTATAGGGCCTGTTTTGGCAGAAATAAAAAAAATAAAAATAAAAAAAGGTTTTCTGTATTTTTTTTTGCAGAAATAATAATTATTTTTTATTTTTATATTTTTGGCAGGAATAAAAATCATTAAAGTAATATCATTTTTGTTTATTATTTATTTCTGTCCAAAAATATAAAAATAAAAAAATAATAATTATTTCCCCCAACAATAAAAAAATATTTTGATTTTTATTATAAAAATCATAATGGTTACGGTCCCTGGTTATGGGAGTTAAAGTGATTTGAATGGGAGCTACGGCCAAATATAGACCGATCTGTTTACAAAATCAATATCTTGATGTTTTAGTGAGTTATGAATGTTCAAATGACTCTCGATAGGGGACTTTGTATGGAAGCTATGACTAAATATGGACCGATCGTAAAAGCTTCATATGAATTCTATTGATATAAAACTTCAAATTGTAAAATTTTGTAAAGATATCTACATTTTAAAGGAAGTTATTAACAATAAGTAAATACATTTTCCAGAAATATGAAGCTTTGTATGAGAGATATATGAAGTTGTGAACCGATTTCGCCAATTTTTAACCGGTGACAAGTTTTTTTCGGAGTTATTTTAAATTTTGATTTATAACTTTTTTTGATGTTTTGCTCATTTTAAATACCAAACTGTCTAGGATAGAAGGATATAACTCAATCGACTCACAATTTGATAAGGACCCAGAATATATATACTTTGTTGAGTCTCAGATGTATATTTCTTGGTGTTTTACAGGGAATGAAAATATGTAAGTTATTTTTTGGAATTTGATGTCCAAAGGACAGTGACAAAATATATGCTTAATTACTCTAATTCCTAACCGTAAACCGTACACAGCTACAGTAAATGGTTATATAAAATAAGTTATTTTTAGAATTTGATGTCACTACATGCTAAAAGAATAATATCCTGCGATATCCTTCGAAAACACTTTTTTCATAAAATTTGTGGTGAAGTCATATCAATAAAAAATCCAGTGGCTTAGTTTTGTGCGAGAAAGGGTTAAATTATCGGAAATTTTGTTAAAACAGTGGTAAAATAGTATAATCGTAATTATTCAAATCTACATCTATATTTTTTTTTTATATTTTTTATATGAATAAAATTTTGACAAAATTTCTTGAATTCTTGCAATAGAATAAAATGCAAAAAACAAGAAATAGTGAAATTTGGCTGTACACTAAAAAAATCCATGCCTAATATATACGAAAAATGTCGTACATTGTAAGAATCGTTTGTTGTTTCGCACCACGAAATGCTTTCGTAATATATACGAAATTGTACGAAATATTTTAGAATAACGCAAAATATTCTTGAAAAAATAAATTTACATAAATTGAAAAAAGGGAATTTTGAATAAATATGGTAAAATTTACGAAATATTAATTTATTCAAACATTTTTGTTGATTTTAAAATCAATTTTCTAATTATAGTTTATGAAAATAATTCGAGAATAATATTATACTTTTTCTTAAATTTTATAAAAATGTTGTAGTTTTTTTAATCATAATATAATTAATATATGGTTTAATTTCGCTAAAATTAAAAAAAAATATTACGAAAGGTTTTCGTACTTTCGTAAAAATAGAAAAGGGCTTTATTAAATAATATTTCGTATTATACACGAAATTATTGTAAATATTACGAAAATAGAAGTTACGAAAATTTTTTTTCGTAAAGTTGAGTATGGATTATTTTCAGTGTAGCTATGAAGAAATTTCGTTAATTTTAACTAAGCCGCTCTCTTAATTTTAACTTAATCACTTTGGTAAAATATAAGATATTTCTTTAATTCAGATTTCAGCAAATATACAGACAGATGGACATGGCTTAATCGACTCCGCTATCTTCTTCAAAGTATAAATAAATAATGGCCTGTAGAATTGAAAAATTTCGTTAAATTTAACTATTTTATTCGAAAGACTCGTAAAACTGAAGAAATTTCACAATATACAATAAAAAATTAAACAGTTGTCAAATAAATTAATAAGTTACATAAATAAGTTTAATATGATCCTAAATCTTCCTACAAAATTTTATGTTGATCGGTCCATATTTGACCCTACCCCCCATATAGGGTTGCCAGATTCCGATTTGCAAAAAGCTGGACATTGGGCTTTAAAAAGCTGGACAAAATAAAAAAAGCTGGACATAAAAAATACTGAGAAAATGCTAATTTTGGTTTTGTGTAAATAGTTTCACAGTGATATACCAAAAAATGCAGGGGTTCTCAAATACCAATTCCGTTTTGCTATAGTCCACAGAGTATGAATATATTTTTAGTTTTCCCCGATCACTTCGCTCGCAATAATAGGTCTTTTCGCGTACTTTCCTGTAAGAAATATACAGTAACTTTATGATATAGAGTAATTTTTAATTTACTCTCAATCAAAAAAAAAATATCCAAAAAAATACGCGAAATCCAATTTTTTTTATAAACAATTATTGGTAATGCCCTTTTGCTGAAATCTCAATCGCTAACAAAACACTAAAAACAAATAATTGTAACTTTGATTTTTCCTATAAATAAATGGATATTTAAAGATAACAAAACATGTAGTATCATTTAAAATATATTATTGTTTTAAAACTTCATGATACGACAAATAAACTCTTTTAAAAACTTATTTATGATAAATAAATTTAAAATAAATATAATTACAAATAATTTTTTAATATTCGTGTGTTATTAATTTATATATTTCTTTCAAAAAATTTAAAATTTACCAAATTTTTGATTTCTTTGGTTTGTTTACATATTCATAAATCAAACATATGTTGTAGATATAAGTTGGATATTTTTTACTGGGGAAAAAATATTCAGTAAAATCAAAAAATTCTCTATCAACGAACTGTAATTTTTACCGCTCTCTTACTCTCTCGTTGCAAGTTTTCGAAAGTACGCGAACGGAATCCAATAACAATTATTGCAAATTGTTACAAATTATCGAGTATGCGAACAGACCTAATATTTATTACGACATTCAGCTGTTCAAGTGTTGAGACATGATGATAGAAGAGGGAAATCATAACATAGTTGTATAACAAATGAACAATCAGAGTTGGCTAATATGATTTGACAAAGATAACATAAAAATAAGTAATAAAGTATAGTCGGGCGTTACACCAGTTATGAACATTAAATGTGATTTATTTTGCATAATAAAGCATTTATCTTCAATATTCCCTTGTTCCGATACATTTAAGCTATTTATGGATGAAAAACTAATTTTCTGAAAGAGGCTTTATATGGCGGCTAGGGGCAAATATGGACCAAGCCCTATAAAATTTTGTGAATATATTTATATTTACATAATATTTTATTGTGCTGAATTTCATCGCGATATTTGTGTTTATTAGTTAATTTGGGACATTCAAGTAATTTTCTGAAGGGGACTTTGTATGGGAGCTAGGGTCAAATGGGGCCCGATCTTTATGAAATTTGGAAGGGTCATCAAAATTTCTATAAAACTTAGTTGTGCCGTATTTTATCGATATATCTGTATATTTAACATAATTATGAGCTCAGAAGCACTTTTCGGGGGGTTCTGTTCTATGGGTGCTAGGTGAAATAATGGACCGATTTTAACCACTTTCAATAGGCTTCGTCCTTGAGTCAAATAAAACGTGCGTGCCAAATTTCTCGAAATATCTAAAATTCCCACCTGTACCTTGTGCACAAGGTTTACATGGACAGCCAGACGGACGGACAGACGGACATAGCTTAATCGACTCAGAAAACGATTCTAAGGCGATTGGTATACTTTAAGGTGAATCTAGGATGTATGTTACAAACATCAGCACAAATCCAATCCCCACTAAAGTGGTGTAGGGTATAATTATTTCAGTGTACTAAAAATATTTTATTTAGCTGGACAAATTAAATTTTAGCTTGAAACTGGACAAGCATCAAAAAAGCTGGACAATCCAGCCAAGTCCAGCCAGGCTGGCAACCCTACCCCCATATAAGGCCCCTTCAGAAAATTTGTTTAACGCTCATTACTGGCATAAAACAATTATTATAACAATGAAATTTGACATAAGTTGATCGATCGATAATTAAATATGAATTTAACGCTCATTACTGGCTTAAAAATACGAGTATTGTGTTGAAATTCGACACATGAAGCCAAAATATCTCTATCAAACTTTATGTGTATCGGTATATAAATGACCCTACTCAACATATAAAGTGCCTTCCAAAAAATTACTTAAACGATAATTACTGGCTTAAAAATTCAGAATACAGAAAAGCGATGAAATTTGACACACATATTTTGTATACGTGTTAAAACCTCTCTACCAAATGTATTGAGGATCGGTCCATAAGAGTATCACTTTAACGATCTTTGCTAACATAAAGTTGTGAAATTCTGTATAAGAAACATTTATAGGAACGAAGATCTTCCTACCGAATTTCATGCGGAAAATGTCGGAAAGTTTTATTCGATGTAAAAATGTTTTGTGTGAACAAAACTGGTCTAAAAAAATTTATGAAAAACGGACAATTATTAACCCTATCTCTCATACAAAGTCTTCTTCGGTTAATTTGATGGCATAAGACATACGGTTTGATAGTGGGTATATGAGATTCGGCACAGCCAAATATAACACTGTCCGTCAACAAAAACGTTTAATGTGAAAAAAATGTGTACTAGATTTACCACACAAGACTCTCAGTGAAGCTTTTTTATTGATGGAAACCAGAGTAGGTAAAAATATCGCTAGCGATCGCTATTTTATTAATATCGCTCGTTTTAAAATTAAAATCGCGAGTTTTATTTTTTAACACACGAGCACAATTTTAATTCGAGTTTTTGTATTCTCTTCGTAAGCGATATTTACACGTTTTGGTTTTTTCAACTCGCTTGCGAGCGAGTGGAAAACGAGAATTCCCTTCGACACAAATCCTGAATTGGGACATTTGCTAGATGTGGTTTTATCAGTTCCATCAACACAGGCTTCTGTGGAAAGGGCATTTGGTGCAAAAATTAATGTAAAAGTTATGAAAAAATAGATTATAGATACAGTACATACTGTATGATGTTTTTTATAAAAATTATTAATATAACTTCATTTACAATAACACTGACAACTTTTTGCGCACAACCTCAACCAAATTCTTCCCTGCCAACAATTTGTATCCAAATTGTAACCATATCGTTACAGCTTAATGTTTAAAACAATCTAATTTGATATAATCTGAGTGAATGAAAAGTGACCCCGTTCGGAAGAAACTGTTCCACCTGTTTAATACTTACTTGATGTGCCCATTTCGTTTCAGTTTCAAGTCACTTTTTTATAACATAAAATTTCGTAAATGTTGTAAATTTCCAGTTTTAGCATAACAATAGAGAAGCTGGAAAGTGTTATGATATTATACTCTTTTATGTTATAAAAGCGACTTTATAATATTTTTTTATTTCTCCTTTATTATACTGTTTTGCACTCACTAATCTCTCACTGATGCTTATTTTATATTAAACTATGTTTTAGATATATTAAATTTTAAATTAACACAATTTATTACAAAATCTAAATTTCACAATATATCACACAACTGATCACAATGAAATAAATATATTTACTGAAATGTGCAAACACTTTTCCTTCTGAATTTTGAGAGCAAGAATGATTCTGCATTAAACTACCTTCTCAGAGTATTAAAAAGTGTTAGTTTTTGAAATTTTTATTCTATCTACTTATTATCATTTAATTTTGCTTTTGGTATATTAAAACGCACTAAAATTTAACAAAGTTATGATCAAAATTAGAAAGTACTGTATTTTTTTTTTGTAAATTTTTTAACTTAGCATTCAGAAACATAAATTTGAGCCTTTATAGTGACTATTCAGTTCATGTATCCAAAATTAAACTCAAATTTGCTGGCAGGGAAAGGGTAAACATGTAATAAAACCACAAGCAAATTCTTAGAAATTTAAAGGAACAAATAAACACCCTGCCAACAATTTCTATCCAAATTGTAACCATAACGTTACAGCTAAATGTTTAAAACAATCTAATTTGATATAATCTGAGTGAATAAAAAGTGACCCCGTTCGGAAGAAACTGTTCCGCCTGTTTAATACTTACTTGATGTGCCCATTTCGTTTCAGTTTCAAGTCACTTTTTTATAACATAAATTTTCGTAAATGTAGTAAATTTCCAGCTTTGCCATAACAATAGAGAAGCTGGAAAGTGTAATGATTTTATACTCTTTTATGTAATAAACGCGACTTTATAAATTTTTTTTATTTCTCCTTTATTATACTGTTTTGCACTCACAGAAACATAAAATTGAGCCTTTATAGTGACTATTCAGTTCATGTATCCAAAATTAAACTCAAATTTGCTGGCAGGGCATAAACATATGTATGCATGTATACTTGCATACATATATACATGCATACATACATGTATCCAAAATTAAACTCAAATTTGCTGGCTGGGAAAGGGTAAACATGTAATAAAACCTCAAGCAAATTCTTAGAAATTTAAAGGAACAAATAAACATAAACATATGTATGTATGTATGTATGTATGTATGTATGTATGTATGTATGTATGTATGTATGTATGTATGTATACATGCATACATATATACATGCATACATACATACATGCATACATACATACATACATACATACATACATACATACATACATACATACATACATACATACATACATACATACATACATACATACATACTTACATACATACATACATACATACATACATACATACATACATACATACCCTGCCAACAATTTCTATCCAAATTGTAACCATAACGTTACAGCTTAAAGTTTAAAACAATCTAATTTGATATAATCTGAGTAAATGAAAAGTGACCCCATTCTGAAGAAACTGTTCCACATGTTTAATACATACTTGATGTGTCCATTTCGTTTCAGTTTCAAGTCACTTTTTTATAACATAAAATTTCGTAAATGTAGTAAATTTCCAGTTTTTCCATAACAATAGAGAAGCTAGAAAGTCTTTTGATTTTACAGTCTTTTATGTTATAAAAGCGACTTTATAATATTTTTTTATTTCTCCTTTATTATACTGTTTTGCACTTACTAATCTCTCACTGATGTTTATTTTATATTAAACTATGTTTTAGATATATTAAATTTTAAATTAACACAATTTATAACAAAATCTAAATTTCACAATATATCACACAACTGATCACAATGAAATAAATATATTTACTGAAATGTGCTAACACTTCTCCTTCTGAATTTTGAGAGCAAGTGTATTAAAAAGTGTAAGTTTTTGAAATTTTTATTCTATCTACTTCTTATCGTTTAATTTTACTTTTGGTATATTAAAACGCACAAAAAACAAAATTATGATCAAAATTAGAAAGTAATGTATTTTGTTTTTGTAAATTTTTTAACTTAGTTGTGTCTACAAAATTATAAAACTCGCGATTAACTCGTTTCGAATCGCGAGCGAGTTCTATTTAACGCTCTTTTAATTTTCAACTCTTATCGCGAGTTTTATTTTTAAACACGCGAGTCAAAAAGATCTATTCGTGGAAAAATGAAATATTTAAATCGCTCGAATAAAACTCGCTCGCGAGCGAATTGAATTCGATCGCTATCCGTATTCTGATGGAAACACAGTAGCCGCTTGTGAGGAAGATTTGACGAAAAATATCAAACAAGCCTTAAAATTCAGCAATTTATTTCAGGTTCAATATTAGAACCAAAAGAAATCGTGATTTATTTTGAAGGCCAAATACCAAATGCATTCTGTTTTAAAATATTTCTTGTACTTAACTAGGAGTGTCCAAAATATTCTTTGTTAGTTTTAACGTTCATTCACTTCTGTAATATTTCGACAAATATTTTTTGTAGTAGTTCTCAAATTTGAAATAGTTGTATTGCTACTTAATCTTATAAACATATTTTTTTGTTTTACCAGCACTCAGGGGATGACCCCTACTTATGCCAAGCATTGTGCTTTAACTAGGAAGGAGGTTAGAGGGAGTAGTATTTGTGGACATTTATTTAAATCTCTTATATCGAAAGTGGCAGGAAATACTTCTGCAGGAAGTATATTCCACATACGAACAGTAAGGCTGAAGAATGAATTTTCCCTGTTGTGTGTTGTGCGGTCCACTGGCCAATCTACCACAAATGGGTGTGTTCTTAAAGAAAGACGTGTGTTACGCGTCTTCCTTAATTTCAGAAGAACACATTCCATTGTAGTATCGACAGTGAACTACACACCCCACGTTGCGACGGTGCACCAGTGAATCAATAGACTTGGATACCCTACTGTTATTAATAATTTAGTCTAGCGGACATCGCACTTAATTTTTATGCCCAGAACATCAAGAGTTTCCGGTTCCTTAATATTTACACCACCCATATTTATAGATGGAACAAAAATATCTGCCAAGCGTTTATGTGCTAAAAAACAACATTGAGTATTGCGAGAGCTTAAATCGATTCTGTTAACAAGACCCCATTCAGAGATTTTTATCAAGTCGTAATTAAGTGATTCATTCATATTGCGCCTCATTGCCCCAAACTCTAGAGGGCTTGACCCATAATTGAATTAATAAGAATGTCAGATACTGCTGTCATCCGCAAAAGTGTAGATAGAGTTGGAAGTTCGACATAGAAGGTCATTTACAAAGATAAGAAATAGTGTAGGGGAAAAAATGGAGCTTTGCGGTACCCTTGAACTTGTTGAATGAGATCTCATCTATAACAACTCGTAAAGTGCGATCTCTGAGAAAGCTCGAAATAAATCGAAAGATGTTATTACCGACACCAAATGCAATTATATTTGATACAAGTTCACCATGCCAAATTCTATCAAACGCCTTTGAAATATCTAGAGCCACCGCTTTACTTTCGCCAAAAAGGTAAATGGAATGACACCATTTCTCCGAAAGGAAGACTTGTAAGACTCCCTAGAGCGACCTCTTGGAAAGTCATACTGGCGGTCGTTAAGTAAATGGTTGGTCTATAAATACTTGACAAGATGGAAATTGGCATACTGGCGGTAATTTTCAGGGTTATTAGCATCTCTCTTTTAGGAATTGGCGTTACATTAGTAATTATCCACCATGCAGGAAATTTGCCGGCATGGTATAAAATGCTGAAAAGTTTATCTAATGGACGAGCTGGAGACCTTGGAGACCCCATTTGAATAAAATATAAAAATTCTTATATCTGAGAAACTATTAGAGCTAGAATCTTTAAAGTTTACTTTTACCTTTGAATTTAGAGTATAAGGGGCGGACTTTCAATGGGGGACTTGACACATCCCACATGAATAAAATACAAAAAATTGTTTATCTAGGAAAATAATAGAACTAGATTCATAAAATTTTGAATAAATTCCTTTAATATTCATCTGAACATTTTATAGGAAAAGGGCGGACTCTAATCTGGGGAGTTTGAAATTAAAAAAAAATCGTATATGTAAGAAACTATTAGAGCTAGAATCTTCAAATTTGAAATTTCGCATATCTTGGTAACTATTAGATTATTCAAAATTTTCATAGAGAGAAAGCTATGTAACATATTGTAAATCTCTCTTCAAAATCGTAAATTCGGGTGCTTTATATTGCTTTTAGGGTAGCAAAGCACACTGGATATAACTAGTTCAAATTATAAAGAATCTTATTTAATTAACACTATTATTTATATATTAATAACTAGATATATTTGTTTTCCTTATCTTCTGTCCAAAACATAAATTATTATGGCTATATTATTTAAATTATTTATGGCTATATTCTGACTGAACACTAAATTTGCTCAAAAAGCTCGTTTGTATTTATTATTTGGCTTGCGAATAGTATGATTGAAAATGTTTAAGTTCTAAGTCAATTTAGCTATATATGTGCGTCCTCGCCCGACTAAAATCTCTTACATGTTTTTCATTTCCGGCTATTTCTGATTTTAGAAGACCCCAATTTGTGCACTTTACTTTGGACCACTTTTTTCTTTTAAAAATTTAATAAAAAATATTAATTTTTTAAAATCAAATTTTTTTAAAATTTCATTTGCATATTTATCATTATGTAATAAGTAACAAACACAATATTTTTTGTTGTTTTTGTAAAAATTGCATTTTGTAAAAATTACATTTTTAAAATTGAACAAGTAAGAGTGCTATATTCGGCTGTGCCGAAAAATGTAAAAATTACATTTTTAAAATTGAACAAGTAAGAGTGCTATATTCGGCTGTGCTGAATCTTATATACCCTTCACCATGGTGTATTTTAAACATATTAGTGTTATAAATTTTTTCCCGACTACATTAATATTACACCAAAAGCAAAACAAAATGAACAACAACGCTAAACGAAATAATAAAAAAAAATACACAAGGCATCTAAACCAACAGACATCTAAACATACATAACGAAAAACACAGAAAAACAAAAACAAATAAACAACGCAATAAAACCAACCTACATCCAAATACACCACCAGAATTCACAAAACAAAATACACAACTCAATGACGCATGACAAAGCATGAAAAAATATGAAATTTTTTGATCAAATTTTCAGAGGTTGTCTCGGATTTTTGCTCATTTTTCCGTTATTTACCGACCGATTTTGCTGATTTTAAATAGCGAACTTCTGGAAAGCATGTCTAACAGAAATGTTGAACTAAAAACTGATTTCATCAGACAGACAGACGGTCATGGCTTAATCGACTCCGCTCTCTATAAGGATCCAGAATTTATATACTTTATAGGGTCGGAAAATTATATTATAGAAATTACAAACGGAATGACAATATTATATATACCCTTCTTACGAAGGTGGAGGGTATAAAAATAATAAACATTGGAAAGAAATAGATTTTGTGTACTTCACAATATTACCTATAAAACCGTAGTTATATTTTGCTTGTATCTTCAGACAATGCTTCAATGCTTCTTAATTTGAACTTTCTTTTTTAAAGGTTCTATGAACATTTAATTCATTATTTTAAATTAATTCTTTTGTTTTGAAAACACATATGTTTTTTTTTCTTTTTAAAGAAAAATAAATTAATTTATTTTGACACAATCCAAACACTTTTTATATAATTATATATAATTATAATTATAGTAGGGCGAGACCGACCTTATAAAAATAGATTGTGATTTAGTGTTCATAATAAAGCATTTAAGTTGAATTGTACCTTGCCTCAGATATGTTAGGTTAGTTTAGGTTGATAGTAGGATGTAAACTACACACCTAGGCCATTATCTGGCCTGTTGTGTCCTCCTTATCAGAAAAAAAGGAACTGAATAAATTATTTTTGAGTTTTCAGAAACTCAGTTTCCTGAACGTAACTCCTTAGAATCTTCCAATTTGTGTTAGTCAGGAATGATTTACCTGAATAACATCACTTCCAAAATACTTGGATCTAACTTGGACGAATGCCTGGCAGTGGCAAAGAAAGTGCTGCAGATTTTCAATGTCCTCTCCACATGCTTTTACATACGTCTGAATCTGCAAGTTCAATTTTGCATAGATGTGGTAAACCTGTTTGTCCACTCAGAATACGTTCCATCACACTAACTTCAAACTTGCTCATTTTGAGGAGGTTTTTCGTCTTGCTCTCATCTGGGTCACTACCATAGGATCCTCGTGGTTCTGTTTAATTATTCCAAGAGGCCTTAAGGAATTCTCTAACCCATATTTGTTTGTTGTGTCGAATAGTTTTGCGTTTGTCAGGCTAACTGCCTCGAGCTCCCTTCAGTTTAAAGCAAAAACATTCGACTACTCCCGAGTAGGTTGGTACCCATATGATGTGTACCTTACCTCTGAGAGAGAATTCAGTTAAAGCTTTCTTACAATCCAATACGGTTGTAAATTTAGTTTTATCACCTGATATCGCCCTGATTGCATTCTGGCTGTCGGTAAACATATAAAGCGCTGTAGGCCCCATGTTCATTCTAATCCAATTTACGCAATCCGTTATTGCTTGTACTTCTGCCTAGAAGCTTGTGTTTTTATTTGGTAAACGGTGATATATTTCTGCTTCTGAATCTTCAATATAGAACTCCAGCCCCACTTTATCCTCCAATTTAGAGCCATTCGTGTCCTGTTGGGACGAGAAAACATAAGCTCTTGAGACATAAGATACATTTTCTTGATTGACCCTGTATCAGCGTAGAAAAGTTAGAAATTTACGTGATTTAATAGAGAAACTTTGTTGCGAATTTCCAAGGTTCCTGGATTAAAGGTGTAGGTATCTTACCTGTGTTAATTTAAGCCATTAGAGCGTCGGTAGCCGTCTCACTCCGATGGAGGTTTATTTGGATAACCTCAATCATTGTCATCCATTTAAACTTTCTTCCAGAGAGTTAGTGATCACTTTCCCGCTCGTTGGATTTGACTCCTCCAGATACCCTGAAGTGGCTATTAATGCAGTGGGTTCCATTGATGGCACTACATTGTCCTTATCAGCATAAGAAGGGCAGTCATGTTAATCAACACATTCCTAATTTTGAACAGCACTGATGTTCTGTCTTCTGTCTTCCTCTTCACTTGTAGGATTTGACTCCTCAAAATTACCTGTGCTTGCCAATGATGCTTTGGGTTTCGCCTTAGGTGTTTTAGTGTCCTTTTCGGGATCGGTTTTGCAAGTCCTTTTAATCGGCGCCTCGCCAGTTTTGGAAAAGGCAGCACCACTTTCTTTTGGCGAGTTAGTGGTACCTTCCTCGCTTTTAGAATTTGACTCCATAACGTTATCAGTAGTGATGCTGTGGTCTTAGATATTTTAGTGTCCTTTTCGAGGCTTGTTGTAACAGCCCTTCCAATCGTCACCTTTCCAATTTTGAATGTGACAGCTTTAGAGGCTATGTAAGCCCTACCTTTATTCTTGACAAGACTACCCATGGATTTCTGGTCGATACCTATTACAAATAAAGTTCCCCCAGGTTCTTCTTTCTGTGAAAGACGTCCCATTTTGCCAAGGTTAGCTCAGCTCAGATATACTTAAGTCATTTCTTGTTGCATAAAATTGTGGACACTTAAGTAAAATTTTGAACTGTGTTTTTATGGGGGCTAGGGTCAAATGAGATCCTTTAATTTTAAAATTTATGAGGGTCTTCAATGTTTGTATAGAACTTGGTTTTGCAGCATTTTGTAGAGATACGAGTATATTGGATTTATTTGACATAGCTTAATCGACAAAAAAATATTACCTCCCCACTAAACTGATGTAGGGTATAAATCCAGGATCGGCTGACATATACTTCTACATTTGTATAGGTGAAAGAGCGAAAAAAAAAACAAATAATGAGAAATCATTGTACTCGCATCTCCACAAAAAAGCATATATGGAAAACTGAAATTTAGAAATAATCTTAATCTAACACAAAACTAATATTCTTTGTGTATTTTATTTTATTTGTGTTTTTTTTTACTTTATTATTTCTTTATTGCATCTTTCTTATACAGAAATTTACAATAAGTATTAAAATCTTAACCTAAATTATAACTAACGTTGTTATTGCCAATGCATTTTCAACCAAAGTTCTCGATAATTTGATTATCTGGCAAAATCCAATGTTTCCGTTCTTCTCAGTCGTCTATGACCCTCAAATAGGGTTGTCAGCCTGGCTGGACTTGGCTGGATTGTCCAGCTTTTTTGGTGCTTGTCCAGTTTCAAGCTAAAATTTAATTTGTCCAGCCAAATATACAATTTTTAGTATACTACAATAACTTGTCAATAATTTTTATGTTGTACTTACTTTTGTTTTTAGTATTTATGTGACAGACTTAACCGAAAAAATGTAAGTTTAGATAATTAAATTGTAAAGAATGCAATAAATTCATTTAATTGTAATATTTTGTAATAATACATAAAGTCTCTGTTTTAAATATTTTACTACTACCTTTTGGTGCACTGATGAGCTTAAAATCACTTTATGGGGCGAACAAATCTTGTCCGTCCTTCCGTTAATTTTTATAGGAACTTCTTATAAATCACTTATGGTACATATATGAAAAAACCATTCCAATTTTTATGAAATTTGGTGGGAGTAAGTTAAGTCCACAAAATTAAATTTAAAATTGAAAGTAAAAATGCAATTTCTAGACCTACTTAAAATTCTGTATAAACAGATGCTGTGATAATAAGTCGAAATTCTGAGATAAACCAAAATATATTAATTAGTATAAATCTAACTAATATTCTTAAGTAACATAGCTAAGGAAAATAAAACAAAATACAAAAGTTGTAATAACATTTAAAATCGTACGACGATCAATAATCGCGATACATGCAAATATTTGATACCTTTGGCTTCAACTATATCATTGGGACCGCGACTTTTAGTTCCTTATTTAGATTTTATGGATAAAGCTGAAAACGAGGTTTTATTTTATTTTGTTAAGTTCTTAATTTTAGCCACTTCTTCTGCGAATGTGGATGATTGTCTTTACACAGGTAAATAGCTCTGATGTTATGGATACAATGCTTACATTCGCTACACGTTATTATAATTGGTCAAATATACCCCATAAAGTCTCTTAACTCATATTTCGAAAGAAATCGTCAAATCTGTGCTCCAAAAAGTCCTATACCGAGTTTTTCTTAAATTGCGCTAAAGCGCGTAAACAATTGAGTAATTTTTCAAAATATTTATTAAATATATTAGTAAACAAATCCGCGAAGATGCATATTTTTCTAAAGTATCGCTATATGTCAAAATAACAGCAAAATTAATATGTATTTTTGTTATTCTGAAAACTTTGTAGAAATTCGGATATATGGTCAAAACAAATATTATTAACAAATTATATTTTATAGAATTTTTGGTTATGGGATGTCAAATAGTATATTTGCATAAAAAGTCCAGAGATATAGGCGTATCAGAGATATTGGTGTATCACTGTTAAATTATTTATACAAAACCAACATTAACATTTTCTCAGTTGTTTTATGTCCAGTTTTTTTTTGTTTTGTCCTTTTTTTTACAACCCAATGTCCAGCTTTTTGTGAATCGGAATCTGGCAACCCTACCCTCAAATGACAGCAACTCCCTGGCAAGGGGGTTTGGGTGATCCATTAGTTTTGACAAGTAGGTTAAACAAGAGAATTTGATCTCCTCGCGTATTATGGGGACATTGAGATCCCTATGAATATTACGAATGTACCACGGAGCAACTGTTATTTACCTTAAGAGTGCTGACTGCTTTCTTTGTAATTTTTCAACATTAGATGAGGAGGCTGTATAGCCATATCGGTTTTATAACTGTTTTGTACAAAAGCACTTTGTATTCCAAGTCTAGAGCTGACCGTGGTCCAATTAGCCAGTACATTTGAGCTGACTTTAATTTTATTTGTGTAACCTTGGCTTCAATGTGGTGAGTCCATGTAAAGCGGCGATTAAGGTGGATACCAAGATATCTCACATGGCTTTGTTCAGGAATTTTTATATTGTTTATATATACGGGAGGACAATTTTCTCGTCTTAAGGTAAATGTAACGTGAGTACATTTTGTTGCATTGTCCTTTATTTTCCATTTGTCCAGCCACTTTTCCAATTCGCCGATGTGAAGCTGGAGTTGTTCAGAAGCTATTGAAGGGTTATCATGTATGCTTACAAAAGCGGTATCATCCGCAAATGTAGATGTGTGAGTAATTTTGTATATTAGTCCATCGTGCCAGACTTTATCGAAAGCTTGAGAAATATCTATGAATAATGCTGAGCAATATTGCTTGCTCTCGAAGGCCTTCAGAATAAGAGTAGTTTTTCGATGTACTTGTTCGATAGAACTGTGTATGCGCAATATAAAGTTAGAAGATTTATATTGCGCATATAAAGGTCTTCTGGCCTTATTTAATTGTTGGATGTGTATATATGCTGCACATCCGCGATAGTTAGCAGTGTGATTTTGACCACAG
The DNA here is from genome assembly GCF_022045245.1 of Lucilia cuprina. Lineage (NCBI taxonomy): Eukaryota > Metazoa > Arthropoda > Insecta > Diptera > Calliphoridae > Lucilia > Lucilia cuprina. The sequence goes on along the minus strand of NC_060952.1, from coordinate 61,749,953 downwards.
TTACATTGGGCTTGAGTGATCTTCCTTATCATTAATGGTTTTTATAGTGTTAATATTGTTATTGATACTATTTGTGATATTGTTCACATTAGCATTACTTTTTTCATTAACCATTGTATCAGTTGTTTGTTTTTCTATTTTTTCTTCTGCGTTGTCTTCCACACAATTTTCTTGTTTTGGCGCACTTGAGAGAGGAGATCTCTCGTTTGTTGTTTTTGAATCTGTTGTTTGTTTATTTATTTTTTCTTTTGCGCTATTATCTTCACAATTGTGTTGTTTTGAAGCACTTGAAAAAGAAGATCTCTCATTTGTTGTTGTTTTTACACTTAAGTAATTTTTATAATTTTTTGGATCATAAATATTGTTGTTGTATAGAGAGCTCATAACAAAGTATGCATTTTTTCCATTGCTACTGAGCCTCCTTTCACTTATTGGAGAGTTAGAGAAACTCGTGCACAATAACACAAACACTACACTTTTTTTTTAATGTTTTGTTATTATTATTTTTCAGTTTTTTATACTTTTTGTTTTGCTAAAATTTGTTATTGTTAAAAATTGCATTAACGAAAACGACAATTTATTTGAATTTAATGTATTTTTAATATTTAAATATATATAAGTATGTATTTAATTAGCGTCCATTCGCTGTACTTATCTTTTTTATATTTTAATTAAGATTTTATGTTTACAATGTTATTTTCTAGTGAGAGCGATTTAAAAGACGTCTATCCACTATGAGATCAAACAAATACCAAATTGTGGTGAAAGAAAAACATTTTAAAAAGTTAATATTTCTAAAAACTACTAAATATGTAGTATAGATGCTAAAAAAGTACAAAAATAATTAGTATTATCCATCTCTTCATTAATATGTTTTCGTTCATTTTCATTGCAAAAGCAAGAAACGAGCGACGACACAACCTTCTTCTATGATTACTCGAATGAGCCGGAATTGTGTTTTCTATGCGTGTAGTAGCCTGGGTAAATTTAGTAACGGCCAAAATACACTGTGTATAGGAGTTGCCTATCGTGGGTATAAATACATTTTAATGAAAAGCATGTAAAAATAATGGCCCGAAAACACAAACAAGAAAAGTCGCCTTAGTTTTAGGGCAATATTGCATTATGAACTAAGACCCAATAAGTGAAATAAAAGCCGGACGGACGAACGGGCATAGCTTAATCGAATCAGAAAACGATTCTAAGCCGGTTCTAATGTATACTAAGCCGACTAATATACTTTAATTTAGTTAGATCAAACCGCACCTCACGATTTGGACTTTTTATGCCATAATTACGTCAAACCTACTATTATCTGTATTATATAAGTTTTATATAAGTGTAAATGACACTGCAGATTTTAGTAAAAAAACACTGCAGTTTATGAATAATAAAGATTCTACTTTTCTAGTTGTTAAATATATCAATGTTAATGAAAAATTAATGGACTGAATATTTAATGTTAATGCAAAATTAATGCATTAATTTCAATGGTATGTAATGTTAATGTAAAATTAATGCATTTAATTCAAAAATATTTAATTTTAATGCAAATTTATTGCACTAAATTTAATGTTAATGCAATATTTTTATATCATTTATATTTTTTTATTATTAGGTGAGAAACCATAAAAGGGAACTTTTTCGTTTTTTAAAAAGTACTTTTGAATATTCTATAATATTGAACCAAAGAACATTAAATTAAATATGTAGATTCGAAATTAGGTGAGAACACATCAAAAGGAACTTTTTGGTACTTTTTCGTTTTTCAAAAGGTATTTTTGGAGTTTTCTATAATAATGAGCCCGGATTAGACGAGAACAAATCAATGGGAATTTTTTGTTCTGCAAAAGGTACTTTTTGAATTTTCTATAATATTGAACCTAGATATATGAAATTACATGTGTAGAGTCGAATTAGGTGAGAACCGGAAAAAGTGTACATATTGGTACTTTTTTTTTTTTAAGGTACTATTTAAAGTTTCTATAACATTGAATCTAGAAACATAAAATTAAGTATGTAGAACCCAAAGTAAGTGACTCTCTCTTTCTCTTTAACCACAATGATCTGACGCTTCTCTGAATCGAAAAAAGCTTATTTTTAGATATTGGCTATTAAAAGCAAAGAGAGAGAGTAAATGTACTCTCACTTTATCCACAAAGTAAGAATGTACTTCTGTAGATCTCAAACTCTTTTCTTAGCAACCGCAGGCAGATCCTTTGGAAACCGGAATTTTTTCATGGATTTAGCTGCAATGACCGACAATCAGAAGCATTTATCTAGAATTTTTAAGGACAAGATCATACAATGCTTAGAATGTTGTCGTACCTGCCTCTCTCTTGATCTCCAACGTGTCACTATATGGCAAATTTTTGTATCACAACCACCGGCAGATATATGCTTTAAAAGTCCTGATCTTATCATGGATTAGCCACATGATCTAACTATCAGAAGCTGTACGCTTCATTGAATAAAAAACTAAGTTTTTAAATGCAGAGAGAGAACAGAGAGAGCCCAATTTTTTAATGAGAATTAACCCCAAAATAAGTGATATAAAAGATAAAATGATAAATAACCCCAATTTTATTATTTTAAAAATAAAAGTCCCTTTTTCAAACATTGTTTTAGAAAAAAATAGTTTTTGAAAATAATATTTTTGTTCTTTACTTCTCTGATTTCTTGAAAAAATTAAAAAAAAACAAATTCGTATTCTACTCGGATCCACTTTTCAGGAAAATAGTATAGATAAAAATCCATACAATTTTGGATTTAATTTATTTATTTCTGAACATTATTTTTTACTTTTAATTTATTAATGAATGAATGAAAGTTGTTATTTACCACCTTATTTTGTGAAACACTTCACCTTGCGTTGAAAATATTTATATATAAAATTTATATATAAAATAAAGTGAAGTGAGGGAAAGGGATTTACATAATAACCCCCTTAATTTTTCTATATAAAAATCATATTATTCGTAAAATTGTTAAAATTATGAGAGCATTAGTAAATGCACATGCAACAGTATTGTGTAATGCTAAAAAAGTTGCGTAAAGCTGTACATACAATTGGGACGAACGACAAATTTTTAGGAACGAATTTTCGTCCCCAGATATTGAAAACACTAAAGTATATGAAAATGCGTACAATCAATACATATGACGAAATTCGTCATACGTAACGAACTGTGCAATATGTTTATTTCTATTTCTTACGCAGACGACCGACGAATTAATTGGGGAAAATTGTTTTAAGACCAATTCCGGTAGACCAAATACAATATTATGACAATACAATATTATGTTCGAATATTCGAAGTTATGTTCGAAAATTTTTTATTTTCTTAAAATAATCTATGGATCATAAAAACTAAAAATAAAATTTTCGAAAAGTCGAACTTAACTTCGAAAAATTGTTAAACCCATTAAAACCAGTTCTGGTGGCCCGAATTGTCTGAAATTGCATTTGGAGTACACTTGATGACACTACAATGATATGTTAAAATATTTTAAATTAAGTTTGAAAATTCGAGGTAATGTTCGAAAAAAATTTGAAGCTGTTAAAATAATCTCAAAATTTGAGATATTCACAAAAATATAATTTTAGTTCTTTTCGAGGAAAATTTCTTACATTTTCTAATTTCGAAATAATGTTTGATTAAATTTTAAAACTTTTAAAATTATCTCAAAATCGTGGAGATTCACAAAAATATAATTTTTGTATATTTTTCTTACATTTTTCAATTTGGAACAAACAAACTTTAAAACGAATTCGCAGTATGAATAATTTGAATGTGTTCCATTCGACGAATTTACGCAACGAATTGTTGTCGACTAGTTCGTCAAACATCGAATGCCGAACTTTTCATAAAATGTATATTTATCATATTTTTACATCATCAAAAAGTTTTAAAAATTTGATTACAGAATTATCATACATCCTGGCTGTACAATAAATTTCCGATTACATAGGTACAAAACGCCCTTTTAACAGTTTGTTTTTTCGGCTGATTGAAACTGATTTGAACTGTTATTTAGAAAGTGAAACATTTAATTTGAATTATCTAGTTTCGATTAAAAATCTTTGATTTCATTTGTAGCATCGAAATTTTCTAGGTCCTTATTCTCAAACGATCTAGACAGTCAGTCTCTTGAAAGAACGATGGGTTATAAGGTTCGCTTTAGAAAATGACTTACGTTCATAATAAGCTTAAAACTAGTATTTTTATGAAATTATAATTGAATTTTTTTATGAAACAAAATTTAATTTAAATCGCAAATTGAAATTTGCGAATTGTGCTAAGTATTGTAAAATTTAAAAAATAAAATTCATTTTCATTTCGATACATATTTAAAACAAAAATTTGATCACCTTGGATCATAATATGATTATGTATAACAATATTATGATATATACAAAAATATCATGATAAAATATTTTAACGGATTTCATAATGAGAAATCGTTTAAAAACCAAAAATAAAAGTATTAAGATACAGTGACTTCCACAACTGTTCACAAAAACACAACATTATTTGAAGTATAAAAAATTTTTCCAGCAACATAAAAATTTCATCTTTATATTTTTAAAAAAAGAGTAAAAAATGTAATCATGTTTTTGTGAACACTATAGTAACCCTACGTATATGTGAACATTTTCTATTTTCCGCATGGATATAGCAACATTTATTGTAGCAAACTTTTGATAGGATTAAGAATCTTTTGCATGTTTTTAATAAAGTTTTATTAAAAATATGTGTTAATTTTAGCTCATTCTTCATTTATCGTCACTTAATGATTTTTTAGGTTATGGGGTATTGAAAATTTCATTATTTTGGTATATTTGTGATTATTTGAAAAATTTTTGGTTCGATTTCGCCTTGTTTATTGTTGAGGACAATTCAAACAGTTAATATAGTTTTCCTCAATATATTAGATGGTTATACAAATCTTTTGTTTTAGGTCATCGTCCTACATAATGAAGGTTTAGTGTGGTTTACACTAAAGGTTTTAAGGAATTGACAGGTAAGAACCCCTTGAAGTGTCTACATAGAGGATTGTTTTCAATATTTTTTTTCAAGATTCTTAACTCTTCTCTATGAAACCAAACTCATATCAATAACAATTATTAGCACTATTAGTATTTCTTTAGGTGGAGCTTTCCCATGAGTCCCACTAACTGTAAATGTGACCAACAGGTCTGTACATGATCAATAATCCAAGGGACGAAGTCTATTGAAAGTGGTTAAGATCGGTCCATTATTTCAACTAGCCCCCATACAACTGAACCACTGAATAGGGCTTGTAAACCTTGTAATCAAAATCATATAAAAGTGCTCTTTGTAAAACAAATATCCATGCCAAATTATTCGTGATTTTACCAATAACTCCTGTTTTGTTGTTTTTTTCTTGTTAGAACAATTTGATACACGTCTATGTAAGAATAACATAAAATCACTTAATTCGGTTTTGCTGTAGGTGTCACAGCTTCGATGGAATTCATGCTTCAGTGGAATTCATGATATCTAAACAAAAAAATTAAATATATTTACCTCATCGTCAAAATCCTGAACAAGATTATCCATTTTATCACTTAATTCGTCTAAAATGGGATTAGCAGAATTGTTCGATGTGACGTCGCTTAAAAAGGCAAATAAATTATCTAAATCAACAGATTCATTATTTAAGTTATCATTCGAGTCATGACTTTTTCCCGAAGGGGAAAGATTATTATTTATCCTTAAACCATTAATTTGATCAGCCATATGTGACAGAGCTTTCATTTCTTCTTGGACCATTCTGAAAACAAAAAAGTTATGAAAATTAGAAATCAAATGGTAATATATTACAACCAATCCTGATAAATCCTAATATATATTATCTCTTTGTAAGTCTGTTCGTTTTTTTGTCAATTATGCCTATTATGGCTAGATCGATTTTCTTGAAATTTGAATAGATCTATCCTTGATCTATATCGTTTTTCAAAACTTCGACTAGAAGGGCAAAAGCCAAAATATACTCCATTAAGTTTTTAAGCGTTCTGAAATAAGAATTAGCACAGCACTGGTACGAAAGTTGGACCATAAAGGACAAAAAATAGGACAATAGGGAAAAACAGGCAAAATTAGTACTTGTGTACTTCGAGAATAATTTTTGTCTGTTTTACATACGCTTTTTATAGCATCTGTGATATGCGTATTTGCAAGCAATATGCAGTTGCGGCAAAAGAAGCCAATCATTTGTTACAACGGGCTCTATAAATACCGAAATTTACATCAAGGAATGTTTAAAAAAGGCTGCTTCCATTCATAAGACTTCATAATGTGTCCACTTATTTTGGCCTGACTTGGCATCCTGTCACTATGGTAAACTAGCCCTTGAGTGGTACAAGAACAATAATGTGGTATTTGTACCAAGAGAGGCAAATCCTCCAAACTGCCCGGAGCTAAGGCCAGTGGAGAGATATTGGGCTCTTGTTAAAAGAGAATTGAAGAGTACAAAAAAGGTGTCCAAAAGTGTGGTAGATTTAAAAGGAGATGGACTACATGTTCGAGCAAAGTGACAGAAAGCACTATAAAAACGTTAATGGAAGGGTTTCCGAAAAGGGTTCAAAATTTCATCACTAGTGATTAAAACTATAAAATATTTTTTTTTTTTTTTGTAAATTGTAATAATAATTTGAATCAAATAAAAAAAAATAAAGCTGTAAGTTTAGTGGTTTCTTTTTTATAAACATATATGTGTGTTAAGAATTTTTCGATCTCACTCCTTAGATATAACTATATGTTCAGAAGAGCTTATAAACGAAATTCAGGATTGGAGAGTTTCGGACGAGCACTCTGATTCTGATTCTTTTCTGATCATCGGTACATAAGATTTAAAATATTAAGATCACAATGAAACTCCTAATGTACTCCCATTTCCCACCCGGTATATCGAATAACATAGATGGACCGATTTTGGAGGAAGGAGAGGCTAACAAGGAAATTGTAATTACATCTGATATTGTTAAAGGGGCAATTAAGAGCTACGCTCCCTATAAAGCTGCAGGGACGGATGGCATTTTCCCGGCACTCTTACAGATGGAAGCGGGACTGGTTTCCGTACATCTGTCTCAGATATTTACTACATGCTTGAAATTCACATATACGCCCATTAAATGACAGGATGCAAGGGTAATATTTATACCTAAGCCAGGGAAACCTAGTTATGCGACACCTAAGTCTTATCGACCTATAAGTCTTACACCTTTCTACTTAAAACCTCGAAACGGATAGTCGATAGTATGGTTAAAAACAGTATCCCCGAAAAGGACCTAAAATTCGGTGGAAACCGCCTTAAACGAAGTTGTCCCCTACATATACACTGACGGTATGTATTGACATCGAAGGCGCCTTCAATAACGTGCACACTGATACTCTTATAAAATCCTAGTCCAGTTTTATGTTGACCGGGTGCTCCGCAACAGGATCAACCACATGCTAAGGAATAGATGGATAAGCTGCTATACAACTATCAGGAAAAAAGTATTTCGCGGTATACCACATGGTGGCATTTTGTCACTTTACTCTGGGTTACCACGATTAATAGCCTCCTAAGGACCATAACCGAGAAAGGACTTAGGCATGTCTGCTATGCAGACGAAGTCGTAATACTTTTAAAGGAAAGGGATCCAAATTACTTGTGTAGAAGAGCTGAGGGGCTCTGAATACGGCCTTAAGCTGGGCTCAACCGAGAGGCCTCAATGTTAACCTGGCAAAAACGGAAATCTGTCTTTTCAGAAGAACGTCTTATTTTTTTCTACGTTCCATCAATGCTATCAAGGAATCGAAAGAATTCGCTGCATTAGGTTGTTTGGAATAAGCGCTGTTGCCAGAAGCAGAAATGTGTGCAAATGGATCAACATTTGGGTTAAGGAAGGATCTTGGAGGAATATTCTCAGAATCTGCCGCGAAGCTAAATTTTGTCCTGGAAGAGATTAACAGATGTCAAACTAGTTGAGCGGTCTTGATACAGAGTGCATAACTTTTGGTTTTGTATCATTATTACCCTGAAGATATTTCCAAATTGCCTAAAAATGTTGCTGCACAATTTGTATTTTGTCAAATATTCATCTATTAATCCAATAATGCCTAGATTTTATTTTTCCCCCATAATATATATACAAATTTGTAAACGTTAAAATTATTCTTTCTTGATTTTATTTTAAAAAATAATTAGTTTTTGTTATCAACCTAAAATTAACGAGTTAAGATTAAATTATAGATTTAATTTCTAGTTAAAGCATTCTCATGTGAAAACTATGTATAAAATTATGTATATACTAATAAATAATAAAATAAAATTAAAACTTGTTAAAACACTCAAATGTTTAACTTACTTTGGCCAATTTTAAGGACCGTACGCGAAATTGCTGTTATCCACAAAAAACTGCAATTTTTCCAAAAAAATTGAAGCACTTTTAATTTAGAATTTTGTTCAATTTTCATGAACTGGAAACAAAATTTTTTGTTAATTTATTGACATTTCATTTTTGTTGTTGTTGAATTTTATTTTACAAACAGAGTTTCAATTTTTGGTATTGAAAATTCAAACAAATTTAAAATTGTAATTTTTTATAAAACTCTGTGTGTTTAGAATGCACCAATACAAATACATTTTTGTTACCAACACATATTTAGAGTTAGGTACTTTTTTACTACCACATGCTTAGAGTTAGGTATTACTGTCAAAGAGTCGGACTACTTGTTATACTTTGTTTACAGTGTAAATTTTACACCTTTCAGAACAAGTTAAGAATTTTGGCATCAACTTGTTAGAGCATATTTTTGCATATTTTACCCATAAAAGCTTAATATATGAATTAAAACAAAATTGATGAACTTCATTAAATTTTCGCAATCATATGTAACATATTGTTCATCTGCAATACTATTGCAGTTAGAATTTTCAAAATCGCTAAGTGGGTTTTTTAATTTATACTAAAGCCTAAAACAAAAAATATTAGCATAGTAATTATTTTTAAAATAAAAACTATATATTAAATTTTAACAAGTGATAAAAATAATCATTAATGTATTGTTTTAGAATTGAAATGAAATATATTGTCATCAAATGAAATTATAATAAACCTTTAGGAAAAATTGCATAATTTAATAACTAAATAATTATTTGTTTTGATTATTATGTATATAATTTCGATTGGGGTAGCGAGGCACACCGGGTATTAGATAGTGTTTAATATAATTTTTAAGTTTAAAAAAGTATCAGTCGAAGAACAAAAAAGTACCGAAAAATCTATTTATTATTAAATATGTTGGTGTTTCTAAATCTAAATTTTTTATAAAATCGAATAAATTGTTATATTTTCATATGCATACGTTAAAACATATGCATAACGTAAAACGAAAACGATGTTGTATAAAAAAGTACCAAAATGAAAAAAACTTATGAAGAAGTCAAACATATTTGTTGAATGTTACCAAACAACAATTTTTACCCGTTAATTTCCTCAAGGGAATGAATTTTAAAAAATTAACAGACACCTGTATGCTTATTTTTTAAGCGAACGATAAGCTTTAAACCTTTTCTGGTTTAAAAAGTATACTTTTTTAGTTTTGTTCTTAAAAACAAAAAGGAGCCAGTGAGAATTAAAAACTTCGGTTTTTTAATTAAATGTTCTAATCGCTACACCACTGCTTAGGGCTGATCCGATCGGGATAAAATTTGCCGTGAGCATAGCCAAGTAGTATTTGAGTTTAAGTTTTGAAGATGAACCCTGCAGATGCCCCAGAGACGGCGCTGTGGCAGCTCATAGTAGGGTACCTACGACATGTAAAATTTTTAAACTCATGCCATTTTTTTGTTTTTCATATAAATACAAGGATTTTTATATTTTCTGAACGAGATCTTCTCCACCAGATCTTGCAAAAACATGCTTGGACATACTACTTATATAAATTTAGTGATACAAAATTTACCATGCCTTGGTCCGCGTTTTTTGAATACCGGTCGTAATTTTGGACCTAATGGACTCAATTTTTTCTTGTTAGTTAGACAAAATTTCCAATAATATATAAAAAATTCAGATCAATATCATTTACAGATCCAAAAATATACATTTTTTAATTTATAAATTCAAAAAATTTTAGATTTTTGCCGTTTTTTTGTCAAAAATGTGTCATAACTCTTTTATTAATAAAATAAAATTTTCTTTAAGAACATATAACAATTTTATAGTTTTCTAAAAGGTATCTCTACGCAGAACGCTTTGGCGTAAAATACTTGTCCTATTTTTTGAATATGACCTATTTTTTCTCAAAACTTCAACTTTGGGCGACATGTTCTAAAATCCCAAAGCTAGGATCAGAAAAGTGAAAGCAGTTTTGGAAACCTTAATATGTTTTCTATTTATTCCAAAAGTATTTTCGCAGCCCTGAAGGAAATGTGGACCCTATTGGCAAAAAAGTAAAAAAATGCCATTTTTGGGATTTTCGTTCCTATTTTTGGGAATTGCGGGATGCCCTTTGAACTTTTCATTTTTTTTTTGCATTTTATTATTTGAAATGACAAATTTAACAAGCGTTGAAAACTTCATTGAGTTTTATCCATAAATAAAGATTTTGTCTTATATTACATATTTGTTTAATTTCTAAAACTATGATTTATATCAAAACTTTAATAGGGTCGCAGATAGCTACAACAATTTAGTCCATATTTATCCCTTAACATCTTTTTATGAAATTCTCGATTCTTTACAAAAATTTTCAAGCCAATATCTCAATTGCATTCAAAAATATGTTCATTTAAACCTGTATCCTTTAATTTCATATTTATACCCTACACCACTATAGTGGGGATGGTATTATAGGTTTGTGCTGATGTTTGTAACATACAAAAATATTGGTCCAATACCCACCTTAAAGTATACTGATCGATTCAGAATCATTTTTTGAGTCGATTAAGACATGTCCGTCCGTCTGTCCGGCTGGCTGGCTGTCCATGTAAACCTTGTGCGCAAGGTACACGCCGCAATTTTCAAGATAATTTGATGAAATTTGGACCAAGCATGTTTTTTGGCACAGGGACTATTGAAAATGGTTGAAATCGGTCCATTATTTCACCTAGCCCCCATACAACCGTACCTCCCAATTTGAACTTTTTACGCCATAATTACGTCAAATATTCTATTATCTCTCTAAAAATTGGCACAAATAAGTTTTATATAAGTATAAATGACACTGCAGATTTTCGTAAGGATCGGCCCTTATTTGACCCTAGCCCCATACAAACCCCCTTCAAAAAATGTCTTAAACGACTAAAATTGACTTGTAACTATTTGTATAGCAATGAAACTCAACAAAATTAACTGTTATTTAAAAATATATCCTTTTCCCAAATTTACCGATATTTGACCTATATAAAGACTCATTTAGAAATTTTTGCATAATATTTGCTTAAATATTTTTGAATTATGGTAATATTCAACAAAAAAATTCTTTATAAAAAATAAAAATTTTTAAAATATACTCATGGTGTAGGGTATTATATGGTCGGCCATGCCCGACTATACTTTCCTACCTGTTTAGTATTAAATATGACAGAACATATTTAAATCTTATATTTACATATTTTCCATTTGTTTGCTTATCGTTATAATTGAATGCTCCTATTATGCTTAAATTTTCAGAAATTTATAACTATTTTTTACCTAAATTTTTTCGACAGAACATTTCGTTCGTTTCGTTTATGATCATATAGGTAAAAATATACAGGTAATGATAATTTCGATTCATTCACTAATAAGAAATATCAATGACTGAATTACAGGTTATAGTAATATAGTCCTAAAAGTTAATAGGTAGACAATTCGTAATTTTTTACTTTGGAATACCTGTATCGGAAATGACTAGAATTGAAAACTTTTTAAAACTTTTTGATGTAAAAAGTAAGTGGAAATCAAAAGAAATTTCGATTAAAATTTTGTAGTTGGATGGAAACTACTATGGAAATCTCAACATACAACACATCAACATGAACGCCTTGCAAGTCATACGAAGACTTATGTTCAAGGTCAAAAAAAAGAGGGTCACACAAAAACTTTTTTCAATCTCAAATGAGAAAATTGCTGATACATTTAACGAAATGTTGAAAAAGGAAAACCAACCTATGGATGCCGTACATATTGCAACTATTCTTCCTAATGCAACACCAAAACGACTTCAGAGAATTGTGGAAAGTATAAAAACTCCAACATCACAATCAAATTTTACTGAAGAGGAAGCAATAGCGCTAATGTCGGAACTGGGTCTCAGTCAAAATAAGTACCAAATATTAAGGAAAGCTCTGCATGAAAAAGGACACAATATATTACCATCATACAAGGCGATGCAGGAAAAAAAAACAAACTATCCTACCATCACCTATTGCTATTAATGATGTGGAAGCTTGTATTGATATATTAACTTTGCTCGAAAACACAGCATCAAGAATTGTGTCAGACTTTTCAGAAGACCAACTAAGGAAAATTCATAACTGTTATGTTGTCTTAATGTGTAAGTGGGGATGTGACGGTTTATCAGCACTTCCAGAGTACAAACAAGCTTGTGCAATTCGGACATTAGCAGACTACAAAAGTGTATTTTTGTCATCATTAGTGCCATTACGAATTCGTTCATATTCCCTTAATCCATCATCGTCAAGCATCGGAAATTCATTTGAAGATATATGGATCAATACAACTCCGGGTTCAAAAAATTGTTGTAGACCCATTGGATTTGAATATATAAAGGAGTCAAAGAAAACAACAAAAGATTTAGTGGAATATTTAAAAGATGAAATAAATGCACTGGAGCCCATTTGCATAAAAATAAAGGAATTCTCTATTAACGTATCATATCAGCTAAGCTTAACAATGATTGATGGAACTTATTCCTTCTGGATATACTCAATATGTAATGAATAAAAGTCGCAATTCTCAAATATAAACAAAAGCAGAAGTATTAATGAAGAATGCCAGAATACGATTTTTGGATTACTTTTTACACATAGCTTACGACCTCAAATATAGAAGTGTGCCAGAGAATCTTACTAAATCAACAAAAAATAATGAAGAATTGAAAGAACTTAGAGCTGCGGAAAAAACAGAATCCAAGAAGAATTTAAAGTTCAGGTGGGATTAAACATCGACAAACCACTTCCAAGTTGCGGTAGTACAAATGACGGTAATACGAGAAGGCGAGAAGGTGATTTTGAAATTACTTCAAAAATAACTGGAATCGACAAGTAGTTGCTTCGAAGAGTCAACACTATTTTAATAGCACTGAATAGTAAACAAAAAATTAATGCAAATTGATTTGGGGAATATACATCAGAAATTTCTAAATTACTTGTATCTCTGTATCCATGGACGGAACTAACACCAACAGTACACAAAGTATTGTGTCATGGTCAAATAATAATTGAATCGAATATTCTTCCACTTGGAGAGTTAACAGAAGAAGCCCAGGAAGCGAGGAATCGAGATTTTAAGCTTGTTCAACTATTCAGCTCGAGAAAATGCTCCAGGCAATCACAGAATGAAGATATTTTTAATAGTTTACTTCTATCTTCTGATCCTGTTCTTTCAACTATGCGAAAAAGATGGATTTGTTATGAAACTCTATCATCTCAAAACAAGGAAGATTTAAAGAACTTATATTACCTTCTGGATATGTATACCGATATGACAGATTATTTTATAGAAAATAAGTAGTGTTAGGAATTAACTATATAAGTAGGTTGTAAGAATTAATTGTATTATGTTTAAGATAAACAGTTCAAATAAAAAAAGCTATTATACTAACTAATGATATTGTATTAAATTGTGTTTTATATTTCGGTGAGCGGGAAAGGTGGTTTGTGTGGGGTGATTTATTGTATATACAATGTTATAGTCTTTAATAAAATAATTAACTAAATAATTTTTAAAAATTGTCCAAATATTTTATTCAACAGCAAATGTATGTTCCGCCATACTTAATACCAAGATATGAAAAAGATGAAATTAAAGGACACAGGTTTAAATGAACATATTTTTGAATTCAGATATTGGCTTGAAATTTTTTGTAAAGGGTCTAGAATTTCCATATCTAACTAAAAAATGATACTAAGGGATAAATATGGACTAAATTGTTGTAGCTAAACAATCAGAGCTCTAGAAATTTAACAAATATGTAATATAAGACAAAATCTTTATTTATGAACAAAACTCAATGAAATTTTCAACGCTTGTTAAATTTGTCATTTCAAATAAGAAAATGCAAAAAAAAAGATTTAGAAGGTCAAAGGGCATCCCGCAATTCCCAAAAATAGGAATGAAAATTCCAAAAATCGGATTTTTTATATTTTGCCCATAGGGTCCACAATTCTTTCAAGGCTGGGAAAATACTTTTGGAGTAAATATAAAACATATTGAGGTTTCCGAAACTGCTTTCAGTTTTCTGATCCCAGCTTTGAAATTTTAGAACATGTTGCCCAAAGTTGAAGTTTTGATAAAAAAATAGGTCATATTCGGAAGGACGTAGTGGCAATATTTTCAAAAAATAGGACAAGTTTTTTACGCCAAAGCGTTCTGCGTAAAGATACCTTTTAGAAAACTATAAAATATGTTTTATATATTCTATATGTTCTTAAAGAAAATTTTATTTTATTAATAAAAGAGTAAAGACACATTTTTGGCAAAAAAAAAACGGCAAAAATCTAAAATTTTTTGAATTTTTAAATTAAAAAACGTATATTTTTGGATCTGTAAATGATATTGATCTGAAATTTTTTGTCCATTTGGTCCAAAATTACATCCGGTATTCAAAAAAGGGGGACCACGGTATGGTAAATTTTATATCACTAAATTTTTAAATGCCTATAACTCGGATATTATAAGAGATAAGTAGTATATCCAAGCATGTTTTTTCAAGATCTCGTCGAGCGCTTTCAGAAAATATAAAAATCTTTGTATCAAAAACAAAAATGGCACGAGTTTAAAAGTTTTACATGTCGTAGGTACCCAACTTTGAGCCGCCACAGCGCCGTCCCTGTGGGGTTCATCTTCAAAACTTAAACTCGAATACTTATACCGATTGGATCAGCCGTTTAGAAATGCCTGATTTATTTTCAAAAAATTTGGCCTGTATGATGGTGGCATGACCAATGCGGTCGTGTTTAAGTCGTAGAGCATATTTAGCAGAAATCCATTTAAAATCAAAGATGGAGCTCAAACAACCATTGATTGCAAGACATGCTAATCTTTGTACCTGGTTTACATTATGGAAGAAGTCTTGGTAGCCACCAAGACTTTATGACTAATTTATTTTTGAAAATATTTCTTGTAGACGAACTTTGTTTTGAATTTTAAGAAATCGAAAACAAATAAATTAATTTTTGTAATTTTTCTTAAGAAAATTTTGCTTTGCAAAAAATAAAAAATAATTACCTACAACTTTTGATTTGATAGAATTTTTAAACTCATTTCTTGTTTGGTAGGTGAGACTTTGGTCTTTAATTGTTGCCATTAAAATTAAAAATCGATTTACAAGAAAAAAAGTTATAGGTTAACATTTCCGTTTTTAATAAAATTTTAGTATAGAGTGAAGTGATATAATATGTCTCTTTTTTATACACTCCACCGCCATCAGCGGTGATAGAGGGCATATACAAATAAGTTCGTCATTCCGTGTGTAACATCAAGAAATATTAATTTTTTATGATTAATAACTCCCTCATATATTTCGATATCAGCACAAAATTTTGTACATGTAAATATATTAAGAATACAAATCAAAATACTATAGTAGATATGTACAAATATTTAGTCGAGTTATCTGAAAATAAAGTTGTTAGAAAATGCAAAACTTTGGTCCTCTAAAACTTTTTAGTTCTAATATTGACGAGGGCGTAAGGTTGTTTTTTAATAGATATTTTGTACATGTAAATATAATAAGAATACAAATCATAATACTATAATAGATTTGTATAAATATTTATGTCGAGTTATCTGAAAATTAATAAGTTGTCAGAAAATGCCAAACTTTGGTTCTCTAAAACTTTTTAGTTCTAATATTCACGAGGGCGTAAGGTTGTTTTTTTAATAGACGATTTAAAATTATATTTATGAGGTTAGTAATCGTTTTTAAACGCACAATTAAAGGCTAGGTAATAAATCTTTAATGATAAAGGTATTTTAATAGCTGAAATGAAAAAGTCTGTTTTAATATTACTTTTTTTAGTTTCTTAATAGTTAATAACAATCCCTATTGCAGATCATAAAATACTTGGCATTTCCCGGGATTTTAAGTGTTTTCATAACATTATACTTAAGTATTCTTCCCTTTCCCTTTCTTTTACATGTTTGTAAAAATTCTAAAGGTCTCCTTATGAAGAAAATCCTTATACAGTTCCAAAAATATTTCTCCATTATATTTCCCAAATTTATATATTTTGTTGAACAAATTTTGTATTATTTCATCTATGTTGAAAATAACATTCCTGCAGAACATTTATTAAAAACAAATTATGTGTCACCCTTTTTATACCCATCATCAAAAAAGATGGGCGGTATATTCAGTTTGTCATTCCGTTTGTAACACATCGAAATATTGGTCATAGAACCACAAAAGTAAATATATTCTGGTTTGTCATTAAATTCTAAGACGATTTAGCTATGTCTGTCCGTCCGTCCGTCTGTCTGTTGAAAGCACTATAGAGTCGGAATGGAAAAAGCTAGAGGTTGAAATTTCACATCAATATTTTTTATAGGTGAGGTATGTTTGGTATTGAAAATGGGCAATATCGGTCCACGTTTTCGGATAGCCCCCATACAAGTAGCCCCTCGAAAAGCAGCTTTAACAGTCATAACTTGTTTAAAAAAAACGAATATAGCGATGAAATTCGACATAAGTATGATCCAAAATCTCTATGCAAAATTTTTTGGAGGATCGGTCCATTATTGTCCCTACCCCCATATAAGGACTTTAACGCTCATTACTGGCTTAAAAATACTAGTAACTAGATGAAATTCCACATAAGTAAGTTTCATACGAGTCAAAATCTATCTATAAAAATTATGAGGATCGGTCCATGATTGACCCTACCCCCATATAAGGTCCCCTTTAGAAAATGATTGCAACGCTCATTAATGGCTTAAAAATAACAGTGCAGCAATGAAATTCGACACAAATAATACGAACCAAACTCTGTCTACCAAATTTTATAAGGATCGACCTCTAATCCCCCTATATAAGGTCCGCTTCAGAAAATTACTTAAAAATACGAGTATATAGATGGAATTCGACATAAATAAGTTTCATTCGAGTCAAACGATGTTTCATGGTGGGTATATAAGATTCGGCATAGCCGAATATAAACCCCTTACTTGTTCTTTTCAATGATGTTTTGCAAACCATATTATTTACTATCAAAAGAAAAAATCGAAAAAACGGTCCATCTTTTAAGGCGTCATTGACGAACAAATAAACAGATTTACAAAGATTTATATAATATATATTAGGTATTAGGATATTAAGATTAAGATTTTATACAGCGAAATTTAAAATTAAAGTCGTATAGGACTGTTATTACTATAAAATAAATACAAAATTCATTTTTTAATCCATTGGATATATGCTATGCGAAACATAATTTTTTAATCATTGCTAATTTAAAAAACATCATAAAAGTACCAAAAATAACATATAAATTTACTTTTTTATTCGTTAAATTTAAATCACCCAAAAATATAGTGTTCGTCTCAAAACTCAAAAGTACTAACTTTGCCCGTTTTTCCCTTTAATCCTATTTTTTGTTCTCATATGGTCCACTTCATATTTCTGGACGTTTAAAAAATTTAATGGAATATATTTTAACTTAGGTAAAGAAAATAATTGGTATTTATGCTGAAGAGTACTAATTTTTTTGCTCTATGTTATTTATGCAGAAATTTTATTTTCTTCGTTTTTATTTTGAAAAATTTCAAGAAACGCGATTTTTGATTTGTTCTCTCTGTTTAAAATTTTTTAAAAGTGCATTTATCAATTATTTAAATTTTTTTATACAAAATATAAAAATATTTTTTGTGACGTGCAGTACACCTATTTTTTCGATTTTTTAAAATATTCAATATAAGGAAATGTTTAAATTTTTTTGATATCTTATGCATTTAACAGAGTTTAAAACTGCTTAAAATACAGTACTGATCACAATTGGGATGCAAATATTTCAATTCAATTGCTACTATAAGAAGATAAGAAGAACATCGGTCAATTCTTTATTGACTTCTCATTGAATTAATGATATAACAATGCTCATTGTGCAAAATTTGAGTCATAAATTCACAAAGAGGGATGTCGCGACCCATTCTTAATACGTCCATTTTTAATCTAAACATTCATATTAAAATTAAAGTTAATCGTTTTTCAGATACATAAATTTTAATTCATATGGTAGGTGCCCCGCCCACTATTTCTAGTTAGCCAATTTCATACCAAAATGTCAGAATTTTCCATACAAGTATTTACGACTTTTAGTAATTATTTTTAATGTGGGCCTATTAAAAATTTCCAAACAATAAGTGATGTAATATGTTTCCTACAAACTTATAGGAGATACTGTAAACATTTGCAAAAAAAATCAGTTATCAGTTAAAAACATTAGGTAGGCATGTTATATATCAATGGAAAGGTAATTTTGTCTACTTTTTCAAAACTGTATATAATTTTTGAAAATTAAAAAATTCGCGGAATTAAATAAAATAAAAAATGTTTTTTATTCAGTTTTTGCGAAGATACAAATTTTTCAAATTGCAATAAATTTAAATTTATGAATATTTTTTGATGAAATTTTACAGTTAGGTAGATTTTTTTACTCAAAATCCAAAATTAAATAAAAATTTCGAATTTTTTTATTAGAAATCCCGGAATTCCCAAAAAAGTTTTAAGAAATCCAAAAAATGGGATTTTTTGTTTTTTGTCTATTATATCCATACTAGGGGCGGGGTTATCGAAACCTATTACAAAATGATTAAGAACATATTAGGTCATATAAAACAGGTCACTATAATTTGATATCGACTATGCGATTTGAGAATTTTTGCTCAAAATTGAATTTTTCATAAAAAATAGGGTTTTTTGGATGGACCTGGTCCGCTCGGTATCAAAAATTTTTAGGTTTTGTTTCATTTATCGTATTTTATGTAAAGTCAGCTTTCCAAAAAGTATAAATTCTATATACATCTTCTTAGAAACTTTTTAGATAACTTAAAAAGAAAAACATACTTTTTTTAAAAAAAATCGCCTTTTTTAATTTTTTAAATTAAAATGTCTATAACTTTGGACTCAGTCATGATTTTTACATAATTCATTCACTGCTTGATAAATGGCAAAAATCGGGAATATTTGGACTCGTTATTATCAAAAAACTAAAGTAAGGACGGTAATAATTTTAAAATTTTAATTTTCAAATGCGAATATCTCCTAAACTATAAGAGATAATTTACTGCTACGACGAAATTTTTTTAAATCGGAACTCAAATGAAGATCGTTTAAAAAATTTAACATAGCCGAGGTGTCCTAATTTGAGGACCCCCCGCCGGGCCCCTGGTTGGCCTATAAGGTCCAAATTCAAAAACTCGACAACACCTCCTCTTTGTGCATACCAAATCATTAAAATCGGATTAACCGTTTAGAAGTTACCGAATTATGTCCCTCTTTCTTTTTTCCTACACCACTGTGCAGCGTATTCCTGTATGTCTGGTATAGGTAATAGGCTACTTTTTATTTTGAATTTTCAAGAGGAGCCACGCCCACATATAGTATTGCGATGAAATTTGGAATCAACAAGTTCTATAAAAAATTAACTTTTTGTACACAATTTCAGGAATATCGGTTTCAAATTCTTGCATATGAAGGACCTCTTCAGAAAATTACTTTATATTTTGTTTTAAAAAAGAGTTCAGTCCATAACTGACTAAAGCCATTTTCCAAATATCACCCTGATGTTTATAGGAGCATTCCTTTCAAGGTATATGGTAGACGTTTTGATGGTGGGTATATGAGATTCGGTACAGCCGAATATAAAAATCTCACTTGTTTTTATTTTTATTCGTGTTTATTCCAAAAGCTTTTATGGAATCAGAATGGAGTATAATAAACTTTCTCAGAGCCAATGTTAGATAAACAAAATAGATAAATGTATTATGTTTATCTCAGGAACAAAACCCCAATTGACAATGCAATGAAATTTAAAAATAAAACAAAAGGCAAGAAATTAGGATTTGGAAAAAAGCTGTTTATTGAAGAGTAATATTACCTTAGGCTTTGGATGTTGGAAAAACAAGAAGAACAAAAAACTTATATATCACTTATATTAAGGCCAAAAGAATGAGGTAGATTTTTAGCATTAACATTGCCGCCCCCCTTGCAAGATATATGTCAACGAGGTTCGATGCGGACTGGTCTTAGCTGGAGCTTGTTGACGGTCGAACTACGAGAACTAGAGCAAGTAGACGGATGTGGATCAGAAGATGGTGATCGAGGTCGAGATTGCTTAGGAGCCAAAAGATCTTTAACCAATCGTGGGTTAACGTGGAGTAACGTGTGGTGGAATTTCCTACAATGTTTACATCCATGTTTGGAGAAGCATGTGCCCTGGGAATGATCGTGTGCCAAACAGTTTAAACAATACTTGAGAAACTTTCTGCATGATCGAAGTGGATGTGGTGTATTGCAAAGACGACAAGGGAAAGCGATGTAGTTTCCTGGGAAACTCCTGGGAGTAGATTTGGATTTAAAGGAGGAAATTTTAGGCATAGTGAGCTGAAACAAAGAAATACACGTAAGTAATATTGATAGGGAGCAAAATCTATTCTGCTGGCAGTGCAATAAGTTTTTACAATAGGTATAGTTATTAATCCCCGTTGAGTTAAAACGTCGGCCTGGATATATTTTAACAATTTGCCCGAGTCGCCACGAGTTAGGTGGGAGGTTTTCATCATCAATGACCACCATTGCGCCTTCCTGAAGGTTGACCTCAGCCCTTTGCAATTTTACTTGTTTGGTCATCTCTTTGAGATACTCATTTTTCCAACGCAGACACAAGTTTTGATGTATAAGTTTGGAGAAACACACAAATACGCATACGTATCCTTTGGAAATTCTGTATGCTCGGCCGGAATAACTTTTGACTTCGAATGGCCCTGCGAAATCTATGCCAGTATTTGAAAACGGACGTGTTATCTCGGATCTTTCTGGAGGCAAGGCAAGGTGGCCATTATTTGTTTTTGGCACCTCTTTTTATAAACGACACAGATATTGCTTTTGTAAGGTTTTTCGCCTTGGGAATCAAAAATTGTGTGTCTCAAAAGACGCAGAACTATTTGGTTTCGGCCGTGAAGACTTATGTCATGGACAAATTTTACTAAAAGTCTTGATTAGCTGGAATTGTAGTGAAGTATGATAGGATGTTTCTCGTCATAGGTAAGTCCTGCTGAAGATTATAGTCGACAACATGAACGGATTATTCCTTCTGCATCAAGAAATGGATTTATGTTCAAGATTGTACTAGTTTTCGAAATGTTTTGTCGACTAGAAAGGGCTTTGTACTCATACGGAAAAGAAGCTTTTTGTGATACGGAAATAAGATACGTTTTAAATGAGCTTATTTCGGATTTGGATGGCGAAAATGAAGTTGTATGGAACGATATAGACGATGAATTCTATAGAAAAAACGATAGACATATGCTATAACAAGCATTGCCCTAATGAAAGAGGAAAATCGTTCGAGAATGTCTTTGAAATTTGAAAAAAAGGAGAAATGTACTTTTATCGCTTTGGCTTCTAAGTCCGTGTTGGGAATATTAAACGTACATGAGTTTGGCCAATTTGCTTCGGTTTCTTTAAGCCAATGAGGCCCAAACCATAATAACTCATTTCGGACTAAGTCTTGTGGATATAAACCTCGACTAAATCCGATGCATTCGCTTCAGAGTTTACGTGTCTCCAATTTGAGCAAGAAACGACTTGAGTAATCTTTGTTACTCTGTTTGCGACAAATGTTTGCCAATAACAAGACGGTTTTGCAAGCCAAGCCAGTGCAATTGTGGAATCCGTCCAACAAAAATATTGGAATATTGGTTGAGATCTAACCGTGGAAGTAGATTATATATCATCTCCGCTAAGAGAACTGCACCACAAAGTTCTAATCGCGGGATAGACAAACGTTTTAATAGGAGCCACTTTAGTTTTAGAAGCTATAAGATGAGTGGAAATGGAATTGGAGTCTGCTATTCGGATGTGTAGTGCCGCCGCGTATGCCTTTTCTGACGCATCGCAGAATCCATGGAATAAGATTTTGGCATCTGGATGATAGTCAATTCATCGTGGAATGCGAATGGTATTGATAACAGAATAATTGGACTGAACGGTTTTCAATTGATTAAGAGCATCTGGAGAAAGATTTTTATCCCAACCAGTACCATCGATCCCTATTTTCTGCTTAAGGATTTTCGCAAGGATAATACAAGGCGCTAGCCAGCCAGCAAGATCAAATAACCTAGCAATGTTAGATAAAACTTGTCTTTTTGTATAGTTTTCGGTTTCTGAAAACGGATTAGCAGCAAAGTAAAACTTATCTGCACATACATTCCATCGTATTCCTAGTGTTTTTGCAGAACTGCTATCTTCTAACTATAGGAATTCCTCATGGAGTAGATGGTCCGGTGGAAGATCACTAGGATTTGTTTGAAATTTGATGTCAACTTTCTCAACGAAAAGCCAGCGGCAGCTAATTGTAATAGTGTCCGAATAGCAAGATATAGTGCACAATTGACACCAAAGGTTACTGTTTTTAGTTCGTAATCGCAAATTGAACTATTTGGATCACTTCGAATAGTATTCGTTGGTATGAAGAATGATTTTCATCGACCAGAATCAGTCTATACATCTTCTGTATGTCAGCATTGAACACAAATCAATGAAATCGCCATTTTAGAATCAAAAGGGTAAGGTCATTTTAGAGAATTGGGCCTACATGGAGTAAAGAGTTTAAGCTTTGCCCATTAGATGAAGGAGCGGAGGCATTAAAAACCACACGAACACGAAACACTATCCAGTTTGATAACCGCGTGATGTGGTAGATAATAAACTCTTGTACTTTCGGATAGGTTAGGAGAAGCGACTTTGAACATGTGATCTAGGGTTTCATACTCCAAAACTATTTTATTATATTCAACTTTGAGATCTGGAGTACGAACAAGTATAGCTTCGTTTCGAAATTATTGCACCATATCGCTTGACCTTGAATGTCCTAAAGTCAAAGTTTCTGGAAATTCTTCCTTAAATGGAGGCGAAACTGTATATCGACCTTCGAAATTCCTTTTGGTAGTACGAGTATATAGATCTTCGCAAGCCTGATCGGATGGGGACATAATGTTCATACTCCAAAACTAATTTATCATATTCAACTTTGAGATCTGGAGTACGAATCAGTATAGCTTCGTTTCGAAAGAATTGCGCCATATCGCTTGACCTTGAATGTCCTAAAGTCAAAGTTTCTGGAAATTCTTCCTTAAATGGAAGCGAAACTGTATATCGACCTTCGGAATTCCTTTTGGTAGTACGAGTACATAGATCTTCGCAAGCCTGATCGGATGGGGACATAATGTTCTTCCTTGGAAGATTCTCCACCTCCCAGAAACGAGAAATTTCTTTATCTAAAGAAATTTCACAGTAGTTCTAGCACCTAGCACCCTTTCTAGCATTTTTCAAATATTTTTTGGCACTTTTTTAGAACTATTTATAATATATTTTACATATTTTGTTTTCGTCATTTTAATAGTTTTAACAAAATTTCCAATAATATATACAACAAATTTCAGATCAAAATATGTTCATTTAAACCTGTATCCTTTAATTTAATATTTTTCATATCTTAGTATTAAATATGACAGAATATGTTTAAAATCTTATATTTACCTATTTTCTATTTGTTTGCTTATCCTTATAATTGAAAGGTCCTATTATGCTTAAATTTTCAGAAATTTATAACTATTTTTTACCTAAATTTTTTCGACAGATCATTTCGTTCTGTTTCGTTTATGATCATGTAGGTAAAAATATACAGGTAATAATAATTTCGATTCATTCACTAATAAGAAATATCAATGACTGAATTACAGGTTATAGTAATATAGTCCTAAATGTTACTAGGTAGACAGTTCGTAATTTTTTACTTTGAATACCTGTATCGGAAATGACAAGAATTGAACATAAGTAAACTTCTCAGATTTTAAGTACCATATTTAATAAATCTACAATGAAGATTACATTAAAGTACGAAGAGTTGTGTTCCGTTTTATGGAGTATATCTTCAAAAGGGCCAGAAAGAATTGAAGACAAAAGTAGACAAAACAGGCATATCAAAAATTGAAGACTTTTTGATGTAAAAAGTAAGTCTATGGATGGAAATCAAAAGAAATTTCAATTAAAAATTTTGTAGTTAGATGGAAACTACTACGGAAATCTCAACTTAGAACACATCACAGGAGCGCCTTGCAAGTCATACGAAGACTTATGTTCAAGGTCAAAAAAAAAGAGGGTCACACAAAAACTTTTTTCAATCTCAAATGAGGAAATTGCTGATACATTTAACGAAATGCTGAAAAAGGAAAACCAACCTATGGATGCCGTACATATTGCAACTATTCTTCCTAATGCATCACCAAAACGACTTAAGCGAATTGTGGAAAGTATACCAACTCCAAAATCACAATCAAATTTTACTGAAGAGGAAGCAATAGCGCTTATGTTGGAACTGGGTCTCAGTCGAAATAAGTACCAAATATTAAGGAAAGCTCTGCATGAAAAAGGACACAATATATTACCATCATACAAGGCGATCCAGGAAAAAAAACAAACTATCCTACCACCACCTATTGCTGTTAATGATGTGGAAGCTTGTATTGATATATCATCTTTGCTCGAAAATACAGCATCAAGAATTGTGTCAGACTTTTCAGAAGACCAACTAAGGAAAATTCATAACTGTGATGTTGTCTTAATGTGTAAGTGGGGATGTGACGGTTTATCAGCACTTCCAAAATACAAACAAGTTTGTGGAAGTCGGACATTAGCAGACTACGAAAGTGTATTTATGTCATCATTAGTGCCATTACGAATTCGTTCATATTCCCTTAATCCATCTTCATCAAGCATCGGAAATTCATTTGAAGATATATGGATCAATACAACTCCGGGTTCAAAAAATTGTTGTAGACCCATTGGATTTGAATATATAAAGGAGTCAAAGAAAACAACAAAAGATTTAGTAGAATATTTAAAGATGAAATAAATGCACTGGAGCCCATTTGCATAAAAATAAAGGAATTCTCTATTAACGTATCATATCAGCTAAGCTTAACAACGATTGATGGAAAGGTCAGCAATGCCATAACAGAAACTTCTTCCTTCTGGAGATGCTCAATATGTAATGAGAAAAAGTCGCAATTCTCAAATATAAACAAAAGCAGAAGTATTAATGAAGAAGTCCTGTCTTTCGGAATTTCACCACTTCATGCCAGAATACGATTTTTGGATTACTTTTTACACATAGCATACGACCTCAAATATAGAAGTGTGCCAGAGAATCTTACTAAATCAACAAAAAACAATAAAGAATTGAAAGAACTGAGAGCTGCGGAAAAAAAGCAGAATCCAAGAAGAATTTAAAGTTCTGATGGGATTAAACATCGACAAACCACTTCCAAGTTGCGGTAGTACAAATGACGGTAATACGGCGAGAAGGTTTTTTTCGTGATTTTGAAATTACTTCAAAAATAACTGGAATCGGCAAGGAGTTGCTTCGAAGAGTTAACACTATTTTAATGGCACTGAATAGTAAATATAAAATTAATGGAAATCGATTTAGGGAATATACATCTGAAAATTCTAAATTACTTGTATCTCTGTATCCATGGAGGGAACTAACACCAACAGTACACAAAGTATTGTGTCATGGTCAAATAATAATTAAATCGAATATTCTTCCACTTGGAGAGTTAACAGAAGAAGCCCAGGAAGCGAGGAATCGAGATTTTAAGCATGTTTAACTTTTCAGCTCAAGAAAATGATCCAGGCAATCACAGAATGAAGATATTTTTAATAGTTTACTTCTATCTACTGATCCTGTTCTTTCAACTATGCGAAAAAGATGGATTTGTTATGAAACTCTATCATCATATCATAACGAGGAAGATTTAAAGGACTTTTATTACCTTCTGGATATGTATACCGATATGACAGATTATTTTATAGAAAATAAGTAGTGTTAGGAATTAACTATATAATAACTATATAAAAAAAGCTATTATGCTAACTGATGATATTGTATTAAATTGTGTTTTATATTTCGGTGGGCGGGAAAGGTGGTTTGTGTGGGGTGATTTAGGTGTTGTTGTGCGTGGCTCATAATAAAATTATATTTTTTTATTGTATATACAATGTTATAGTCTTTAATAAAATAATTAACTAAATAATTTTTAAAAATTGTTCAAATATTTTATTCAACACCAAATGTATGTTCTGTCAAACTTAATACTAAAATATGAAAAAGATGAACATATTTTTGAATGTAATTGAGATATTGGCTTGAAATTTTTTGTAAAGGGTCGAGAATTTCCATATCTAACAAAAAAAGATATTAAGGGATAAATATGGACTAAATTGTTGTAGCTATCTGCGACCCTATTAAAATTTTGATATAAATCATAGTTTTAGAAATTTAACAAATATGTTATATATGACAAAATCTTTATTTATGAACAAAACTCAGTGAAATCTTCAACGCTTGTTAAATTTGTCATTTCAAATAATTGAAAAGGTCAAAGGGCATCCCGCAATTCTGTAGTGTGCTCTTGCATTACACACCACTGTACAAAAGCATCAACACACACACGTACATACACATACACCGCACACTCCAAACATTAACAAAATCGATCAAGCTGCACTTAAATGAAATGTGACGAATGCTTAAAGGGATCATATTGGTGTTTGAGTGACATTATTAAAGTCACTCAATTCCCCAATTTGAAGACAACCTGATTGGTCAACTCTTCAAGTTGGAAGGACGCAGTGGCAACATTTTCAAAAAATAGGACAAGTTTTTTACGCCAAAGCGTTCTGCGTAAAGATACCTTTTAGAAAACTATAAAATTGTTATATGTTCTTAAAGAAAATTTTATTTCATTAATAAAAGAGTTAATACACATTTTGGGCAAAAAACGGCAAAATCTAAAAATTTTGAATTTTAAATTAAAAAACGTATATTTTTGGATCTGTAATGATATTGATCTCTAACTAACAAGAAGAGTCCATTGGTCCAAAATTACGCCGGTATTCAAAAAAGGCGGACCAAGGTATGGTAAATTTTGTATCACTAAATTTTTAATGCTCGAGGGAGTTTTACAGTTTTTTAACTTTTTATTATAGAGATAAAAAAACTCAGTTCCACAATAAACAGTGGGGTAGAATGGAAATTTTTTGGAAATAAATCTGGCATTTCTAAACGGCTGATCCGATCGGGATAAAATCGTGAGCGTAGCCAAGGAGTATTCGAGTTTAATTATTGAAGATGAATCCCGCAGATGCCCCAGGGACGGAGCTGTGGCGGCTCAAAGTAGGGTACCTACTACATGTAAAATTTTTAAACTCGTGCCATTTTTTTGTTTTTCACCCAAATATTTTCTGAAAGCGCTCGACGAGATCTTGAAAAAACATGCTTGGACATACCACTTATCTCTTATAATATCCGAGTTATAGGCATTTAAAAATTTAGTGATACAAAATTTACCATACCTTGGTCCGCTTTTTTTGAATACCGGGCGTAATTTAGGACCTAATGGATTCAATTTTTTCTTGTTAGTTAGACAACAAAATTTCCAATAATATAAAAATTTCAGATCAATATCATTTGCAGATCCAAAAATATACGGTTTTTAATATAAAAATTCCAAGAAATTTAGATTTTTGCCGTTTTTTTTGCCGTTTTTTTGCCCAAAATGTGTCTTAACTCTTTTATTAATAAAATAAAATTTTCTTAAAGAACATATAACAATTTTATAGTTTTCTCAAAAGGTATTTTTACGCTTTGGCGTAAAAAACTTGTCCTTTTTTTTGAAAATGTTGCCACTGCGTCCTTCCGAATGTGACCTATTTTTTATCAAAACTTCAACTTTGGGCGACATGTTCTAAAATCCCAAAGCTGGGATCAGAAAACTGAAAGCAGTTTTGGAAACCTCAATATGTTTTCTGTTTACTCCAAAAGTATTTTCCCAGCCCTGAAAGAAATGTGGACCCTATGGGCAAAAATGTAAAAAATCCCATTTTTGGGATTTTCATTCCTATTCTATATACTATGAATATAATAATTGCAATTATTATTAAAAAGAATTTTTTATCAATCTCCTCTTTATTTTCTGATTGATTATTATTATTGATTATATTCTCTTCCACTGTTACCTCTTTGCTTTGAGGTCTTCCCATTTTTTTATCTCTATCTTAATTTAATCTATCTCTGTCCAAAGCTTTTTCCAATGCAATTGGGTTTTGCTCGTCTCTGACAATTCTAAGGTTTTCTGCTAATTTTTTTCTTAATCTGACCAGACGTCCACCTCTCTTTTTTTTATTCTGGTGTCTATCTTTGGGATTGTTGTCAATTTGTCACCTTTTAACCTTTCCTGTCTTATGTTATGCCCAAAGGCATAACATAAGACATCTAAAGATCGAGATTGCATGGTCAAGATTAAGTGGGCAGGATCGAGATTTGCAGGATCAAGTGGGTTGGTTTGAGATTGGCAGGATCAAGTGGGTTGGTTTAAGATTGGCAGGATCAAGTGGGTTGGTTTTAGATTGGCAGGATCGCCATGTGGTGGTTTGTCAAAATAACAAAAGTAAATTAATTAAAGAGTTTGTTTTGTAACCGGCATAATAGCTTTTTTTATTTGAACTGTTTATCTTAAACATAATACGATTAATTCTTACAACCTACTTATATAGTTAATTCCTAACACTACTTATTTTTTATAAAATAATCTGTCAAATCGGTATACATATCCAGAAGGTAATATAAGTCCTTTAAATATTCCTCCTTTTGAGATGATAGAGTTTCATAACAAATCCATCTTTTTCGCATAGTTGAAAGAACAGGATCAGAAGATAGAAGTAAACTATTAATAATATCTTCATTCTGTGATTGCCTGGAGCATTTTCTTGAGCTGAAAAGTTGAACATGCTTAAAATCTCATTTCCTCGCTTTCTGGGCTTCTTCTGTTAACTCTCCAAGTGGAAAAATATTCGATTCAATTATTATTTGACCATGACACAATACTTTGTGTACTGTTGGTGTTAGTTCCCTCCATGGATACAGAGATACAAGTAATTTAGAAATTTCAGATGTATATTCCCCAAATCGATTTCCATTAATTTTATGTTTACTATTAAGTGCCATTAAAATAGTGTTAACTCTTCGAAGCAACTCCTTGTCGATTCCAGTTATTTTTGAAGTAATTTCAAAATCACGAAAAAACCTTTTCGCCGTATTACCGTCATTTGTACTACCGCAACTTGGAAGTGGTTTGTCGATGTTTAATCCCATAAAAAGATAAAAGTTACGGTGCAGGGCCTAAATAACCCAGTACCGGCGGCAAGTGTTGATCTACTCGCGAGTCACGTGTCGTTGTCATCCTGCAATCGTGAGCAAAATACTACCACGGAGGTGGGTACATTGGCCTCCGTGGCGGACAATGCGTCAAGTGTACAGCATGCCATTAGCAAAAACATAGGGATGAAAGAGAAGGATGTACTCGGAGAGAGCTCTAAGCTACCTCAGCCTTTAAATATAGATGAGGGTTCCGACTCTGAATCCTCAGAAGATAATAACAACACCATTATAGCAAATTCCAAAAAGGATGAAGTAGCTAAACTACCTATTACTAAGAAAAGACTATTTGGAGCATAGAGGAGGAAGCTGAAAAAGATGCTTCAGGAAATCATAGTTAGTCAATCCAGAGACACTCCAAAGGAAAAATCGGACTCTCTCACAAGATCGGAGGCAAAGAGGATCAGGTCTCCCGAAGAGTTGACAACTGAGAAGAAAAAGAGCTCCCCGTCTTCTAATATATCCGAAGACGACCACGTCGGCGAAATCAACCTCGAAGGTAAGGGTATCTCAAAAGAAACCACGAAAAGTGAGGAAAAATATGCTTGACAGTGGAAAAGGAAAAAAGCCGCCATCTTACGCCTAAGTCGCCAAAAGAAGACACCGGGACGATCTCTGTTATGCAGTTTACGATGCCGGTAATCCGACAGGCAAAATTCCAATAGACCAACAGAGTAAGGTAGAAGATCTAGTGAACAATATGATAGTGGACACGCAATTGCTTCAAAGGGCCAACAACCAATAGAGAGCGTGAGCTGCGAGTTCAGAATGGGCGTGATGTTGATGAGGTTGGCATCTCACCAATGTGTGAGTACCCTAAAGAACTTGGTATAAAGTATCCCTCCACCCTGGGACGGAGCGAAGCTGGGACTGGCAAAGAAGAGCGAGCTTCCAGTGCTCTTAAAGTCCACTATCTACATAAAAGGATGGGGCAGTAAACTGGCTAATGAACGTATACTGGAAATTCTTGGTGGTCAAAATGATGAGCTGGCCGTGGAAAAATGGGACGTCTTTTACAGGAAGGCGATTGCTCGAAACTGCCTTTGAATAATTCAGTATCACAAGGAGATAGTTTAATGCATGTGTTAGAGTTTTCAGAAACTAGATTTTGGTGGAGAATTAAAATTTTTAGTTCTGATGTAATGATGTTTATATTATCAAACTTTGTAAAACCGATGATTCAAGGATCTGCTTATACACGGAATATTTATAACTGATAAATCAAGAGAATTATTATGTCCGCTAACATTTAAAGGGTTTAAGGAAATGATTACTTAAACCCTTTCACGGAAAAATATAAATTTATATAAATTGATTTAGATTTTGTTATGTTCTCCTTTTTTTAATAATTGGATTGAATAACTATATAGCACAAATATACTCAATCCAAATTCATTCTCAAATATTGACAAAAGTTTAGTAATTTGTTAAATTAAATAAGTTGTTCCAAATATTTACAAATGTTTCAAATATATTGTAATTATATAAAAAATTTAGTACATTTTCAAAAAGTTCGTTCGTTTACAAACTATTTCTCTCTAGTTTTTAGTAAGAATACTAAGTATTTTCCTTAAGTTTCTTGTTCTTATACACCATACATTAAGCATTTCAAAGTGAAATATTTTTCCCTTCTACTATTTTTGCTTGTATATTTTCTCTTCTAGTGGAAAGTAGTAAAACAATATATGTTCTACAATAATATATTTGGAAAAAATTCATATAATTTGTTCTCTATATAAGATTTGTTTCGTTTACTTTTACTATAAATGTATCCACACAAAACTAAATTGTTGTTCACTATCAAATGTTATAAACATAAGGCAACACCTAATATAATGTTGGTAAAGTTTGATGAGTGTAAATCAAAAACCAATAGAACAGTTTGACAGCCACTTTGTTACTATTATTGGTTGAGTGAAAACATTTCACTTTACAGCATGATTACACTTGGAACCACAACTGCTGTCGACAATGAGTTTTCATACATTTTGTTTGGAGAGCAAAATATCGTCTTGTGGTTGGCAACATTGTGATTGAGATTGATTATATTAAATTTTTAATGCACTCTCTGGCGATACTCTCAATGTTCTCTTCTTTTTATATTATAGCATTGTCATATGTTCAAAATATTTTGCTAAAAATATTGCAAAATCGGGGTTGTTATAATGCTACTATTAATTTAAATGAAATAAAATGAGAAAAAAATATTATGTCTGTTCCCGTATTTTATTCAGAATAAATTTTTAAGCATTCCTTCTTATTTCATACAAAATAATTTTAAACAAAATACCATTTTGCTTTGATTTTTTCTTATAAACGTCAAAAAAGTGTCTTTGCTCGCTCTTTTTGTGTGATTTGTTTACAGCGGTTCCAACTGTAATTAAGCTCCTAATTGTTAAGAAGTACGATTTTTTAAGAGAATGCAAACACTATTTATTTATATATGGGATATTTCTTTAACCTTTTTCACTATTATAAGAGAACACAATTTAAGAGAGATATCGAAAATTTTATTTCTTTAGAATAACTTGCATTATATATTACTTAATTTAAGTCAAACTTTTGCCATACAAAAATTTTGGGGTTTTGAAACTAAATTTGTTCTTTTTATTTATTTTTCATTGGAAGTTTTTCTTTATTTGACTATTTTTTTTAAAGAATTCTATGTTTTTCTTCTGCTTTTGCGGGTTTAATTGTTTAGGTCCACTTGCTTGTAGTACGTTAAATTTAAAAATTGAAATGAGTTTCATATTTATTTTATCATACGCAAATTTATGCCTCTATTATAGTTTACAACTCAACTCTTCTTCAATTAAAATTTTGCTATTTGGAAATTTATTACAACTTTTTGGAAAAAATTACAACTTATTAAAAACCATTTGTAACAAATTACGACTCAAACAACAACAACAACATCGTTACAAAGGCAATTAAATATACTTCAGCAATGAATGCAAAAGTGGAAAATTAAAATAAACACAACAAAGTCTTCTCACATTACTTACACTCTTAAAAGGAAATCTTCTAACAAGGTTATTTTATACAAAGCTATTCTAAAACCCGTGTGGACAATATGGAACATCTAATAACTCTAATATAGAAATCCTACAACGATAGCAGTAAAAAACCCTACGATTTATTACTCAAGCGCCTTGGTTTATAACAAATACGGCCATTCATTATGATCTCGAAATACCTTTAGTTAAAAACACTATAACATAATTCGGTACTTGATATATTGAGAGACTGAGTAATCATACCAACCCATTAGCCATTGGTTTACTAGATGAGACGGAAGAAGTACGAAGACTTAATAGATTGCATATGCCTTTTAGATAGAAATATCTTGTAAATATTAAAAATAAAAATAAAATGTAATCTATTTATATACTAATTATAAATATGTATGTATGTTTACATAATTTTTATTGTTATTGTATTATAATTCAATAACAACTGTTATTCTTTAAATATTATTATTGTTGTAAAAACAAATTGTAAATAAAGAAATTGAAGTTAGAGTGCTATATTCGGCTGGATCGAATCTTAAATACCCTACATCAGCTACTATTGTATTAATACTTTTTAAATTGATCAAGTATTTTTAGAAATTATTTTTTTTCATGTCTTAACTAAAAAAATCCTAAGATTTAAATCTATTACAATTTCAAGATTTATTGAACATTACAAACGCCATTTTCTTTATATTTTTATAGCGTTATCGATATTTAGTAATTTGCATGT